>NC_137797.1:57395610-57995610 GCF_963383645.1 Muscardinus avellanarius
AGCTGGCTGCCTCTTTCTCCGCGTCCCGCTTTCCGCTGCTGCCCCCCGGAGGCCGCGGGTGACAGGCACACTCGCTGCGCCCCCGGCGGCCGCAAAGTTGTCGGCGCGCACCCAGCCTGGTGGAGCGGGCGGCGGCCGGGTGCCCAGCGGGGCTCGCGGGACGGGCGGCGCCGGGTCCCAGCCCTTCTCCACCCTCGCCCGGTCCTCGCTAGCGCAGCAAAGACGGGCAGGTCCCGGAGGATGGGCGCCTCCTGTGGCCCACCGCAGCCCTGGGCGGCGCCCCCTGCGCCCTCGCGGAGCTGGGAAACCCCTGCCGACCCCGGGACCGCCTTGGGCTCAGGAGGGGGCACTGGTGGAGATTTTGTGAGAACACAGTGGGGAAATCCCAAGCTGGATGTCTCCGTGAAAGAAAGGGATGGGACTCCAAGATGCTGGAGCCCGGTAGGAAAACTGAACCTGGAACTGTAGACGACCTCGCTCTGCAGTGGAGGCGGAGAGGAGCATCCATCTCTAACACTCTCCCCTCTCCATCCTGGAAGCAGATCGAGGTGCTAGGATGGTGGTGAAGGCATAGTGTAGGAACGAGTCACATGTAGTTGGTCTCCAGTATTAATTAATTTATGTATTTATTTTAGTGACACGAGAGACCTTGCTTGTGTGCTCTCCAATCCCTTCTCAGCTATTATGGTCCTGATTTATCAAAGCGGTAAAGAGTATCCAAAGGTGTTTCCCGTGCCAAAATGTTTCCCCTGTGAGATCTAAAGAGAACAGAAACTTTTAAACTTTGATCATACATTCGTGTATCCAGAGATGAACTTCTGTGTTCTTACTGCCGGCCAAACATCAAACCGAGGGCTAGGAATTCAGAGATTAGGAGCCTGCCCAACAGTATCTATTGTTGTATAAACACTGAGAAGCAGCATTGCAGTGCCCTGTGAGAGAAAATCCTCTTACAAGCTAAGTCCAGGGGCTTGGGAGCCCTGAGGAAGAAAAAAGCATCCAAGGTCCCTATCCTGCCCTTCTTTTAAATTTCATTTTGAAAGCCGGGCGTGGTGGCGCACGCTTGTAATCCCCGCGCTTGGGAGGCTGAGACAGGAGGATCGCACGGGTTCGAAGCCAGCCTCAGCTACTTAGTGAGCCTCTCAGCAAATTAGTGAGACCCTGTTTTCAAATAAAAATAAAAAAATAAAGGCCTGGGAGTATAGCCCGGAGGTATAAAGCCTCTGGGTTCCACCCCAGTACCACAAAAAAAAAAAAAAAAAAAAAAAAAGGGTTTCATTAAATTGCCCAGGCTGGCCTCAGATTTGTGATCTTCCAGCCTCAGCCTCTGCTGATCCACCAGGCGAGAGTGCTTTGTTTCTTGAGGTGTTGAGGAAGAGGACTCATATCCTTGTGCTTTCTGGGCACACGTTCTACTACTACTAGCTACACCTCTAGCCTCTGATTTTAAAGGATGAGTATTTCTGGGCTTGGCGGCATATCCTTGTAATCCCAATACTTGGAGGCTCAAGACAAGAGGATCGCAGGTTTGAAGCCAGCTTCAACAATTTAGTGAGGCTATCAGTAATTTAGTGAGATTCTATTTCAAAACAAATTTTAAAAATTGGGTTGGGGGTGTAGCTCAGGAGTAGAATGCCCCTGAGTTTAATCCCCAGCACCACAAAAATACAAAAAGGGATGAATTTAAGAAGTTTGCTCCTTTAGGGATAGAAAAGGCTGAATTCCAGAGAAAAGAAGCGTTGTTCTCTAGGAAACTACAAATAGAGTCCTAAGATATCTTCCACCCAAATACCAGATCAGATAGAAGGTGAAAACAAGTTAAAATTTGTTCATATATATAATATATATGCATGTATCAACCAATAGTGAGTATTATTTTTAATTGCAATGCTTTTAAAATTTTTAATCTTAGCAGGTTTTTTTTTTTTTTTTACTTTAAAATGACAGAGTAGAATGTAAGGGGGAAACTCTAGAAATTTGTAAAAAGTTTTTCTATATTACTACATGGGAGGTTCTACTGTGGCATTAGGGCCACTCACATGTGTGTGGCACTGTCATATGAAAGAGTGTGTGCCCTGGAGAGCCAGCATGTCCAAAGCAGAGGCGGGGAAGGAGGGTCCTGGCAGCTGGGAGAGGCCTCCTGTGTCATGCTGAGCTCTTGGACACAGTTCTGCAGACAGCAGGGACCCTTTTAAGTAGTGAAGTGTCGTGATCAGATTTGTGTTGTGTAAAGAAAGCTGTTGGAATTATAGAAGGATGGGTTAGCCATGGGGAGAGAGAAGACCAGAGGCAGGGAGCCCACTTCAGTAATTTTCATAGTCAAATCTTCTAAATGAGATTCATATTGCTCATGGTGCTGCTATTGGGTTTATTTTATATTTGTATCTGGAAAATACAACTTGGGGCAGAGGGTGAAGCCTCTAGAAATGAACGTTAGGTAAATCTAGACCTGAACCAGCTCGGAACCAACAGGCTCAGAAACAGGATGCCCAGAGGTGAATCTTAGATCATCTGTTTCCTGAGTGACCTGGTAAAAAGTGCTGTATCTTCCTGGGGCTATGTTTCTTTCATTTGTAGAATATGTCAGTTCAGTTCCTAGCTCCTGGCGACTTGATAAGCACTTTCTGCATAATCCTTTGAAAGCATTAATAGCAAGACAGCATGGGTCAGTCGTGTCATCCCAGCTACTTAGGAGGCTGAGACAGGACGACCACTTCAGCCCAAGAGTTTGCGCCAGTATGGGCAACATACCAAGACAAGGAGGAGGAGGAGGAGGAGGAGGAGGAGGAGGAGGAGGAGGAGGAGAAGGACATGATGATGATCAACAACAACAGGGCGTGGAACAATCCCTGTACTTAGGAGGATGAAACAGGAGAATTGCTGATTTGAGACAAGCCTTAGCAACTTAGCAAAACCCTATTTCAATATAAAAATAAAATAAAGCTGGGGCTGTATCTTGGAGATAGAAGGCCTCTGAGTTCAATCCCCAGTAACACACACACACACACACACACACACACACACACACACACACACACTGCTTATAAGCCATTGCACACACCAACTAAATGTTGGCTACTTTTATTTTTTTCATCTCAGTTTAATAATCTCTAATAAAGAGAAATTTAAAATCAGAGGTAAGCTGGACAGGATGATGCATTCTCATAATTCCAGTACTTGAGAGGCTGAGACTGGAGGATTAAGGTTTGAGGCCGCCCTCAATAACTTAATGAGACCCTATTTTAAAATTAAAAAATAAAAAGGGGGGCTGGTTGCATGGATCCATGGTAGACCACCCCTGGTTCAATCCCTAGTACCACATACACACACATACACACACAAATCAGACAATAAGACATTTATCTTTGATTTTATCATGGTGTCCAATGAATGGTCATTAAAATATATATTAATGCTTTAACATTAGTAAACTACCATTTTACTCTTGTTGAAAATTGGGTATAACCCACTAAGGTGACCAGTTTTCTTGGATTCTCATAAAAATCCTCCAAGGTAGACAGCACTGTTCTCATTTTACAGACGAGAGGCTCGGAAGTTCAGTAAATGTCTAAAGGCCTAGAGAGGCCAGAATTCCAGTGTGCATCTGCCCGCATCTGAATTAGATGTCCTTTTCCAACTTTCCAATGTTGTCCTTTTCCATTCCACTCCCTATGGATTACCTATGGACCTTTAGACTTGTGAAGCAGCTTTATATTCAGGAAAATGTGTAACTTATCACAGTTTTCTGTAGATGGGTCTTTTCTTCTGACCCAGCCAGTATAATTAACAAGTCAGATATTCTTTTTCCTAGACTCCTTCTCTCTGGATCTCCTTATCTTCCCCCTATTTAATAGCCTACCTTAACTCACAAGGCTGAATATGGAGAATGTCTGGGACTTAAAACCCAGAAAGCCAGCAGGGTGATAGAAGTTTAGGACCATGGTTCTCATACCGATTCTCTGTGACTTTGCACCACCTTGTGGCAGCTATTCTTTTAGTCATAGAACAGCCAAGATTGCCCTCTGCCTTCTAAAGCATTCTTCTTCCAAGCTCTACTATTCTTCAGCGGCATGCTGTGAGAAATTTGGCTGATAATTACCCAGTTATCTAGCATTGTCTTTTCAAAACCACCTCAAATTTCCAGAAGTAGAAGCAAAATTTTCATCTGTGACTATGCACTGGGGTCCATGCAGCCACAAAATAAATCATGCATCTTACTGCAGCAATACTTGGGGCCCGTGGTAAATATTTGTCATTTTTATTTTGTATTTTATTTAATTTTTGTACTGGGGATTGAGCCCAAGGACTTTTTTTTTCTTTCTTTTTTCTTTTTTTTTTTTTTTTTTTTTTGGTGGCACTGGGGTTCCTGGAAACCCTTCTACCTCTAGGCTACACTCTCAGACCTATTTTTATACTTTTTTAAAAAATTTGGAAACAGGGTCTCTTAAGCCAGCACAGCTGGCTTTGAACCTGCGCGATCCTCCTGTCTCTGCCTCTCAAGTACAGGGTAGGTGCTACATCACCTACATCAGAATCACTTTGTGAGTCTGTTTAAAATTCAGACTTGTGGGACCTACTTTACGCTTACCTTGACACTTCTTGACTTTCGTGTGCATATAAATCACCTGGGGGATCTTGATGAAATGGGTTTCTGATTCTAAGATTTTACATTTCTAATAATCTCCTAGGCCATGTCAAAGAAAGTTGTCATAAGAACCACATTCTGCTACACATGGTGGCATATGCTTGTAATCCCAGTACTTAGGAGGCTAAGACAGGAGGATCAAAACCTTGAGGCCAGCCTCAGAAACTTAATGAGACCCTTTTTTTCAAAATTTAAAAAGGAGGGGTGCTGGGGTGTATTTTGGAGATAGAAATTCCCTGGGTTCAATTCCCAGCACCAAAAAAAAGAAAGAAAGAAAGAAAGAAAGAAAGAGAGAAAGAAAGAAAGAAAGAGAGAAAGAAAGAAAGAAAGAAAGAAAGAAAGAAAGAAAGAAAGAAAGACACTTTCTGAAGAACAAGGGAACTCTAAGGGTCCAAATTTTGGGTGGCTGAGAAGTCTTCAGTTAATTCACATGCATGAGAATCTTTGTTCAAAGCCAAGGAATATTAAAAGAATATCCTTATAAAAGACTTGCTACATTTACCCAAGCAACATTGAGGACATTGTAAGAATTGTTTTTCAGCTTAATGTTTCTCAAAGATAATAGGAATTTTGTTTTAAATTTTTCAACTGTAAGATGGAGACAATCACTCTAATAGGTATATAGTAGGGATTAAATGCAAGGTAAATAAATATAAGGCACTTAGCAACAGGTCTGGTACATAAGTTTTGAATAAATGTTGGTTATTTTTATTATTGTTGTTGTTATTGTTATTATTTGGGGGGTTACTGGAGGTTGAACCCATAGGCATTTTACTTCCAAGCTCTATTTACCCTCAGTCCTATTTATTTATTATTTATTTACTCATTTATTTATTGTTTTGTGGGTCTGGGGATGGAACCCAGAGGCATTTGACCTCTGAGGTACATCCTCTGCCCTATTTTTTATTCTTTATTTTGAAACAAGATCTCACTAAGTTTCGGAGGGCCTCACTAACCGCTATCCTCCAGTCTCAGCCTCCTGAATGCAGGGATTACACGCGTGCGCCACCACGCCCGGCTAGACCAATTTTATTTTGAAACAAGGTCTCAGTAAGTTGCTGAGGACCTCATTAAGTTGCTGAGGCTGGCCTTGAACCTGTGATCTTTCTGTCTTAGCCTCCCAAGTACTAGGATTGCAGACATGTACCACCATGCCTGGCTTCATGATTAATATTTTGGTGTAGAAAGCTAAGGTCCAAATTGCAATTGTGGAGGATGGTTTATGTGTGTCCTATCTCCTCTTGGAACTTCCAATGTTAGCTGAGAATATCTGCTTTAAATAGTGTTGCTTTGTAATTTCTTGCTAGTTTTCTGTATTTTTCTGTACTACTTCAAACCTTCTACAGAACAGTTTCTATTATCTATTCAGTTCTAATCAAGAACTTTTATTGAGTATTTGTTAGGTTGAACCATATGACATTGGTATTTTTTTTTACTATTTTTGACATGAAAATGGTAATGTTATATGTTTCATCTCAATGCTCCCAGCTCCACACTCTGTGACTGGCATACAGAAAATTCAAAAATAAAAAACCACTTCCAAGTATCTCAATGAAGACTGTCAAACCCTGGCCAAATCTAGGAAAATTCCATTCACTGGTAAGTTGGACCATTCTAGTATTGTTTGCCAGGTGGTCAATCAAGAAATATTAATCATTGTTTCATAAGACACTTGGCTCATATATAATAGCAGCTTGTTGAAATGAACCATATAAATATCCACTTTCACTTTTTTGGCAGCAAAGTAGACGAGACAAGCTGTCAAACACTCTTGCCAATTCCATCCGCATGCCTGGTCCCTGGCTGTGAGGAGGACAGAACGGAACAGCGAAGGTGAGTTCAGATGAATCCCTGGATGGATCGGTGCAGAAGAAGCTAGTGAGAGATGGAGGAAAGGGCAGGAAAGAAAGAGGGAAGGAAAGAGAACATCTTAGGGAGAGAAAAGGCGAAAGAGTCATGAGATGGTTATTTTTAAATGTTCAGTTGTATTAATTTAGCTCCCCTCTCCCCCCTTAAAAAAAAAACCTTATTTCTGATTTTTAAGACAAGTGTTAAAGCTAAAATAAATGAGGGTTTTACACTTTTGAATGTTCTTTGAATAAAAGCTGCTTCATAATATTTTTAGCCATCTGCTCAAAATCACCTGTTTCCCTTTTGCACCAACCATTATTAAAATGGAATTTGCTTTCTTTCATCTCGTATTCATAACTTCCAAACGCCTACACGTAGCAGCCTTCTCACCAGACCTACTATTTTCTGCTTTTGAAATCCTACTAGGGTTTCCCGTGTGGCTGCTGCATAATATAAGCAGAATATGAATAGTCAATGAGCTTGTCCTGATGAAAGTATTAAATCACATTACTTATTTTTTTTAAAAAAAAGATATTATTACTCAGAGGGAAACAGTGAAAGTTAGGCAAGAAATGTCAGCTGCAATTCAATTGTAAGACCAAAGATGAATTTGTATAGCTAGCACACTGTGGGAAAAGACTGATTATACCTAGGAATACAAGTATCTCCAATGCTTGTATTTGCCAATGTTTCGCCAGCAAACAGTTTGAGACTGCCTAATTTTGTCACCTTTTCTCCAGAGACCGAAGTCTGCAGAATTGTTCTTTTTTTTTCTTTTTTTTTTTTTTTTGTACTGGGATTAAACCCAAAGGTATTCTACCTCCAGCCCTATTTTATGTATTTATTTTTATATTCATTCGTTCATTCATTCACTCATTCATTCATTCATTTTGCTGGTCTGGGGATGGAACCCAGGGGCATTCGACCTCCGAGCTACACCCCCAGCCCTATTTTTTATTCTTTATTTTGAAACAGGGTCTCACTGAGTTGCAGAGGGTCTCACTAAGTAGCTGAGGCTGTCCGCGAACCACGATCCTCCTGTCTCAGCTTCCCGTATGCTGGGATTACAAGCGTGCGCCACCACGCCCGGCTTTTATTTTTATTTTTTATTCTTGTGGTACTAGGGAATAAACTCAGAGACATTCTACCTCTGAGCTATACCCCCAGCCCTATTATATTTTGAAACCAGGTTTCCCTAGGTTGTGGAGCATCGCACTAAGGCTGTCCTCCACCCTACAGTCCTCCTGTCTCAGTCCCCAAGTACTGGGATTACAAGCATGTACCACCACACCCAGCTTATTTTTTTATTTTGAAACATAGTTTGCTCAGTTGCGGATGTTCTCACTAAATTGCTGAGGCTGGCTTCAAGCCTCCAATCCTCCTGTCTCAGCCTCCTAAGTACTAGGATTATAAGCATGTGCCATGGCATACACACTCTCCCACATGAGTTGTTCATCTTTTTACAAATAGAGATGCTGTTCTTGGAGAACACACAAGGAAAGGCTAAGGTTAATAAACAGAGTCACATTTAAAAATATTAAAGACATTTGCTACTTAAAAGAACCCTGTGATGTCACCTTTTGTAAAGTAAATAATTTTTTGGAAAATAATTATCACCTATTCCATTTTGGGGGGATAAGTTTGAGATTTTACTTGGTCTTTCTTTAGAGCCACAGCTCTGAAACTAATCAGAGTCAATGTCTTCTTTACAACAAAAAAAGTTTTAAAATTTGTTTTATGAGTGGCTTTATTTTATTTTATTTTTGTAGGCAAGAGATTTATTGGAGGGGTCGGTATGAAAGGAAGAAACAGAGAGAGAAAGAGAGAGAAAGAAAGAAAGAGAGACAGAGGGGGAAGAGAGAAAGAAAAATCCAGGAAGAGAGGGAGCACGTGCTGGGATCAGGGTTATATAGGGGGTTGGGGGTTATAGATTGGGGGCTAATCGGGTAGGAAAAATGCCCTTTGAACTAATTGACTAGAGTCCTATGGGAGGGGGTCATCCGGCCAGGTAATTGGCTTGGGGGTCAGTGGGGAATAGACCTTTCACTGATTGGCCAAGGGCACCAGGAGGGGGCAGGTGTCCCAGGTAAGTGACCAGGTGCGGTCAGAGGGGGATGGTAGCTTAACTGGTCAGACCAGGGCCTTTCAGGAGACTTAGCTTATGGGGGTGTTCTGAAGTAAGAACCTAATTCATCTAAAATTCCTCCCTACACCGGGTGTGGTGGCGCACGCTTGTAATCCCCGCGCTTGGGAGGCAGAGACAGGAGGATCGCCCTGGTTTGGAGTCAGCCTCGCTGGCTTAAGAGACCCTGTTTCCACATAAAAAAGTTAAAAAATAGGTCTGGGAGTGTAGCCCGTGGGAGTGTAGCCCAGAGGTAGAAGGGCTTCCAGGAACCCCAGTACCACCAAAAAGTAAAAAATAAAAAAATAAAATAAAATTCCTCCCTTTTTGTTTTGGTTGTGGAAATGGGGCATTGTTAATCGGTCTGGCTGCTTTGAGCTGAACAGGGGCAATGTGGGAGGACTTAGGGAGGAGTTAAGGGGAAGAAAGTCCAGTCTCAAAGTGACTAGGGGGTCCAGCTAGGAGTCCAAGGACCCAGGTGCCAGGGCAAAAATTTCACAAGGGGTAAATTTGGAAAAGGTTCCTTGTAGCCACATATCTTCAAGGATGGCGCCCCAGTTGGCGATGGAATTAATAGGAGGAATCATCCAGCTGCCTTGCCTGAGCCTGTATAGGAATAGTACGCCTCAGTGTGTCAGAGGTAGCATCTGTCAGCATCTGTCAGGGAGGTGAAAGGAAGATGATTATCACATCCAACAGAAATATCAAGGAAAGGGAAATAAATGAGGGTGTAACTGACAGTAGGAGGCGCTCTGCTCTTGTCTAGACCTGTGGACTAGCAGAACTCAGTCCAACAGAAAGGACAAGGATTAGGGGGATGTAAAGCCCCAAAATCCAGGGGCTAGGGCACCAATCAAAAGGGGTTGATACAGGTCCCATGATTGCTGTTCCTCACTCAAGTGAAAGGTGAAAGTGGGCAAGGCCAGCGGTAGGCAGATCGATGAGGTAGCGAGTCTGTGTCTGCTCATGGATCTCAAGACTTTATATGGGGTGGTCGCTTCTCGTGAGCAGTCTTCTGGTGTTGCTGTCAGGAGCAGCTGATAATCCCTGAGAAGAAGCTGGTTGAATGTTTGATTAGAGATTTGGGTAATTGGGTCTTAGAGGCATTGGATGATGTAGGGGGCCACCATCAAGATTAGGCTTAAGGAACTTCCGGGAAGATGGCGACGGAGGAAAGCGGCACTTACAAGTCCCGCTAACAATCCAACTCTACTACCTCAAAACCAGCGCCTTTCAGAGCCAGAAAACACCACAGCAAAGAAATAAAAACGGTAAATACAAGGGACAGAGAAAAAGGGCTGGAAAAACAAGTCACCGGAAAAAAACCAGCCCGAAGTGCCGCGCCCGCGCGGCGCGGAGCGGCCGGAGCCGCAGCGCGGATTGGGGGGAGCTGCGGAGCGGAGCGGCCGGAGCAGCCGGAGCGGCCAGAGCCGCAGCGCGGATTGGGGGGAGCCGCGGAGCGGAGCGGCCTGAGCAGCCGGAGCAGCCAGAGCCGCGGCGCGGAACGGCCGGAGTGGCCAGAGTGGCCAGACCCGCGGTACAGAGCAGCTGGAGTCGCGGTTCCGAGCAGCTGAGCAGAGCGGCCAGAGCAGCCGAGCGGAGCGGCCAGAACAGCCGGAGCAGTCAGAGCTGCAGCGCGGATTGGCTGGAGCGGCGGCGCGGAGTGGCCAGAGCCGTGGAGTGGAGCGGCCGGAGCAGCCGGAGCAGAGTGGCCAGAACAGCTGAGCGGAGCGGCCAGAGCAGCCGGAGCGGAGCGGCCAGAACAGCCGGAGCAGCCAGAGCCGCGTCGCGGAACGGCCGGAGCGGCCGGAGTGGCCAGACCCACGGTGCAGAGCAGCCAGAGCCACGGTGCAGAGCGGCCGGAGCAGCCGGAGCGGCCAGAGCTGTGGTGCGGAGCAGCCAGAGCCGTGGCGGAGCGGCGCGGCCTACATCTCCCCTAGCAACACCAGGCTCCAGAGAGGAGGGAGACTCAAAACAGAGATCAAATCCAGAGAGGAGGTACTCTGGCCTCGCGGTCTAGGATGCAGAAGAAGCTTCTTACTGCTGGAGGCAGCGGCGAGTTCACCGGACGGCCCTAGACCAACCCCCTCAACCAGCCACCAGGCGCCTGAGAGGAGGGGTGGACAGCGAGCCGAGGTGAGCAGGTGCTGAACAGCCGGGCGGCAGTTTTGTTGGTGCAGGGAACATCTAAAGCTCCCAAGGGCTGGGCGCAGCACAACTGGCAAGGACTCAGAGCAGAGTTCAAAACCACAGAAGAAATACGCCGCATCACGGCCGAGGGTGTGGCAGTGGTGCCATATTGCCAGTGGCAGCAGCAGCGAATCCACCGAGTTCACTACAGCTCCATCAGCGCACTCAACAACCGTGAGTGAAATTGCGGCCCCTAGGGGAGAAATCCCAGTACTGGACTCCCAGGGACTTGCGCAGATAGTCTCCCTGGGTCGGAGATTTTAGCAGTGCAGCCCAGTGGGGGAGTGGCAGTGGCAGAGATATCATACCATAGTCACAACTCCCCACTGGAGAACGCCCAACTTGGCACCCTCCACGGTCTAAGCAGCCTTGATTGACTCCCTGGGTCTGAGACTTTGTGATACAACACAGTAAAGGAGTAGTGGTGACTGAGATACCATAGACTAGAGATCCAGAGCATCTTAAGTGAACTCGTAGTGACTCAGGGAAGAACCCAGAGAAGGCACAAACTTCCAAAATCATGGGAAAGAGAAATAACAATGGAGCAGTGAATGCCAACAACACCACAACATCAGAATCTGATAACACAGAAACCCAAAGATCTCTAGAAGATCAAATTAGGAAAATAACTTTAGAAATAATAGAGGACTTTCGAAAAGAATTTAGAGAGAGTCAAAAAGAGATAAAGGATGCAATTAATGAAGTAAAGGCCTCAATTCAAAGTATAAACAACAGATTAGACCACATGGAGAATAGAATCTCGCTTCTTGAAGATGATCATTCTAAAAATGAACGCATAGTTTCTAATTTAGAAAAAAAAACCCAACAGCAGGAATCTGACATTGAAGAAATATGGGCCCATTTCAAGAGAGCTAACCTAAGAATAATTGGAATAGAGGAGGGAAAAGAAGGTGAAACCAAAGGGATCAACAATCTCTTCAAGGAAGTAATAGCAGAAAATTTTCCAAACATAAAGCAAGAGGTCGATACACAGGTCCAGGAAACTTATAGAACTCCCTTTAGACAGGATCAGAGAAGAGGATCCCCACGCCACATAATTGTCAAAATGACTAATGTGGAAGCCAAGGAGAGAATCTTAAAGGCAACAAAAACAAAAGGCCATGTGACATACAGAGGCAAACCAATTAGAATAACTCCAGACTTCCCAAACCAAGTTATGAAAGCCAGAAGGGCTTGGAGTAACATATTCCAAACTCTGAAAGAAAACAACTTCCAGCCAAAAATTTCCTACCCAGCAAAACTATCCATCAAATTAGATGGGGAAATAAGAAGCTTCCATGACAAACAGCAACTGAAGGAATTTATGTCTTCAAAACCAGCGCTAGAGAAAATACTCAAGGAGATTAACTGCAAAGAGGAAATGGGTAATTCACGCCAGAACCAAAGAAACAAGAATTCCCATCCAGCAGACAACTAAGCAAAGAAGAATAAACAGTATCTCAAACAGAAATAAGATCTTAACATGTTGGGAATTAAAAATTATCTCTCTATAATCACACTGAATGTAAACGGCCTCAACTCCCCAATAAAAAGACATAAAGTGGCAAAATGGATTAAAAACCAGAATCCATCCATCTGCTGCTTACAAGAAACACACCTCACAAGTAAAGATAGGAACAAACTCAAGGTAAAGGGCTGGAGCAAGGTAATCCATGCTAATGGTACTCGAAGACAAGCAGGAGTAGCAACTATGATATCAGACAAGTTAGACTTCAAACCCAAACTTATTAGAAGAGACAAAGAAGGTCACATTTTACTGGTAAAAGGAATAGTCCAGCAAGAGGAAATAACAATAATCAACATCTATGCCCCAAACATAGGGGCAGCTACTTTCATAAATCAAACTCTTTGTGACATGAAGCCACACATAAATCCCAACACAATAATACTGGGAGACTTCAACACACCACTCACAATACTAGACCGATCTTCCAGACAAAGGGTCAGTAAAGATGTCTCAGAACTAAAGAACACCATTAACCAAATGGACCTTTTGGACACATATAGAATATTTCACCCAACTACAGCAGAGTTTACATTTTTCTCAGCTGCTCATGGAACCTTCTCCAAAATAGATCACATCCTGGGACACAAAATGAGCACTAGCAAATTTAAAAAATGTTACATACTTCCCTGTGTCATTTCAGACCATAATGGAATGAAACTAGAAATCAACTATAAGAAGACCCAGAGAAACAACATAAACATGTGGAGACTGAACACCACACTTCTGAATGAAGAATGGGTCATAGAAGATGTAAGAGGTGAAATCAAGAAATTTCTAGAAACAAATGAAAATAAAGAAACAACATATCAAAACCTCTGGGACACTTTGAAGGCAGTATTAAGAGGAAAATTTATAGCACTGAGTGCTCACATAAGAAAAACAGAAAATCTTCAAATAAATAGCCTTATGACACACCTCAAAGCCCTTGAAAAGCAGGAACAATTGAACCCCAAAGCCAGCAGAAGACGGGAAATTATTAAAATTAGAGCAGAAATTAACGAAATAGAGAATAAAAAAACAATACAGAAAATCAACAAAACCAAAAGCTGGTTTCTTGAAAAAATTAACAAGATTGATAAACCACTAGCCAACCTAACTAAAAAAAAGAGAGAATCAACCCAAATTATGAAGATAAGGGATGAAAAAGGAGACATTACTACTGACAGCGTAGAAATCCAGAGGATTATCAGAAACTACTTTGAAAAACTATACTCCAACAAAATGGAAAATCTGGAGGAAATCGACAACTTCCTAGATAAATACAACCTTCCTAAACTGAGTCAAGAAGATATAGAACACTTAAACCAACCAATAACAATCAAAGAGATTGAAATAGCAATAAAGAGCTTACCATCAAAGAAAAGCCCAGGACCAGATGGTTTCCCAAGTGAATTCTATAAAACCTTTATAGGAGAACTAATCCCAATACTACTCAAACTATTTCGGGAAATAGAAAAAACCGGGACTCTCCCAAATACATTCTATGAAGCCAACATCACACTAATACCCAAACCGAATAAAGACAGTTCAAGGAAGGAAAACTACAGGCCTATATCTCTGATGAACTTGGATGCAAAACTATTAAACAAAATACTAGCAACACGCATTCAAAACCACATCAAGAAAATCATTCACCATGACCAGGTAGGGTTCATCCCAGGGATGCAAGGCTGGTTCAATATACGAAAATCAATCCATGTAATTCATCATATAAACAGAATCAAAGACAAAAACCACATGATCATCTCAATAGATGCTGAAAAAGCATTTGATAAAATTCAACATCCATTTATGATAAAAACACTGCAGAGAATTGGAATAGAAGGAACATATCTCAACATTATTAAGGCAATCTACAATAAGCCCACTGCCAACATCATATTAAATGGGAAAAAACTTCAAGAATTTCCCCTAAAAACTGGAACGAGACAAGGATGTCCACTATCACCACTTCTCTTCAATATAGTACTAGAGACTCTAGCCAGAGCAATAAGGCAAGAAAAGGAAATCAAAGGAGTACAAATAGGAAAAGAAGAACTTAAGCTCTCACTATTTGCAGATGACATGATACTATATTTAGAAAACCCAACAAACTCAACCAAAAGGCTTATAGAACTGATCAACAAATTCAGCAAGGTATCTGGATACAAAATCAATCTTAAAAAATCAGAAGCTTTCCTGTACACCAACCATGAATCCACTGAAAAAGAAATTCAGAAAACACTTCCACTCAGGATCTCCCACAAAAAAATAAAATACCTAGGAATAAACTTGACCAAGGATGTAAAAGATCTCTACAAAGAAAATTATAAAACACTGAAAAAAGAAATCGAAGAAGATCTTAGAAGATGGAAGACCTTCCATGTTCATGGATTGGCAGAATTAATATCATTAAAATGGCCATCCTCCCAAAAGTGATCTACAGATTTAATGCAATGCCCATTAAACTACCAAGATCATTCCTCACAGACATAGAAAAATCAGTCCTTAAATTTATCTGGAATAACAAAAAGCCCAGAATAGCCAAGGTAGTTCTCAGCAACAAAAACCACGCAGGAGGAATCACAATACCTGACTTTAAACTATACTACAAAGCCATTGTAATAAAAACAGCATGGTACTGGCAAAAGAACAGATATATAGACCAATGGAGCAGAATAGAAGACCCAGAAACAAGTCCACACACTTTCAGCCAATTGATTTTTGACAAAGGGGCCAAAAACATACACTGGAAAAAAGATAGCCTCTTCAACAAATGGTGTTGGCAAAACTGGTTAACCATATGCAGAAAATTGGATGTTAATCCCACTTTTTCACCCTGTACAAAAGTCAACTCACGATGGATCAAAGACTTGGAAATTAAACCAGAGACCTTGAAGCTCCTTGAAGAGGGCATAGGTCCAACACTACAACATATAGGCACAGACAAACATTTCCTCAATAAGACCCCAAAGGCACAACAAATTAAAAGGAGAATCAATACATGGGATTGCATGAAACTGAAGAGCTTCTGTTCAGCAAAGGAAACTATCAAGAACCTCAATCGAGAGCCAACAGAATGGGAGAAGATTTTTGCCACCTACACCACCGATAGAGGACTAATATCTAGAATATACAGAGAACTCAAGAAACTCAACACTAAGAAAACAAAGCATCCAATAACAAAATGGGCAAATGAACTAAATAGACACTTCACAAAAGAAGAAATTCAAATGGCCAATAAATGCATGAAAAAATGCTCAACATCACTGGCAATCAGAGAGATGCAAATCAAAACTACCCTGAGATTTCACCTAACTCCAACTAGAATGGCCATCATTCAAAACACAAACAACAACAGATGCTGGCGAGGATGTGGAGAAGTGGGAACTCTAAGACATTGTTGGTGGGATTGCAAATTAGTGCAACCACTTTGGAAAACAGTATGGAGAATCCTCAGAAGAATGGGAACAAATCTTCCATTTGATCCAGCAATACCACTGTTGGGTATCTACCCAAAAGAAAAGAAACCAAACTACCAAACTAATGCATGTGTATCTATGTTCATAGCTGCACAATTCACCATAGCCAAACTATGGAACCAGCCAAGATGTCCATCAACAGATGAATGGATTACAAAACTGTGGGATATGTACACAATGGAATTTTACTCAGCCATCAAAAAAACTCAATTACATCATTTTCAGGGAAATGGATGGAACCGGAGGACATTATGCTAAGTGAGATTAGTCAGGCACAAAAAATAAGAAATCAGATGCTTTCCCTAATATGTGAGAGTTAGGGAGAAATGGGTCATAGGAGGAACTCTTGGAAGAGGATCAGTTTCTTTTAACTCTGTTTACATTGTCTTTGGATATACAATATTTTTTTATTTTTTAGGGAGTTTATTTACTCTTTTGTTGCCTGTGCCATTGAAATCATATCCAAGAAATCACTTCCAATTTCAATGTTGTGAGGTTTTATGACCCAGATTTTCTTCTAAAAGCTTATAGTATTAAGATTTATATTTAGGTCTTTTATCTATTTTGAGTTAATATTTGTATATGTGTTAGGTAAGGGTCCAATTTTATTCTTTTTCATTTATTATTATTTTTCAACAATATTTAGTTAAAAGACTAGTATTTCCTCCACCAAAAGTTCATGGAAACCTTGTCAATATAACTTGACAATGTATGGAAGAATTTATCTCTAGGCTTTTATTTAGCTCCAATGGTTTATATATCTGCCTTTAGAACAGTACTACACTGTTTCAATTATTGTAGCTTTATATGGTTTGAAATCAGAAAATATACATCTTCTAGCTTTGTTCTTCTTTGAGACTGTTTTGGGTATCTAGAGTCCATATTCCATATCAGGATAGATTTTTTCTGAAAAATAAATAAATAAATGTATGATAGTTTCACCTAAAAAAAAAAAAAAGAAAAAAATATTCTCTGGTAAGAAAGAAAGCAAAAAGAAATATTGAAATGTTATCTTTAAGTCATCAAAAGTTTGGTACCAGACAAATGAAACTGTTATGTGAGATTATCAATGTTAATATTGTATAAATTGCTATAATACTAGATGTCAACCAGTAAGCCAAGCGTGGGAAGGAGGGATGGGGAGGGAATGGGGTGGGGATCGTGGTAGGGGCTAACTGGGCGAGATGTGCATGTATGTCTACAAAAGTATTTTCTTTATACCACTATGATGTATGAATACATTGCACCCAAAATAAATTAAAAAAAAAACAAAAAAAAAACAAAAAAAAATAAAAAAGACTTCCTAAAGGTCAAAAAAAAAAAAAAAAAGAAAAAAAAAGATTAGGCTTAAGGTTAGAAAGGGGCCCAAGAGTGGTAACAACCATGGGGCTATCCCTTCCATATTCCCCAGGAGGCCTCTCGGTGCCATGAGGTCCTTTTATCCTTTAGGTCCTATACTATCCCCTTAAGGTGCTATAGGTTATATTCCACCTGACCTGACCTGATTGACATAATAGCAACATTCCTCTCTGTCCCATTGTAGCAGGCCCAATGCAAGGGAAGACTTGAGAGGAGCATAAGTAAAGCATACCTGGGCGAAGGGTAATTGAATTCCCATTTAACAGGATCCACTGGGACGCAGGTGGACATGAGGAACTGTTCCTGGCACAGCAGAAAGTGAGACAGAGACGAAGGAATGGGGGAAGGGAGGAGCTGAGTAAGGGTCTCCCTGAACAGGTTGGGGTGGACAGACGTTAAAGGGCGTCACTGGGATGAGAACTAGCAAGGACCTGTGGAGTCCTTGCTAAATTTACTAAACTTCTGGGTGCTATAGATTCTCTCACGGCAGCCTTTCCCTGTTAGTAATGTCGAGCATTTGTGTGGTACACTCAACTGATAAACAATGTTGAAAATTGTTATTGACTCAAGTCCTCGGTTTATGTTAGAATTCACTAACATAAGTAGCATATCCCCGTGTGTGTGTGTGTGTGCGTGCGTGTGTGTGTGTGTGTGTGTGTGTGTGTGTTACTGGGGATTGAACTCAGGGGCATTGTACCTCTGAGTTACACTTCCAGCTGTGTGTGTGTGTGTGTGTGTGTGTGTGTGTTACTAGGGATGGAACCCAGGGGATTTCTACCTCCAGGCTACACTCCCAGACCCATTTTATATTTTATTTGGAAATAGGGTCTTACTATATTGCTGAGGCTGGCTTTGAAACTGCACGATCCTCCTGTCTCAGCCTCCCAAGTACTAGGATGACAAGCGTGTGCCACCACGCCCAGATTCTTCCAGCCCTATTTTATTTTTTGTTTTGGAGCAGAATCTCCTTATATTGCTGACAGTCTTGCTAAGTTACTAATGCTGGCTTCAAACCTTTGCTCCTCCTGTCTCTGTCTCTCTAGGATTACAGTTGTGTGATACCATGCCCGGTTGGTTTTGACAAATGTATAATGATATGCATCCATCCAGACAGTACCATATAGAATAGTTTCACTGCCCCAATTGTCTCCTTTTAAAAAAAAGTTTTTTTTAATTGGTGCATTGTAGTTCTACACTATAGTGAGTTACCTCTTTTTTATAATAAATATTTCATAACATCTCATTTACTACCCCAGTGAAAATTTATGGAATATAAAATGTACCTGAATGCTATTGTTTGGATATGGTTTGAGTGTCCCCAAAGGGCTCATATTGAAATTTAGCCCCATTTATGAGATAGTAAGAAGGTATAAATTTCTACTATGGAATTTAAGGATGGAGCCTTTGGGAAGTAAATAGAATTAGGTGAGGTCCTCAGGGAAGAGCCCATGACTCAGTCCTGGTAGGTCTGAATCCTATAAGACATAATGAAGTAATTAGAGGTTTCAGCCTACGAGTGTGTGCGCGCGTGTGTGTGTGTGTGTGTGTGTGTTGCTGGGGATTGATCCAGGGGCATTGTACCTCCAAGTTACTCCCCCAGCCTTATTTTATTTTTTATTTGGAAAGAGGGTCTTGCTTAGTTGCTGAGAGCCTCCCTTCATTGCTGAGGCTGACTCTGAACCTGTGATCCTCCTGTCTCAGTCTCCTAAGTACTGGGATTACAGGCATGTGCCACCACGCTGGGAAGCTCTTATCTACTTATATAAAGAACAAATCTAGATATAAGAGAATAAGATCAGAAGGTAATTCATACAAGATAATAAAAGAGATGCACATGGATGTTATAATAAAATACTTGATATATATCAGAATGTTGCAAAAATACTTTAACATGTAAAATTTTATGTCTGAAGGCTCAGGTGCTTTAAACCAATATCCCACACATAAGAATGCCTGGTGAGACAATTCTCTGTTTGTAAATCTGGCCTGGGCAGTGTAGGACTTCCAATATTAGGCCAGCCCACTAAATGCTAATGCCCACCCCCACCCCCCTGAATATTGAAGCAAGCAAAATTACTCCCTCACATACCTTAAAAAGCAATTCAGATCTGAGCAGAGTGGTGCAGGCCTATAATTCCAGTACTTGGGAGGCTGAGTCAGGAGGATTGCAGGTGTGAGGTGAGCACTAGGTCACTTAGTGCTCAAAATAAAATAGAATAGAGCTGAAAGTGTAGCTCAGAGGTAGAAAGCCCCTGGATTTAACTTCTAGTAGCACTCCCAACACACACACACACACACACACACACACTTCAGTTTCTACTGAGAATCACACTCTTAAAAGGCTGGGCGTGGTGGCGCACGCTTGTAATCCCCACACTTGGGAGGCGGAGACAGGAGGATCGCGCAGGTTCGAAGCCAGCCTTGCTGGCTTAAGAGACCCTGTTTCCAAATAAAAATATAAAAATAGGTGTGGGAGTGTAGCTCAGAGGTAGAAGGCCTTCCAGGAACCCCAGTACCACCACCAAAAAAAAAAAAAAGTCTAATACAGCAGGTGTGGTGGCACATGCCTGTAATCCCAATACTTGGGAGGCTGAGACAGAAGGATCACAGGTTTGAGGCCATTCTCAATAACTTAGACTCTTGTTTCAAAATAAAAATTAAAATAAAGCTGCTGTATATCTTGTATATATTGGAGATAGAATGCCCCTGGTTTCAACCTTTAGTACAAAAAAAAAAAAATAGGTCTAGCATCATCCTGGGAAACTGGCCCTCAGCACCCTCTCCTGCACCACATTACGTCTTTTCCTAAGCCTCCCTACCCCACCCTCATGCCAAGCGCCCTATGTACCATTTGGCCAGAGCACTGTGTTCTTATCTTTCTTGTCCAACTCTGCCTTGTAGATTAAAGAGGCACACTTAAGTACTGTTCCAGGAATACAGTGTCGGGCGCAGCGACGACTCTTACACGATCTTCCTCAAGCAGTTTTATTACCCCAGGTTCTTATACAGTTCCCGTAGATCTTCTCCATCTTCTCCCCCATCACTCCACCAACCCTCTTAGCTCTCGCCCGCTAGGGCATGCGTGCTTTTAACCTTCTCCTGGGCGGGCAGGTGGTAGCACGAGGCGCTGCGTCACTAATCATCCGTAAGGCGCCTGATAGGGCTCACTGCGCAGGCTCAGGGCACCGCCAGCCTCGTGAGCCTCGTGACTTGGCTGCAAGCCCAGGCGCCATCTTGAGTCCACGCTGGCAACAAGCCTGGGTGCCACCTTGGTCCTGCCGAGTGGGCCCCGACAATACAGAAATGTTTGATGAACGTCTATTGAATGGTGACATCATGTTGGTAAGCCACATCATTAGAAAACTGAATTTCAAGCCTGGTTTGGTGATGCACGCTTATAATTCCAGCATTTGGGAGGCTGAGACAGGAGGATCCGGGCTCGCTGACAGCCTCAGCTACTTAGTGAGGCCCTTTGCAACTCAGTGAGACCCTGTTTCAAAATAAAGAATAAAAAATAAGGCTGGCGATGTAGCTTGGAGGTAGAATGTCCCTGGGTTCCATCCTCAGTACCGCAAAAATGAAAAGAAAAAAAAGAAAGAAAGAAAAACTGAATTCCTTTTCTTATATTTGAGAACTCTTCTTAATTATTTTTTCCATTTTTAAAGATTGTCAAATATGTATAACATAAGGATGCATATTTGGTATTTCACTGGTATTAGGTGCATTGACATTGCTAGGCAGCAACCATCCATCTCTATAACACTTTTTATCTTGGAAAACTGAAAATCCATATTCATTAAACAGTAACTCCTTAGCCTCATCTCTGTCCAGACCCTGAAAACTACCCTTCTACTTCCCATTTATAATTTTTTTTGTACCAGGTATTGAACCCAGGGGCTTTCTACCTCTGAGTAGACTCCCAGCCCTATTTTATTTTCAAACAGAGTCTCTCTAAGTTGCAGAAGGCCTCAGTCAGTTGCTGAGACTGACCATGAACCTGCAATCCTCTTGTCTCCGCCTCCCAAAAACTGAGATTAAAAGTATGTACCACCATGGTACAATGGAACACCATGGTACATGAGGATGCAATCCTTCTACCTCCAAGCTACACTTCCAGACCCATTTTATATTTTATTTGGAAACAGGGTCTCTTAAGCCAGCAAGGCTGGCTTTGAACCTGAGCGATCCTCCCCTCTCCGCCTCCCAAGTGTGGGGATTACAAGCGTGAGCCACCATGCCGGGCCAGACATTCTTGATTTTTGATGATTCGACTTACAACATTTTAGCTTTATGATGGTACAAAACCACACCATTTTAGTTTTCACTTTCAGTACAGTAGTCAATAAATTACATGAAATATCCAACACTTGATTATAAGGTAGGTTTGTGTGAGGTGGTTTTGCCCAACTGCAGGCTAACGTAAGTGTCCTGAGAATATTTGAGAAGGCCAGGTTGAGCTATGGTGTTCAGTAGGTTAGGTGTAAATGCATTTCATAACTTACAGTATTTTCATGTTATAGTGGAGTTATAGGGATGTAAGCCTATTTTAAGTTGATAAACATCTGTACATTGATGTTTCTATATGATATATTGTAAAAGAGTAACTACAGTAAGATTAGGTTTTTACATCCAACACTTTATATAGTTATCATTTTTTGTCATGAGAACATTTAAGACCTACTCTCTTAGTAAATTATAAGTATACAGGATAGCATTATTAATTATAGTTGCCATTCTAGGGATATTAGATCCCTAGAATATATTCATCTAGGTAGTTTTCAGGCTTTGGCCCACATCTCTCCATTTCCCCCATGTCGCCAACCCTGGCCAGGCATGGTGATGCACACCTGTAATCCTAGTGCTTGGGAGGATGAGATAGGAGGATTGCAGGTTCAAGGTCAGCCTTGGCAATTTAGTGAGACCATGTCCAAATAAAAAATTTAAAATACTGGGAGTATAGCTCAAAAATAGAATGTCCCTGGCCGGGCGTGGTGGCGCACACTTGTAATCCCCGCGCTTGGGAGGCAGAGACAGGAGGATAGCGCAGGTTCGAAGCCAGCCCCGCGCGCTGGCTTAGGAGACCCTGTTTCCAAATAAAAATGTAAAAATAGGTCTGGGAGTGTAGCCCGGAGGTAGAAGGGCTTCCAGGAACCCCATTACCACCAAAAAATAAAAAAATAAAAAAAAAATAGAATGTCCCTGGGTTCAATCCACAAGAAAGAAAAGGAAAAGAGAAAGAGAGAAAGAAAGAAAAAGAAGGAAAGAAATTGCCTTGCTTGCTTTTTAATATTTCTATTACAGAACACGTGGAAATAACCCTTACCCTCACTGCCCCCAGTAAGAATGAGAAGGGTTGTGGGCTGGGTATAGTTCAGTTGGAACAGCTGCCCAGCATGTACAAGGTCCTGAGTTTGGTATCCAGCATTGAAAAAACAAAGATAGAGAAAATGTGATTTGATATTACTATTAGCTCACTAAGTCTTCTCTGAAGAAAGTAAAGAAAAAAAAACCGTCATAACATCCATAATTCCCAACGACTTTCCCTCTTTTTAGTAGCCATCCAGTTGTGCTGAAAGTCACTTGGGTCAGCTCCCCCCTTTACCTGTCCCCAGAGACCCCCTTAATGGGGCCGGTCCTAAGGCCTGGATCCCTGGGACCCTAGAGGCAGAAGATCAGAGCAGAGCAGAGCTGATAATACCCTCCATTCTTAGTGTTCTTGTTTCAAGAATAATGGGAGGCTAAAATCTTTTGTCTAATCTATGCCTTTTTGTGTTTCTTAGTTTCTATCTTTGTGTGTGTGTGTGTGTGTGTGTGTGTGTGTGTGTGTGTGTGTGTGTTACTGGGGATGGAACCCTTCTACTTCTGGGCTACAGTCCCAGACCTATTTTTTATATTTTATTTGGAAACAGGGTCTCTTAAGCCAGCAAGGCTGGCTTCGAACCTGCGCGATCCTCCTGTTTCCACCTCCCAAGTGCAGGGATTACAAGTGTGCACCACCACGCCTGGCTTCTTAGTTTCTATGTAGTAGCAAAAAAAAAAAAAAAAGCTGGGCATGGTAGTGAATGCCTGCAATTCAATACTTGGGAAGCTGAGACAGGAGGACTGAAGGTTTGAGGCCAGCCTCAGAAACTTAGTTAGAACCCCCAGCAACCTGGTGAGACCCTGTTTCAAAAACAAAAACTAGAAAGGGATAGGGGTGTAGCTTTGAGGTAGAATGCCTCTGGGTTCAGTCCCCAGGATCAAATAGCTGTGTGTGTGTGTGTGTGTGTGTGTGTGTGTGTGTGTGTGTTACTGGGGATTGAACCCAGGGCTCTTCTACCTCCAAACTACATCCCCATCCTGATTTTATTTTTTATTTTGAAACAGAGTCTCGCTAAGTTGCTGAGGCTGTTCTTGAACCTGCAACCTTCCTGTCCCAGCCTCCCAAGTACTGGGATTACAAGCGTGTGCCACCACATTCAGCCATAAATAATTATTTTAATGAAAAAAATCAGAGTAAAGTCTGGCAGATCCTGAAATATTTGGATTAAGGCATCAGCAGTCATGCTGAAAAGTATCTTTACATAAGAGAAACCTACTGAACCCTAATAGTTCTCCACAGCAATTAGAGCAAAGCACTTATTAATTCATCACACGGCCAAATAGTTTGGGCCAGGAGAGATCACAGGCAGAGCCCTTTGCTCGGGAGGGCAGCTGGATGAGCTAACCTGAGGAGCAGATGTGAGCTAGGACCAGAGGAGGCTGATCCAGCTTTCTTGTCCTGCCAGAGCTACTTAAAAGTTGTTTCCTTTCAAACAAATCAACTTAAAGCAAACAAGGTAGGGGAGACCTTTTGTATAGCTAAGTGCTTGTCATTATTGCCGTTAGATAAGACTTCAAGATTCATGACCATATAAAAGGGAGATTCTCACATACATGGAAATTAGATTTAGCAGACTGAAGATTTTATTCTCTGATTCTTATACATGTGATGTAACAATGTGGGTTTCGGATGACAGCGCACATTTGAGGTGCACGTCGGCTGAGGGTTCAGGACAGTGGAAGTGCAGGTGCATCAGTAAAGCTGTTTGTCTGCTTGGCATTTTCTGCGAGAGACACATCATTGATCATGCGTTTCGTTTGGGGTCTTTGGCTTATTGTCCGGTATGCTATCTTGCACCAGAGGATTTGAAGACGATTTATCTTAGCTATTGATTGTGGGGTGATCTTGACAGTCCAACAGGGCTGCCTGTGAACTTGAAACTGGAGATGAAGATGGGGGGGAGGGCCACAGAGGAAATGTCTGCGTTCATTTGCAACATTGACAAATGTACTTATTTTCTTAGAATTGAATGTATTATGTAAGCAGAAAAAAGAAAGGAAGGAAGAAAAAAGAAAGGAAAAAAAGAAAGAAGAAGAAGGGATTTTTTTGGGGGGGGAGGGGGAGGTACTGGGGATTCAACCCAGGGACATTTTACCTCTGAGCTATTATACTCCTAGCCCTATATTTTTGTTGTTTGTTTCTTCTTTTTTTGGTCTTTTTTTAGATTCCAAAGTTCTATATTTTTCAAAATAAAGATCACACATTGTTAGAGACAATCTACACAAAAGTTACAAAAAATAGTTGCCCAGGCATAAACATATACAGGTTTGTTAATTATACACATATGGTTACAAGTGTGCTTGCAAACATGTTCATTGGAAAGCCGGGCATGGTGGCGTACGCTTGTAATCCCCGCGCTTGGGAGGCTGAGAAAGGAGATTCATGCAGGTTCAAAGGCAGCCTCAGCTGGCTTAAGAGACCCTGTTTCCACATAAAATATAAAATAGGTCTGAGAGTGTAGCCCGGAGGTAGAAGGCCCTTGGGTTCCATCCCCAGTACCACCAAAAAAAAAAAAAAAAAATTCATTGGAAATATACATAAGGCTCTGAAAATGTACACCATGTCGCGTTACAATTCTATATTCAAGCAAGGAAAATCGACAATATGCCACATTCATTTACAAGCAGACAAAATGCAAAATACAATTCTTCTTCTGTACACAAAAGAAGCTCGAGCGAGTCACACTTAAGAGGTGAAAGGCTCTGACTGAAGGAAAGCTGGGGCGGGCGGACCTTCTGCACATCCTTTGACTCTCACAAAATAAACAAAACCCAGTGCAGAATGGGACTGATGCAGAAGTCAAAGATTTTAGCCGTACCCCTGGTAATTGCCAGAAGTCTCCTAATGAGTGGATCTTCTGGGTCCAAACCAGAATGGTTCTGCGGCCTTAGCCCAGCTGACCAGCACCAATGGTGCTAAACCTGTGGGGATTTCTCCAACATGAAGCCCCCAGATTGTCTCCTTGTTTCTTATTTTGAAACAAGATCTCACCAAGTTGCTGAGGGCTTTGCTAAATTGCTGAGGCTGACCTTGAACCTGTGAGCCTCTATCTCAACCTCCTAAATACTGGGGATTAAAGGTGTGTACCACTACATCCACCCTAGGAAAGGATTTTTAAGCAGAGGGAGAGATGAAATAAAAGGAGAACTTGGGAAGAAATTGAAGGATAGTCTGGGATTGCTTTTGATTGCTTAGAATGGAAAGGAAGTATCAAAACTTGTCACATCCTGCTCCAAACCAACAATGGCTGCATTAAAGATGAGGTATAACTGTGTAAAGAGAATGCAGTAACCTATTCATTTATGTACTATGTCTTACCAAATTTCATTGGCGTTTCCCCTTTATATTGTATTCTGTCATTATAAAGTAAAAAAGACTTGCTCAAAATTAGATTTTTAAAAATCAGTGCAAAGCCAGGTGTGATGGCACATGCTTGTAATCCCAGCATTCAGGCAGTGGAAACTGGAGGATCATGGTTTGCAGACAGCCTCAGCTACTTAGTGAGGCCCTTTGCAACTCATTGCGACCCTGTTTCAAAAATAAAGAGACTAAAAAATAGGGCTGGGGGTGTAGCTCAGAGGTAGCATGGCCCTGGGTTCCATCTCTCATAACACACACACACACACACACACACACACACGCGTGCACACATAAATAAAAAATAGGTGCAGTTGGCCAGGCATGGTGGCGGTGGCAGATGCTTATTATTCCAGTACCTGAGAGACTAAGATAGGAGAATCGCAGTTTCAAGGCCAGCTTCAACGACTTAGGGAGGCCCTCAGCAATTTATTGAGACCCTCCCTGTTTCTCTCCACACACACACACACACACACACACACACACACACACACACACACACATATATTTCTCAGATATCTGAGAAATATATAGCTATCTGAGAAATATATTCAGGAGAGAGAGAGAGAGAGAGAGAGAGGGAGAGGGAGAGGGAGAGGGAGAGGGAGAGGGAGAGGGAGAGGGAGAGGGAGAGGGAGAGGGAGAGAAGAAGGAGGAGGAGGAGGAGGAGGAGGAGGAAGAAGAAGAAGAAGAAGAAGAAGAAGAAGAAGAAGAAGAAGAAGAAGAAGAAGAAGAAGAGAGGAAAGAAAGAAAGAAAGAAAGAAAGAAAGAAAGAAAGAAAGAAAGAGGGAGGGAGGGAGAGAGAGAAAGAGAGAGAGAGAGAAGAGAGAAGAGAGAAGAGAGGAGAGAGGAGAAAATTCAAGTGATCCATCAGAAGAGAAAATGGATTTTAGAACTACTGCAAGTTGGTACAGCCACCTGGAAAATGTATGTGGCTTTATTCTAGAAAAACAAACTCTTTAACAATCCGGAGACCCAGTAATTTTGCTCTCTTGCTGTGGTTATCACAGGGTTTGTTTCTGTGTCTCTACTCTTCAATTCTGTTGGTCCTGATCCCTGGAGACTGTTGTGGAGGTCAGGAGATGCCATGCTGGCAAGAGGTAAAGACAACTGAGAAATGCAGACACAGGAGGTGTCTATCTACAGTGCCCATCTATCTGCCTGGAAATAGTGCATGACTTCCCTTGTGGGGATGCCCCCTTTATGTCTGTGCCAGGAAACCCCAGTACCAAAGACAGAGATGGCACCGAAGAGTCTACACATACCAACCTCACCATTGCCCCTCAACCTGCCAGTAGTGCCCCCACATGTCGGCCTTTCCATAGGAGGTCCCTCCCAGAGTGTCCAGAGACACTCCTTCACTCCGTCACTCCTCTGCAAATTCATCATTTTTGAATTATGTGAACACTTCTGAGCCTGCCTGCTTATTTGGCTTTAACATATCCGGAGACCCAGTCATTTTTCTCTCTTTCCTTTCCTTCCTTCCTTCCTTCCTTCCTTCCTTCCTTCCTTCCTTCCTTCCTTCCTTCCCTCCTTCCTTCCCTCCTTCTTTCTTTCTCTCTCCCCTACCTGTCTTCCTCCTCTCTTTCTCTTTCTTTCTCTCTTTCTCTCTCTTTCTTTCTTTTTTTGTTTCTTACTGAGGTTATACCTGGAGCCATTCTCTTATGAGCTACACCCCTAATCCTTTTTTTTTTTTTTTTTTTACTGGTACACTATAGTTTCACATCATAATATGGGTCATATTGACAATGGCATACATTCACACAGTGCTTGGTGCCCTCTCCACCCTGCTTCCTCTTTCCCCCTTCCCAACAATGAGTGTCCAGGTTGACCATGCTACATTCACACTTACACACATATATGAATGTAGCTCCTCCATTAATCAACCTCAGCCTTCTTCCTCTCCTACCTTTTCATTCTAGCTTTGCTGAGGTTTCCCCTCCATTATCTGGAGTCCCTCTGCTATTCCCAGTGCTCCCTAGTTTGGGCATATTAGAGAAAACATATGTCCCTTCTCTTTCTGTGCTTGGCTGATCTCACTTAACATAATTTTCTCCAGGTCTTTCCATCTTCTTGTAAATGACATGTTTTTGTTCTTCTTTATAGCTGAGTAGAATTCCATTGTGTGTATTTCCCATAATTTTGCAATCCATTCATCTGTTGATAGAGACCTAGGTCGGTTCCATATTTTGGCTATTATGAATCGTGCTGCTATGAACATGGGTATGCATATGTTATTGTAGTTTCTTGTTTTCAATGCCAGGAGTGGTATGGCTGGATCATATGGTGGATCTATTCCCAGTTTTCTAAGGAATCTCCACACTGGTCTCCATAGTGGCTGAACTAGTTTGCACTCTCACCAAGAGTGTAAAAGTGTTCCTCTTTCTCCAGTAGTCTTTTGGTTGAGTTCTTTGGATCTTCTAGATAAAGGATCATGTCATTTGCAAACAAGGATAATTTTAATTCCTCTTTTCCTATTTGAATTCCTTTGATATCTGTCTCTTGTTCCTATGGCAAGAATCTCGAGGATTATACTGGAAAGGAATGGCGATAATGGGCATCCTTTTCTTGTTCTTTATTTTAGAGAGAATTCTAGCAGTTTTCCTCACTTGATATGATGTTGGCTTTGGGTTTATTGTATATTGCCTTAATGATGTTGAAATACGTTCCTTCTATTCCAATTTTCTGCAATGTTTTTTTCTTTCTTTCTTTCTTCTTTCTTTCTTTTTTGCAGTACTGGGGATGGAACTTAGGGGTATTCTAACTCCTAGCTACATCTCCATTCCTATTTTTTTATTCTTTATTTTGAAACAGTCTCACTGAGTAGCAAAGGGCCTCACTAAGTAGCTCAGGCTGTCTGTGAACTTCGATCCTCTTGTCTCAGCCTCCCATATGCTGGGATTACAAGCATGCACAACTATGTCCAGCTCTTGCAGTGTTTTTTTTTTTAACATGAATGTGTGTTGGATTTTGTTAAATGGTTTTTCAGCATCTATTGATATGATCATGTGATGTTTGTTCTCAGTTCTATTTATGTGGTGAATAACATGTATTGATTTGTGTATGTTGAGCCAGTCTTGCTTTTCTGAGATGAAGCCAATTTGGTCGTGGTGTACAATTCTCTTGATATGGGTTTGAATGTATACAGCTAGTATTTTGTTTAGAATTTTTGCATCTATATTCATCAAGGATATTGATCTGTAGTTTTCTTGAGGTATCTTCATTTGGTTTGGGGATTAATGTGATACTGGTCTTGTAGAAAGAGTTTGGGAGAATATAATTTCTTTTGATTTCCCGGAACAAGCTGTGAAGTATTAGGATTAGTTCTTCTCTGAAAGTTTTTTTTTTTTTTTTTTTTTTTTTTTTTTTTTTTTAAATTTTTAAGTTCTCTTTATTTTTTTTTTTTTTAATTAATTTATTTTTTAAATTGGTGCATTGTAGTCATATATCAATCACATTGGAGTACAAGACTTGAGAGGATATACAAGCACACATCATCCAATTAGCCCTCCTCCAGCCACCGTCCCATTCCCTCCCCCTCCCTCCATCCCACACTTCTTTGGTGATTTACTTTGATATATTTGTTTATGTACCTCCTGCATTTTAAAGAGGCTCCGTCCTCCAGTATTACATACCCTCTGATTGATCACATTAGTTGCTTCACTATAGGGCCCTTTCTATAGCTCAACCTCTTCCTGTTGCCCTTTTCCTCCTAGTTATTGCTGATTAAGAGAAGCGTCTGATTTATATTTTCTGCGATATTTCTCTGTGCATGCTGCGTTGCAAGTACCAATCCCACTCTTGATGGTCCCAGTAGTGGCCTGGCTACTCAGTGGACTGATCCAGACCTCGCTGGCTCACGCAGCGGCCTTGCCTCATGGGAGGACCCAGTTCTGGTCTCGCTGGCCCCTGAACCGGTCAAACCCCTAAGCTGGCTTTGGTCCCAACCTTGGAGGCCCCAGTACCGGCCTTGCCTCAAGGCAGGCTCCGATGCCGGCCTCGCTGGCCCCAGCAGCGGCCTAACCCCTTGGCAGGCTCTTATCCTGGCCTCGGAGGCCCCAGTACTGGCCTTGCCTCACGGCAGGCTCCGATGCCGGCCTCGCTGGCCCCAGCACCGGCCTAACCCCTCGGCATGCTCCGATCCCGGCCTCGGAGGCCCCAGCACTGGTCATGCCTCACGGCAGGCTCCGATGCCGGCCTCGTTGGCCCCAGCACCGGCCTAACCCCTCGGCAAGCTCTTATCCTGGCCTCGGAGGCCCCAGTACCGGCCTTGCCTCAAGGCAGGCTCCGATGCCGGCCTCGCTGGCCCCAGCAGCGGCCTAACCCCTCGGCAGGCTCCGATCCCGGCCTCGGAGGCCCCAGCACTGGTCATGCCTCAAGGAAGGCTCCGATGCCGGCCTCGCTGGCCCCAGCACCGGCCTAACCCCTTGGCAGGCTCTTATCCTGGCCTCGGAGGCCCCAGTACTGGCCTTGCCTCACGGCAGGCTCCGATGCCGGCCTCGCTGGCCCCAGCACCGGCCTAACCCCTCGGCAGGCTCTTGTCCTGGCCTCGGAGGCCCCAGTACCGGCCTTGCCTCAAGGCAGGCTCCGATGCCGGCCTCGCTGGCCCCAGCAGCGGCTTAGCCCCTTGGCAGGCTCTTATCCTGGCCTCGGAGGCCCCAGTACCGGCCTTGCCTCACGGCAGGCTCCGATGTCGGCCTCGCTGGCCCCAGCACCGGCCTAACCCCTCGGCATGCTCCGATCCCGGCCTCGGAGGCCCCAGCACTGGTCATGCCTCACGGCAGGCTCCGCTGCCGGCCTCGTTGGCCCCAGCACCGGCCTAACCCCTCAGCAAGCTCTTATCCTGGCCTCGGAGGCCCCAGTACCGGCCTTGCCTCACGGCAGGCTCCGATGCCGGCCTCGCTGGCCCCAGCACCGACCTAACCCCTCGGCAGGCTCTTATCCTGGCCTCGAGGCCCCAGTACCGGCCTTGCCTCAAGGCAGGCTCCGATGCCGGCCTCGCTGGCCCCAGCACCGGCCTAACCCCTTGGCAGGCTCTTATCCTGGCCTCGGAGGCCCCAGTACTGGCCTTGCCTCACGGCAGGCTCCGATGCCAGCCTCGCTGGCCCCAGCACCGGCCTAACCCCTCGGCATGCTCCGATCCCGGCCTCGGAGGCCCCAGCACTGCTCATGCCTCACGGCAGGCTCCGATGCCGGCCTCGTTGGCCCCAGCACCGGCCTAACCCCTCGGCAAGCTCTTATCCTGGCCTCGGAGGCCCCAGTACTGGCCTTGCCTCACAGCAGGCTCCGATGCCGGCCTCGCTGGCCCCAGCACCGGCCTAACCCCTCGGCAGGCTCTTGTCCTGGCCTCGGAGGCCCCAGTACCGGCCTTGCCTCAAGGCAGGCTCCGATGCCGGCCTCGCTGGCCCCAGCAGCGGCCTAACCCCTCGGCAGGCTCCGATCCCGGCCTCGGAGGCCCCAGCACTGGTCATGCCTCAAGGCAGGCTCCGATGCCGGCCTCGCTGGCCCCAGCACCGGCCTAACCCCTTGGCAGGCTCTTATCCTGGCCTCGGAGGCCCCAGTACTGGCCTTGCCTCACGGCAGGCTCCGATGCCGGCCTCGCTGGCCCCAGCACCGGCCTAACCCCTCGGCAGGCTCTTGTCCTGGCCTCGGAGGCCCCAGTACCGGCCTTGCCTCAAGGCAGGCTCCGATGCCGGCCTCGCTGGCCCCAGCAGCGGCCTAACCCCTCGGCAGGCTCCGATCCCGGCCTCGGAGGCCCCAGCACTGGTCATGCCTCAAGGAAGGCTCCGATGCCGGCCTCGCTGGCCCCAGCACCGGCCTAACCCCTTGGCAGGCTCTTATCCTGGCCTCGGAGGCCCCAGTACTGGCCTTGCCTCACGGCAGGCTCCGATGCCGGCCTCGCTGGCCCCAGCACCGGCCTAGCCCCTTGGCAGGCTCTTATCCTGGCCTCGGAGGCCCCAGTACCGGCCTTGCCTCACGGCAGGCTCCGATGCCGGACTCGCTGGCCCCAGCAGCGGCCTAACCCCTCGGCAGGCTCCGATCCTGGCCTCGGAGGCCCCAGCACTGGTCATGCCTCACGGCAGGCTCTGCTGCCGGCCTCGTTGGCCCCAGCACCGGCCTAACCCCTCGGCAAGCTCTTATCCTGGCCTCGGAGGCCCCAGTACCGGCCTTGCCTCACGGCAGGCTCCGATGCCGGCCTCGCTGGCCCCAGCACCGGCCTAACCCCTCAGCAGGCTCTTATCCTGGCCTAGAGGCCCCAGTACCGGCCTTGCCTCAAGGCAGGCTCCGATGCCGGCCTCACTGGCCCCAGCACTGGCCTAACCCCTCGGCAGGCTCTTATCCAGGCCTCGGAGGCCCCAGTACCGGCCTTGCCTCACGGCAGGCTCCGATGCCGGCCTCGCTGGCCCCAGCACCGGCCTAACCCCTCGGCAGGCTCCGATCCCAGCCTCGGATGCCCCAGCACTGGTCATGCCTCAAGGCAGGCTCCGATGCCGGCCTCGCTGGCCCCAGCACCGGCCTAGCCCCTTGGCAGGCTCTTATCCTGGCCTCGGAGGCCCCAGTACCGGCCTTGCCTCACGGCAGGCTCCGATGCCGGCCTCGCTGGCCCCAGCACCGGCCTAACCCCTCGGCATGCTCCGATCCCGGCCTCGGAGGCCCCAGCACTGGTCATGCCTCACGGCAGGCTCCGCTGCCGGCCTCGTTGGCCCCAGCACCGGCCTAACCCCTCGGCAAGCTCTTATCCTGGCCTCGGAGGCCCCAGTACCGGCCTTGCCTCACGGCAGGCTCCGATGCCGGCCTCGCTGGCCCCAGCACCGGCCTAACCCCTCAGCAGGCTCTTATCCTGGCCTAGAGGCCCCAGTACCGGCCTTGCCTCAAGGCAGGCTCCGATGCCGGCCTCACTGGCCCCAGCACTGGCCTAACCCCTCGGCAGGCTCTTATCCAGGCCTCGGAGGCCCCAGTACCGGCCTTGCCTCACGGCAGGCTCCGATGCCGGCCTCGCTGGCCCCAGCAGCGGCCTAACCCCTCGGCAGGCTCCGATCCCAGCCTCGGAGGCCCCAGCACTGGTCATGCCTCAAGGCAGGCTCCGATGCCGGCCTCGCTGGCCCCAGCACCGGCCTAGCCCCTTGGCAGGCTCTTATCCTGGCCTCGGAGGCCCCAGTACTGGCCTTGCCTCACGGCAGGCTCCGATGCCGGCCTCGCTGGCCCCAGCACCGGCCTAACCCCTCAGCAGGCTCCGGTCCCATCCTCGGGGGCCCCAACACTGGCCTTGCCTCACGGCAGGCTCCGATGCCGGCCTCGCTGACCCCAGCATCAGCCTAACCCCTCAGCATGTTCCGGACCCGACCTCGGAGGCCCTAGCACAAGCCTTGCATCATGGCAGGCTCCAATGCCGGCCTCGCTGGCCCCAGCATCGGTCTAACCCCTCTGCAGGTTACAATCCCGCCACGGAGGCCTCAGTAGTGGCCCTGCCTCACAGCAAGCTCCGATGTCGGCCACTGGCCCCGGCGCCCGCCTAACCCCTCAGCAGGTTCCGATCACTGTCTCTGTGGTTAGTATTTCAAAGGTTCCAGTTGTAATGTATCAGATCTCTGCCTCCCCCGAATATTGGCCACTGGCATTGCCACTGCCTCCACCGTTTCAAATCCTTCCCAGGCTCTTTTTCCACTCTGAATGTTGTCCAGTGTTCCTAAGCATGCGTGATGGTAGCATTCGACATTTGGTGTAATTTCTCCAAAAAAATAAAGTTGGTAAGATCCAGTTTCTGCTTCTCCTGAATACAAGTCTCTACCACCATTGCGAAGAACTCTTTCAACACCGCATTTCTCCTTGGTCTCCGCTAAACTCTCTCCTTATATATGATGTCTGAGATTCTTAACAATATAGAGAAATAGCAGTCCTCTTTCACGGCGAATTTTTCCATAAGTTCCATTGCATTTAGATAAGTTTTGTCTGCATCTCCAGTGTCCTGGCATCCATAACGGCTTTCTTACCACCTCTCCGATATTTTTCTTTATCTTTTTCTGTTCTGGGCCCGGTTTCTCCAGGGGTCTGGCGTGCTACTCGCAGTTCGGCCGGGACCCAGAGTCCCGCGATCCGGGCCCCAGCTGGCGTGCCCTGTGCTAGACCCCCGCCCAGAACCCAGCGTCTTACTGGGCCTTGTTTCTCCAGGGGTCTGGCGTGCTACTCGCAGTTCGGCCTGGGGCCCAGAGTCCCGCGACCCGGGCCCCATCTGGCGTGCCCAGCCCGCGACCCCTGCCCAGAACCCAGCGTCTTACTGGGTCTGGTTTCTCCAGGGGTCTGGCGTGCTACGCGCAGTTCGGCAGGGGCCCAGAGTCCCGCGACCCGGGCCCCATCTGGCGTGCCCAGCCCGCGACCCCCGCCCAGAACCCAGCGTCTTACTGGGTCCGGTTTCTCCAGGGGTCTGGCGTGCTACGCGCAGTTCGGCAGGGGCCCAGAGTCCCGCGACCCGGGCCCCATTAGGCGTGCCCCGCCCGCGACCCCCGCCCAGAACCCAGCGTCTTACTGGGCCTGGTTTCTCCAGGGGTCTGGCGTGCTACGCGCAGTTCGGCCCGGGGCCCAGGGTCCCGCGACCCAGGCCCCGGCTTTTGTGCGCCGCGCGCGACCCCTGCCCAGAACCCAGCGTCTTACTGGGCCTGGTTTCTCCAGGGATCTGGCGTGCTACGCGCAGTTCGGCAGGGGCCCAGAGTCCCGCGACCCGGGCCCCTTTAGGCGTGCCCAGCCCGCGACCCCAGCCCAGAACCCAGCGTCTTACTTGGCCTGGTTTCTCCTGAAAGTTTTGTATAATTCAGCGGGAAACCTGTCAGGTCCTGGGATTTTCTTTGATGGCAGAATTTTTATTGCTGTTTCTATTTCTTTGCTGCTATTGGTTGTTTTAGGCTTCCTATGTCCTCTTGGTTTAATTTAGGTAGGTTATATATGCTTAAAATGTTTCAATTTCTACCATGTTTTCCAGTCTATTGGAGTATAAATTTTCAAAATAGTTTCTGAAAATCCGTTGAAGTTCCCCACTGTCTGGTGATGTTTCCTTTTCATTTCTGATTTTAATAATTTGAATTGATTTTCTCTTTCTTTTGGTTAGGTTGGCAAGGGGTTTGTCAATCTTACTAATCTTTTCAAAGAACCAGCTTTTTGTTTTGTTGATTCTTTGAATTGATTTTTTATTCTTTATTTTATTTATTTCTGCTCTGATTATAATTAATTCCTGCCTTCTGCTGGCTTTGGGGTTAGATTGTTGCAGTTTCTCTAGGTCCCTGAGATGTGTCATTAAGTTGTTTGGTGACTCTCTGTTCTTCATATGTGGGCACTCAATGCTATAAACTTTTCTCTAACACTGCTTCAAAGTGTCCCATAGATTTTGGTAAGTTGTGTCTCTATTTGTATTTAATCCCAGGAATTTCTTTATTTCTTCCCTTATTTCTGATCTTACCCACTCATCATTCAGTCTCCATGTATTTAAATAGTTTCTTTTGGTCTTCTTGTTGTTTTCTACTTTCATTCTATTGTGGTCTAAACAGATGCAGGAAATTATATTACATTTTTTGAATTTGCTGGTGCTTGCTTTGTGGCCCAGGATGTGATTTATTTTTGAGAAGGTTCCATGGGCTGCTGAGAAGAATTGTATTCTGCTGTTCCTGGTTGAAATATTCTGTAGATGTCTATTAGGTCCATTTGGTTTATAGTTTTCTTTAGTTCTGAAGAGTCTTTACTCATCTTTTTGTTTTGAAGATTGATCTAGTGGTGTGAGTGGTGTACTAAAGTCTCCCAATATTATTGTATTTGTGTATATTTGAGCTCTAATGTCCTGAAGAGTTTATTTTACAAATGGGGGTGCACCAACATTTGGGGCATAAAAATTTACTATCATTATATCTTCTTGATTGATTGTTCCTTTTAACAAAAGGAAGTGCCTTGCTTTGTCTCTTCTGATGTTTTTTAGCTTAAAGTCTGTTTTGTTGGATATCAGTGTTGCTACCCCTGCTCATTTTTGGTTACCATTGACATGATATATCTTTTTCTATCCTTTCACTTTCAGCCTATGAATGTATTTGGGTGTAAGGTGAGTTTCTTGCAAAGAGCATATATTTGGATGATATTTTTTAATCCATATTTGTAGTCTATGTCTTTTAATTGGTGAGTTATATTCTTTGACATTCAGGGTTATTATTGAAATATGTTTTTTGTTTCCTCCCATTTTGTGTTTTATCTTCTGTTTGATGTAATGTTACTTCTTCTTTGCTTAGTTGCCCCACTGATCAAATTAATCTGTTCTCTGGTTATGAAATTTGCTTCTTTTTCTTTATGGTTTTTTTTCTTTAAGTATTTTCTCTAGTGTTGGTTTTGTATTCATGAATTTTTTGAGATTCCTCTTATCTTAAAACACATTTGTTTCTCTATCAGTTTTAAATAATAACCTTGCTGTATATAGTAGTTTTGGTTGGAAGTTGTTTTCTTCCAATGTTTGGATTACATCATACCAGTCTCTCCTAGCATACATGACTTGGGTTGTAAAGTCTGGGTTGATTTTTATTGTTTTTCTCCTGTATGATGCCCATTTGTTTGTTCTCACTGCTTTTAAGATTCTTCCTTAGGCTCTATGTTGGTAACTTTGATTATTACATGGTGTTGGGAGGTCCTTCTTTTATCTTGCTTAATGGTGTTCTATATGTCTCCTGTACATGTATGTCCAAGTCTCTTTTCCAGGTTTGGAAAATTCTCTGAAATTATTTCTTTGAAGAGATTATGAATACCCTTAGACTGTACCACTATTCCTACTTCAATGCCTTTTATCCATAATTTGTGATCTTTCATGTTGTCCCATAGTTGTTGGATGTTTAGGTTTTGTTGCTGTAATGACTTCTGTATGCTGTTGACTGTGCTTTTGCTTTTGAATGACCTGTCTTTTAGCAGTGATATTCTGTTTTTTATTTCATTTATCTTCCAGAATTTCTTTCTTTGCTGTCTTCTTTTCATTTATTGACTCATTTCATTCCAGACCTCTCTTTCTGATTCTTTCTTAATGTCTCCATTTCCTCTTCCATTTCCTGTACACTTGCTTGAGGCCTTTCATCATATCAAAGATCAGAATTTGAAATTCTCCTTCTTGCATTTCTTGTACATTTGTATTCATCATTTTCCTTATTTCCTCACTATTCCTAGTTCTCATATTTTCAGGGTTCTCATGCTTGTTACTCTGATTTCTTGACATCTTTTGCATGTGACTCTGTAGATAATCTGTCTGATCCAATCTTAGCAGCAGGGATTTAGTGGTGACAGCAGGTTTGTGCATAGGTAAACAGTGCTTTTTTCAATGGTGAGGGTAGGGTAAGGGGGAAGGAGCTGGGGTGATGGGTATAGGAGTTGGGTAAAGTAGAGGATATGATTATGTTGAGTAAGAATTTAAGTATATTAAGGTACTGTCTGGTTGAGAATGAGAGAATATTAGATAGAAAGATTCTTGTAGTTAGTGCAAAGCATTTATGTATGGAGATGTGAAATAGCTTGAATATAAAATAAGTAGATACAATAAGGGAAAAAAGTTTTGAGAGAAGAAAGTAGATAGGTTAGAGGGAGGAAGCTTGTAAAAGGAATGGGGGCGGGAACAAACAAACATGCATAAAGTAACAAAACAAGTAACAAAAGCTAACAATTATAAATAAAAGACAAAATAAACCAACCAAAAGTAAAGAAAGAAAGAAAAGAGAAAGAAAACAAAAAGAACTAGTGACAATGTGAAAGAAAAAAACAAACAACAAAACCCAAAAAGCAGCAGTCCTGCTAATTTACATATATAGAGCCAGAGCCCATGTAATAACTGTATGTCTCTTCACTGTGGTAGATTCTGGAGTACATTCCAATGTCTGTCATTTGTTCTGTAGTCTATTGTCAGCTTTTGGATCTCCCCTCTGACAGCTTTGTGTTCAGGTGTCAGGGCATCTGGGGTCACTGTAAATGAGTTCTGTTTAAACTTAGGGTTCTGCGTTTCCCTACTCTGGGCTCTGCGCTTTCTGGCTCTGGGTTCCACACCTTCTGGCCCTGGCTCTGTGCTCTCTGGCCCTAGCTCTTGCTTTTTGTCCTGGACTCTGTGATCTCAGGCCCTTTACTTTTTGCTTTCAGGCCTTCAGCTCTGTGCTTTCTGGTTGTGGACTCTGTGCTTTCTGGGCCTGTGTTCTTCACCTTCCCACCCTGGGTCTGTGCCTTTTGACCCTGGGTTCTGTGCTTTCCAGGCCTGGGCTCTGCACTTTCCTGCCCTGGGCCTGTGTCTCCCTACCTGCACTGGTGAAGGCTGTCCAGTGTAGTCTTGGAGCAACTCCCTGTGAACCTGGGTAGGTACTGCGCCTTGAGCACTATGGGCCTTTCCTGTGTCTCTGGAGGTTTTAACTGAACTACCTCCAAGATAGGTCTTAGCCCACCAGGTCTTAGCCCACCAGGGTCCCTGGAGGCTACTCTAGGCGGTCATCCACTGAGTAACAGTAATGCAATGTGGTTACCTTGCTGTCCTGCAGGCTGTGCCTCTGGAGGGCACAGTGTGCTGCTGCAGATGCCAGCCTCTGGTGAGCACATGCACAGGCTTTTGGATCTTTTGCTGTGTCCCTGAAGTGTGGTGCTAGTCGCTTAAGATGTTGGAGCTTTGCCATCACTTTCTGCACTTCAAGTTCTTAGATTACTTGTTGGAACTTCTTCGGGCTGTGGACCCAGAGCTGGAAATCATGGTTCATGTGGCCTGAGATGGTGCCAGCCGGCACACCAGGGTAATCATGCACTTGGGTCTTTATTTTTTATTTTGTTTATTTTGTTTATTTTTATTTTTCTTATTTATTTATTTATTTATTTATTTATTTATTTATTGGTGGTACTGGGGTTCCTGGAAGCCCTTCTACCTCTGGGCTACACTCCCAGACCTATTTTTACATTTTTATTTGGAAACAGGGTCTCCTAAACCAGCGCGTGTGGCTGGCTTCAAACCTGCGCGATCCTCCTGTCTCTGCCTCCCAAGCGTGGGGATTACAAGCGTGCGCCACCATGCCCAGCTTTATTTTTTATTTTGAAACACAGCCTTGCTAAGTTGCTGAGGTTGACCTCAAACCGGTGATCTTCTTGTCTCAGTCTCCCAAGACATGGGACGATAAATCATTGTGAATCGCTCCCTTCACCCCTGTGCTACATAAAACCTTTATTGACTAATTTTGTATTCTTTTCTCCTAATAGTCTCTTTTATTAGTTTAGTTTGCAGGCTTGGCCTCTGAGTCTAAAAGAGCAGAGGAAAAATTTCTTCTTCCCTATACTAGAATATGTTACCTAGCATGACATAGAGAAATTCAAATTGCAGACAGAATTGATGGCTTTGAAGATGAAGGAAGGGGCACAAACCAAGGAAGGAGAGGGTACTCTAGAAGAAGAAAAAGGCAAAGGAATGAATTCTTTCTTAGAGTCTTCAGAAGGACACAGAAGTCAGGCATAGGGTTTCACACCTGTAGTCCCAGTACTTGGCAGGCTAAGACAGGAGGGTCACAGATTGGAGGCCAGCCTCAGCAGCTTAGTGAGGCCCTCAGTAACCAAGGAAGACCTTGTTTTTCTGTTTCAAAATAATAAGTAAAACAGGGTTGGAGGTGTAGCTCAGAGGTAGAATGTCCCTGAGTTCAATTCAAACAACAACAACAATAATAATAATAATAATAATAATAATAATAATACAAAGCCTGCTGACAGTTTGAGTTTAACCCAGTAAGTTTCATTTTGGACTTTTTATCTCTAAAAGTGCAAGATAATACATTTGACTTGTTGAAGCCATTAAGTTTAAAGTAATTTTAAAATAGCAACTTTGGAAATCTAGTGCAAGACATATATAAATTTACTTCATTCTTCATTTCTAGGTAAAATACCATTCCATGTGTTCTTTTCCATGTTGCTGCACTAACTGCAACTTGGACAGCACCATTAGTTTTGCACTGAATGACGATTCCATATTTTATTTGTCGCTGCTCTTACGGAGTTATGGTGTTCTTTCCATTTTTTCCCATTATAAGCCATGTTGTTCTAAATGCTTTTGGATGTGTTCCCTTATGCACATGTACAGAAGTTTCTTATGGGAGGGTGAGTTGAAAACCTGCTGGGATAATAAGCCTAATGTGATGCCTGGTTTTCAATTTAAGGGGAGGGGAGGTGCTGGGTTGCTGGGTACATGCGTCATTAACTTTATTATATGTGCTAAATTGCCCTCCAATGTGGTGCTACTAATTTAAATTCCTCCAGCAGTGCATGAAGGTGCCCATTTCCCTACAAATGCAAATTTGACTTTTAAATTTTTGCCAGGGTGACGAGTCTAGAATGGCATCTTCTTTTCATCTTAATGTGCATTTCTCTGATTACTAGCCAGCATGAACATGTTTACATATGCTTGTTGGTTGTTTGTCTTTCCTTTTCCTTGAACTGTCTGGGTAACGTGGAGAAGCAGGCCTGCCGCGGCCAGGACAATACCATGTGGGGAACTGTAAAGACCCCCACCCATCTTCGCAATTATTTAAGTTGTATTTATTTAACTTAAGTGACTGTAACTAAAATTTATATGAAGATCTAATAACGGGATCACATTGAATAAAATACAAGTAACCATATATCTCTTTGCACCTCAAAAAGAATTAAAAGAACAGGCTTGGTGGCACATGCCTGTAATTTCAGTACTTGGAGGCTAAGATAGGAGAATCATCACAATTTCATGTCCAAGGTCATCAACTTAGTGAGACCCTCAGAAACTTAGCAAAACTCTGTTTCAAAATAAAAAATAAAAAAGGCTGGGGATGTAGCTCAGAGATAGAGTGCCCCTGGATCAAACTCAGCACAAAAAGAAAAAAGAATTGAAAAAGCTGGGTATGGTGACACACACTTGTAATCCCAGCATTTGGGAGGCTGAGACAGGAGGATAGCGGTTCGCAAACAGCCTCAGCTACTTAATGAGGCCCTTTGCAACTCAGTGAAACCCTGTTTCAAAAATAAAGGATAAAAAATAGGGCTGGGGATGTATTTCGGAGGTAGAATACCCCTGGGTTCCATTTCCAGTACTGAAAAAAAAAAAAAAAAAGAATTAAAAACTAATTTCTAAGAATCAAAACATAACTCTTTTGAAAATACTGCTTTTTATGCTTTCGATTTTGTAATAAAACTTCGATAAAATGAGCCCTTTTTTGCAATTCACACTAAACATATTCTAAGCAAAGCATTCAAGAAAAATCAAAACCTTCAAATAAATATACTGTCTTAATGTTTACAAGCATTTATTTCTTAGGTTGTAAAGAAAGGGACTTGACAGAAAATCACACACGGGTAGTGGTACTGGGGTGTTCAAATCTGCGGTATGTGAGAAAGTCACTCACTCCAAAGACGCACCTGTCCAGGCACCTTTACTCTCCTTTTCCACTCTACTGTTGAGATGTCTCTATAGCGCTCAGGAAAACCATGGTGCGGGTTTCACTGCGCCATCTAGTGGCAAAAATAAAAACAGCACCATGAAAAGCATATCCTACTCTACACTGTGTAACACTAAATCTCTATCATCTATCTATCATCTATCTATCTATCTATCTATCTATCTATCTATCATCTATCTATGTCACCAGCAGGTGAAAACAGCTATGGAACTTTTTTTTTTTTAACTGGAGACTGAACCCAGAGTCGTCTTGCATTTGCTTTTGCTTTTTAATTTTGAAACAGGGTTTCACTAAGTTGCTGAGGGGCTTGATAGAGGCTGGCCTGGAATCTGAGATTCTCCTGTCTTAGCCTCCCAGTACTGTGGTTACAGGCATCCACTCTGCTTGAATACTTAAATAGCTATAGGTAATAGGCTTGTTTTCCCTCTTTTTTCTTCTAAGCCTTTATAATATAAAAATTTACCCACTAAAGTATTAAGTGTTGTTATCACTTGATAATTCATCTTTGACTTGATATTTTCTTCTCAAGTTCCACTTTGTACCTCTTAATCATAACCTTAAGCCGGGCCTGTTGGCACACGCTTGAAATCTCTGCACTTGGGAGGCTGAGACAAGAGGATCGCGCAGGTTCGAAGCCAGCCTTAGCTACTTAGTGAGGCTCTCAGCAACTTAGTGAGACCCTGTTTCCAAATAAAGTATAAAATAGTTCTGAGAGTATAGTCTGGAGGTAGAAGGCCCCTGGGTTCCACCCCCAGTACCACAAAATAATCATAACCTTGATTTAGTTCTTTCATGTGATTGTTCTCTCTAGAAAGAAATTTGCTCAGCACAAATCACAGACTTTCTTTTACCAGCCTGTATTTATTTCCTTTTCACTCCATTCCTCCCTTTCTTCCTTCCCTCCTTCCTTCCCTCCTCTCTTCCCTTATTTTTTTGTGATCTTTTGTTACTGTTCAAATGAGTTTTACTACAATGCTTAGAATCTTGGGGAACAAAATATATAAGGAAGATTATGACCATACCTACTATGTCACAGGGATCCGCTATTACTTTGGTACTCATTAAGTTGAGCTCAGGTTTTGCTGATTTCATAATTAATTGCAAAATTCATGCACATGATGCCAAACTCAAGCAACACCAGAATGTAAATATCAAAAAACAAGTTTCTTTTATGTCAGGTTCCCACCTGAGGGACAACTTCTATTTCTTCTATTTCCTTTTCCTTAGCAGGTATATTTTATTTATTTATTTATTTATTTATTTATTTATTTATTGTGGGTCTGGGGATGGAACCCAGAGGCATTTGACCGAGCCCTAGTTTTTATTCTTTATTTTGAAATAGGGTCTCACTGAGTTGCAAAGGGCCTCACTAATAGTAGCTGAGGCTATCCTTGAACCATGATCCCCTGTCTCAGCTTCACAAATGCTGGGATTACAAGCGTGCGCCACCACGCCCAGCTTGATATTTTACTAATGTCTTTCAGTTTGTTTCTTTCTAGTGTTTCCTCAGGATTAGATTCAGAGTATGTATTTTTACCAGGGTTGTCACAGAAATGATGTTGTGTTTTTCTCAATGCTTCCTCTTAGGAGGCACACAATACTTACTTATCTCTCTACTGAAAATATACTGATCACTTGATAAGTCAGTGTCTACCAGGTGTCTTAACTGTAAACTTCTATTTTTTCCATTTGTAACTTTGTTCACAGATACTTTATTATTTTTTAATATTTTTATTGGTGCATTGCAATCATACATCACTTTGGAATACAAGACTTGAGAGGATATACAAGCACATATCATCCAATAAGCCCTCATCCAATCTGCATCCCATTCCCTTCCCCTCCCTCAATCCCATGCTTGATTGGTGATTATTTTTGATACATTTGTTTATGTACCTCCTGAGTTTTAAAGAGGTTCCATCCTCCCCCATACCATCCACTCTGATTGGTCACCTTAATTGCTTCGCTATAGGGCCCTTTCTATAACTCGACCTCCTCCTGTTGCCCCTTTCCTCCTAGTTTTTGCTAGTTAGGGGAAGCATCTGGTTTTTATTTTCTGTGCTATTTCTCTGTGCATGACGCATTGCAAGTTCTGATCCCACTCTTGACGGCCCCAGTAGTGTCCTGGCCACCCGGAGGACTCTTATCCTGACCTCGCTGACTCCAGCACTGGCCTTGCCTCATGGGAGGCCCCGATTCTGGCCTCGCTGGCCCCCGCACTGGCCTAACCCCTCGGCTGGCTCCGATCCCGGCCTCAGAGGCCCCAGCACTGGCCTTGCCTCATGGCAGGCTCCAATCCCAGCCTTGCTGGTTCTGGCACTGGCCTAACCTATCGGCAGGCTCCGATCCCGGGCTCGCTGGCCCCGGCATCAGCCTAACCCCTCGGCAGGTGTTCAGAGATACTTTTTTTTTTGCAGGTCTGGGGATGGAACCCAGGGGCATTTGATCTCCGAGCTATACCCCCTGCCCTATTTTTTATTCTTTATTTTGAAACCGGGTCTCACTGAGTTGCAGAGGGCCTCACTAAGTAGCTGAGGCTGTCCGCGAACCGCGATCCTCCAGGTCTCAGCCTCCTGAATGCTGGGATTACAAGTGTGTGCCACCACGCCCGGCTCAGAGATACTTTAAAGTATGTAAATCACCTGTTACTTATCAGCTTTCTTTTTTTTAATACTTTTGTTGGTGCATTGTAGTCTCACATCATAATGTAAATCATAGTGATAGTGACACAATGCACGCAGCACTTGGTGGGTTTTCCTCTAGCTCCCTCTATATTACCCTCTTACCCATACAGGATATTGAGATTGACATTGGTGTTCTCGCATAAATACATTATGTCAATGGAAGTGATTTCTTCATTGATTCTCTCTCTCCTTTTCCCTGTACCACTTCCCAGGCTCCACTGGAGTTTCCCCTCCCTTATCTCTCTGGTATCCTGATTATACCGTAGCTTCTTCATATGAAAGAAAACATATGATCCTTGACTTTCTGTGACTGGCTAATCTTCCTTAACATAATGTTCTTGAGGTCCATCAATTTTCCTGCAAATGACATAATTTTGTTCTTATTTATTGCTGAGTAGAATTCCATTGTGTGTATAGCCCACAATTTCATAATCCACTCATCTGTTGAGGGACATATAGGTTGGTTCCATAATTTTGCTACTCTGAATGGTGCTGCTACAAACATGGATATGCATACATTACTATAACATTCTGATTTAAGTCCCTTTGGAAAGATACCCAGAAGTGGTATCACTAGATCATATGGTGGATCTTTTCCCAGTTTTCTAAAGAATCTCCACACTGATTTCCATAGCAGCTGTACTATTTGTGAGCCTACGAACAGTGTAGAAGACTTCATATTTCAGTATATCCTCTCCAGAATTTATTGTTATTTGAATTCTTAATGATTGCCATTCTAATTGGGGTTAGATGGAATCTTAGTGTAATTTTGATTTCCATCTCCCCAATTGTAAATGATGTTGAAAAATATTTTAAATGTATTTAGTGACCATTCATATCTCTTCTTTTGTGAAGTGTCTAATGAGTTCAATTGTTCATTTCTTATTTGGGCTGCAAATTTTTAAGTGGTCTTTTAAGTACTTTGTACATTCTTGATATTTGCCCTCTATCAGAGGAAGAGCTGGCAAAGATATTCTCTCATTCAGTAGCCTCTCTCTTTATATTATTTTTGGAAGGTATCTGGGGATAGAACCCAGGGGCATTTGACCTCTGAGTTGCACCTCTGCCCTATTTTGTATTCTTTATTTTATTTTATTTATTTTTTGAGGTACTGGGGATGGAACCTGGGGCTTTCTATCTCTCAGCTACACCCCTCAGCCCTATTTTTTTTATTCTTTATTTTGAAACAGGGTCTCACTGAGTTGCAAAGTGCCTCACTAAGTATTGCTGAGGCTGTCCTTGAACCTGTGATCCTCCTGTCTTAGTCTCCCAAATACTAGAATCACAGGTATCTGCCACCACCCCTGACTATAATGTGTATTTAAAAAACAAAACAAATTAAAGACCATACAAAACTCAAAATCTGACAGTGAGATTCATTCCTAAGAGTCCGTGGTCTGCTGCCTACTGTTAGGTCAGAGGGTTCATGGGGCTTTCACAACTACAGCTATGTGGGTCTCATGAGCATGGCTGTGCCACAATAATGCAGGGCAGTTTGACCCAGTCTAAGAAGCAGTTACCAAAAAACAAGAAAACATAACAAGGGGGAGCATAAAGATAACCAAGGCCAGCCCCCACCACCTGTGAGCAACTGAGTCTGGATGTTCCTGAGACCAGGTGCTACCCTATCCCTTGTTCTCCCAACCAGGCACTACCCTCTCCTTTGTTCCCTAATATAAAAAAATTTTCACTGCCCCTTAGTTCTGCTGCTCTTCTGCACAAGACAGACCAGCATCTTAACCTCGCCTGCAATAAATTTTCTTTAATTGGACTGGCCTCCGGGGTCTCTAGTCTCTTGGGTTGTGTCAATCACCGTACATCTGGTGCCAAAACCCAGGTGGGTCCGTGTCCCTGGACCACCCGGTTCTCACACTGGCCCTCCACTGGGTACATACCCTTGAGACCCTCCTGGTAGCTGCTGCTTCACCTGGCCACTCCAATCCTTGGCCCTTGTTGGTACTGCTCACACTCACCACCTGTTTCGGCCTGTAGGATCTCCTCACCTTCCTCATTCCTCTTTTCTGGCTTACAATGGTGGGTAAGCTCTCTCACTCCAAAGACTGCCAGCCTTCAGTCCTTAAGTTGTACGGGTATGCCAGTAATCTCCTCTCACTCTGCACTGGGTGCCCCTCACCCAGCCAAGGACATTTGGTCTGGGTGACCTGGGCAATCTCAGGAGCCTGATCTCTTGCATGGGGACACCCTCAAGAGACAGGGGCCTCCTCCCATCTAGGCTCTTGCCTGCCCCATTGGTCCTCTATGGCCTCTTGCTCTTGTTTTTCTCATCCTCCTCTTTTTTCTCCCTTAACATGGGCACTTCCTTTAGTAAACCTCCCTCAGATTCCCCTCTCTCCTGTTTTCTCAAATCTCTCATCACTCTGGGACTTCAGGATTATATTACGGTCCATCGCCTGAATTTTTTTTACTGCAACACTATTTGGCCCCAGATACAAACCCAGTAACCAGTCCCAGTAGTCTGAAAATGGCACCCTAGATGTTTAAGTTCTAACAGATCTTGGTCATTTCTGCCACTGTACTGGCAGGTAGTCAGAGTTGCTTATGTCCAAGCATTCTTTACTTTGCGATCTGACCCTCTCTCTGCACTTCTTGCTATCTCCAGCAGCTTCTCCTGGCTGAGGAGTGTATCTATTTTTGTTAAATGACTATAGTACCCATTTTTGTTTAACTTTTTCCTTTACAGAAAAAAAGCCTAAAATGCTAACTTGTTTCTTATCTTGATTTTCATGGATAATCTCTCCCACAATCTCTTCACCTTTATTAAAGAATTTAAACATATCACCCAGGTATATGATTATGCCTGGCATGACATGTATGTTATTGTGACTTCTACTTTGTCTCCTGACAAAAAGAGTGGGTCTGGGCAGCTGCAGAGGTCCATGCAGATAAAACACATTGGTTTGATCCTAATTTCCCAGTAGGGGCTATGGCTGTCCCCTGGGCTAAACCCAGCTGGACATAGCAAATTAATCCAGAAGATGATGAGACCAAATTCCCAGGGCAAGCTGCCAAGAACCACATGATAACCTGTATCATTGCTGGTCTTAAGGCAGCAGCTCACAAAGTAATTAATTTTGACAAACTAAGAGAAATTATCCAACGTCTTTCAAAAACATAAACAAAAACAAAAAAAAATAAAAAAAATAAAAAAACAAAAATCAAAGAAATGGCCAGAGGCCAGATTTTATGCCCACCTTATGAAGGCATACCCTTTCTCTGATACAGGCCACTTTTTAATTGACTCTCACTTTATTACTCCCCAATAAGACCTTATTAATACAACATTCAGAGTTTTCTTTCTTTTTTTGGTGGTACTGGGGGTGGAACCCAGAGGCTTTCTACCTCCGGGCTATACTCCCAGACCCATTTTTAAAAAAATATTTTTTATTTGGAAACAGGGTCTCACTAAGTTACTGAGGGCCTCACTAAGTAGCTGAGGCTGGCTTCAAACTTGTGCGATCCTCCTGTCTCAGCCTCCCAAACGCGGGGATTACAAGCGTGCCCGGCCAGAGTTTTCAATAACTGAGAAGAACAGGAACAGGCTAATAGAGCCGCCTGCACTAAACAAAACTTACAACTCCTGGCAGCTGCCCTGAGGCCCTCTACGTCTCACAGGTGAAGCCATCAGCGCACGCCACCTGGAGCCTGTTTCAAGTGCAGTAAGCTGGACATTGGGCACCAGCCTGCCCATCGCCGAGGCCACCATTGGGTCCATGTCCCATATGTGGGCAGAAGGGCATTGGAAGGTCGATCATCCCTCCCTGTCTCATTAGGGTTGGCCATTTCTCCACCCTTGTCTCAAGCAGACCTATCTGACTTGCTGGGCCTTGGGTCTGATTGATGATGCTCAGGGTCTCCAGCTCACGACTGGCTGCTCCATCGCTACCACGTCAGAGGAGCCCAGGGTAACTGTCCAGGTTGCTGGTAAGTCTCTTAGTTTCTTTATTGATATGGAGGCCACCTGGTCTGTTATTTCCTTCTCTAATGATCAGATCTTTTTTTGTTAGGTTACTGTTGTGGGGGTTGATGGCCATGCCCGACAACCTTAGCCATGGGTCCCCTTCCATGCGCAATATAAAATTATCCCATTCACCCATTCATTTCTTGTTATGTCCAGCTGCCCAGTCCCCCCTTTCAGTAGGAACATTCTCTAAACATTGCCTCACTCTCTCCTTTGTCCCAGGACCCCCACTCTCCTTTCTTTTCTTGCTTTCAGATGCCCCATGTTCTGCCCCACATTTACCCTCTTCCTTGATTTTTCCATTATCCCTCCCAAACTTCAATCCTATAATCTGGGATACTTCCTCTCCCTCTATAGCATCCCATCATACCCCAATAAAAATCTCCATCAAAAATCCCCACACACTTTTACCCGCTTCCTTAATTCCACTTTTTGCCTTATCACCAGTTGTGCCTCTGCTCTCCACTTAGTGTTTGAGATCTGAAAAGCCATGGTAAATCAGTGTTCACACACACACACACACACACACACACACACACACACACACACACATACACACACACACACACACACACACACACACACACACACACACACACACAGTTTCTTCACAATAAAAGCCCTGCAAAATATTTCTGCTTTATGGTAGACCACACTGACCCTCTTTGCAAACAGGCTACAGACTGGGGAGGCTATCCCACCTGGGATGGCAACTACCTCAACTCTGATTGAGCCTATAGAATCTCCCCACTGAAACTAAAAGCCCCTCCCTGGAGCACCATAATTTCCTTTGAACCAAAAGTGGCAAAATGGAGTTGAGGGTCATCTTGGTCAAAGAGCATTTTGGCTTTACTGACTTGCCCCACTGAGCTTTCCATCCATCCATCCTTCCTTCCTTCCTTCCTTCCTTCCTTCCTTCCTTCTCTCTCTCTCTCTCTCTCTCTCTCTCTCTCTCTCTCTCTCACACACACACACACACACACACACACACACACACACACACACACACGGGATTGTAAGTCAAAGGTATCAGAGGAAAGGTACCAAGGTCTCCAAAATGCTGGCATGAAATCTGGCTGGGTTTTTTTGAGAGTCCCATCTCATGTACATCCTCAAACACTGGGATACGTTCCATCCCCAGATCTTAGAGAAAAAAAAAAAAAAAACCCAAACCCCCCAAACAGCTCTCATTTCCTTCTGCACTCAAGCGTGTCCACAGCACTCACTGGGGGATTAAAAAACCTGGGTCACCACAGGAAAGCCTAAACTTTAACACTCTCAGTTAGACTTGTTCTACAGGGAGGAGGGTAAAATAAATGAGATTTACAGTAAATTAAATGAGAATCCATATATTTAGCTTTTTTTTATTACCTCAGAAGCCATCCACCTATTCAAAAATTATAAACCTCAGGCAATTTTGGCATCAGCAGCTGAGGCAAAACGTAAAGAGGAGGTGACCCCAGAAAAGCAGAATGATTTCTCTGTAGGAATTATAGCACAGATAGAGCTCCCCGTAACCTCTAGAAAACTGTGCCCAAATAGGCCCCCTCCATATCATAATACTGTGCATCCAACCAGAGAGCCCAAGCTAGGCAACAATTATAATGTCAGAAAAACAAACAACTTGGGTATAAGCCTTACCCTAAGTCCTGTTTAAAATTACACCTATTACACCTATTTTTTTGTCTCATCTTTCCAGAAAATCCCCAAAAGAAGAAGAAGAAAAAAAACCCCATAAGCTGCTATTTTTCTCTTTTGATGTTTGTACTAAGTTTCTGTTCAAGGCTTTTTCATCTCAGCCAGTCCTAGCTAAAATGTAAGCCTCAAAAAAAAAAAAAAAAAAGAAAGAAAGAAAGAAAAAAGAAAAAGTTATAACTCTTTAAAGTCCAAGCCAATGTAAAACTTGAATACATAATTTTGTCTCTTATTTTGTTAAAGAATATATCAAATTATTTCAAATGTAAATTCAAGAGGGAATTATGGCAGAAAGGAATCAGTAAGTAGGAATGAGGGAGTAAAGAAGGTATATGAGAAATTTTGATAAGGAAGGATAAAAGGAAAGGAAAATATTTTAAAAATAAAAAAGTATCTTGTATGGTAAAGTTTATCCTAAGATTGTTGCAAATGAGAAAGGAAGAAATAGGGTCATATCAGAAGGCTAAAAGTTTTGAACATGTCAAAGAATGTTTATGTAAGATAAAGTTTATGAAAGGAATATTGCATGTGTTTTTTAAAGATGGTTTTATTAAAAAATTAGTTAAAAGACTTGCAGGAAGGTTCTATTAAGCCTACCTCTTTTAAGACCTGTAGAGGCCACTTTATTCATACTTATATTTGGCCCATATATATTAAATGTAGTTAAGTTGTCTCCAACAGACTTGAAGCCATCAAGCTCCAGATGATACCTTAGATACACATCTACTGGAGCCCTTTACATGAACACCACAAATGCCTGCTAATCTAATCCCCCTCTATCCTGATCAAATACCCTAATATCCCTTACCAGATACTAAGACATTGATCCAGAAAAGCCTACCAACCTCCAGGGGGGTGGATGGCAGTCTGCCTCACTCCCTAGCCTAACATTCCTAGCCCTCTCCCCTCTTCGTCCCCACTCAGCAGGAAGAAGCTAGATTGAAAATCAACCCCAGTTACCATCATTAAAGGCTGGGATGTTAGGACAGAGGGTTCATATGGCCCTGTGTGCTTTACAACTACAGCTACATGGGTCTCACAAGCACTGCTGTGCCATGATAACATACGGCAGTCTGATCCAGTCTAAGGAGCAGTTAGCAAAAAACAAGAAAATAGTCACAGTGGGAACATTCCAACCCTGACCACCAAAGCCAGACCCCAACTCCTGTGAGCAATTAAGTCTGGCTGTTCCTGGGACCAGGTGCTACCCTATCTCTTGCTTCCCTAACCAGGCACTACTCCCTCCCTTGCTCCCCTGATATAAAAATGTCTCACTTCTCTTTAGTTCTGCTGCTCTCTTGTGTGAGACAGCCAGGCAACTTAATCTTTTCTGCAATAAATTTTCCCCAATTGGACTGGCCTCGGGGTCTCTAATCCTTTGGGTCCTGCTGATCGCCTTGCACTTACAATAGGGCTTCTAATACAATAGGTGTTCAACAGATAGGTATTCAGTGAGTGTTTTAGTGAATTTTCAGTGAAAAATTATCATACTGGACTGTAAAAAACATTCACTTGCATAATTTACTTTTTGGGGGAAAATATATTTTAGCCATAAATCAGGACATACATGAAACACTGCAATAAAATTATTTCAGCTAAGATACATCCTCACTGCTGAACAGCCTATACCATAATTTCCCAGTGTGGCTGCCTTTGCAGCACGTGCACAGGCAGCACTGATGCAGGACTCCTTGGGAGAGAGACTGCAAGTCAGAGGAAGGAACATAGTTTCCCCTCAATTGGTGACTTTAAAAAATATCTGTAGCTAGGTGTGGTGGCACATTCCTGAAATCCCAGTACTTGGGAGGCTGAGACAGAAGAAATGCAGGTTCAAGGCCAGTCTCAGCAATTTAGCAACACCCTGTTTCAAAATAAAAATAAAAATTTTGGGAGTGTAGCTTGGGAGTAGAATGTCCCTAGGTTCAATCCCCAGTGTCCAAAACAAAACAAAATAAAAATCTGACCCTTTGGAAGACCAATAGAGTAGAGAAAGGGGACCGGGGAGAGAGAGGAGGAAAGAGAGGGGAGGTACTAAGAGACAAAATATACCAAATATTTATGTGCATGTGCAAGTATGTAACAACAAATCCCACTAATATATATATATATATATATATATGTAACCATAATGTACTAATAAAAAATCCTGACAAAAAAGAAATATCTGGCCAAGACTGGTGGCACATGTCTGTATTCCAGTACTTGGAAGGCTGAGGAAGGAGGATTTTAAACTTGAGGCCATCCGTGGCAATTTATTGAGACCCTGTCTCAAAATAATGAATAAAAAGGGCTGGGGTGTAGCTCAGTGGTAGACTGCCCCTGGATTCAATCTTTAATAGCACAAAAACAAACAGAAAATAACCAAACTAGACTGTCTAAATAAAATTCAATGATATATTTTTGTCTAATTGGCCTACTGAAATAACCTAACTATAGTCCACATAGTATTTTAATAGTTTTCTCAGTCACAAATATAATCAATGACTAAATACCAATTATTTGTGATGCTTATTGAAAACTAGTTCTCATTAGACATATTAGCTATTGTCCCATATTTATGAGGATCTTATTTTATGTAGGAATAGTAAACAAAAGTCAGAGCACTATTTAACTTCTCTGGTTTCATGATTTGCAAGAATCAAAAGGGAGAGTTGTTGGGTTTGTTCTTTTATTTAGTACAAAACAGAGAGTAGGCACACCTTCCTTACATGATTTTGGCTTAAATCTCTTTTCACATGTACTAGTCAGGATATAGATCCTATTGCTTCATTTATTTCAAAATAACTGGCTTATACCAGATAGATGTGACAAGAATTCACAAAGTTTCATTCTTTGACAGATTTTATATGATGGACGGAGAAGGTAGACCAACAACAAAAATATATCCAGTAACTGAACTAAAAACTATTACTGAGATGCAGAAATAATGGTATGAATGACACATTTTTATTGCTACTGCAGAAATTACAGGGGTTGAGAATGAGGAGCGTTTCAGAAAGAGAGAATAAAACCCCTGTATAATGTATGATCAAGAGAGCATTTACTGAACAGTAAGTGAGGGACTAGGGCACCTGTTGGAGACGAGGCCAGAGAAACAGACTGAAGCCAGACTGTGAAGGATCTTGGAATAACAGTTTCCAAAATGTTACTTTTATTCCATAGGCAGCTACATGTCACAGATGCTTTTAAGTAGGATTGTGACTTGAGAGGATGTATGTTGCAGGATTATAACTTTATGTATTGCGTAGCATTTTTCCTTCAAAAAACTTACAGTTTCAGATTTACTTTCAAGATTTATTGAAATGAGAAATGATTAATTTGTACCAATGAAACCAATGCAGTTCTGAGGGCTGGGGAAGCAAAGACAATATGCAGTCACGGTTTTCCCACTGAAATGAGACCAAGTTTGCAACTTAGAAAGAGGTGATGGGGATGAAGAGAAGATGCCTCATTCTGGAGAGACTTGGGAGGGGGGGTAAAATGCACAGAAAATGATTAATTGGAGAGTTAGGGAGGAATAAACAGGAATTTAAAGATTCTGGCTTGGGAAAGAACATAGTTGGTGACACCATTAACAGATTAAGGGTGTTTGAGAAGAAATAAGATTTTTTTTTTTTTTTTTTTGGTGGTACTGGGGGTGGAACCCAGAGGCTTTCTATCTCCGGGCCTCCGGGCTATACTTCCAGACCTTTTTTATATTTTATTTGGAAACAGGGTCTCACTAAGTTGCTGAAAGCCTCATTAAGTAGCTGAGACTGGCTTCGAACCCGTGGGATCCTCCTGTCTCAGGCTCCCAAGCACGGGGATTATAAGCATGCGCCACCAAGCCTAGCCAGATTGTGTGTGTTTTGAATACAGCTTGAGTTACATAGTTAAAGATTCACTAAAGACATCTGGATGAGGCTAAATGAGTCACTATAGGACTCATGACACAGAAAATGCCAAGTCACATACCAGATAATTCACAGCAAGGGGGACTCTTGTTACAAGAACTGTTTTAGTCTCCCCTTATCTATTGTTTTGCTTTCTGAGGTTTTGGTTACCCTTAATTGACTCTGTCTCAAAATATTAAATAGATAATTTCAGAACTAACTTGAAAGTTTAAAATTGTACACTGTTTTGAATAACATGACCACACAGTTTCACTCCATCCTATCTGGGACATAAATCATCCCCATTTTACAGTGTATGTCTGCTCCATATGTTTCCTGCCTACTGGTCACATAGTAGTGGTCTTGGTTATCAGATCCACTATTGCAGTATTGCTTGTCTTCAAGTAACTCTTATTTTATTCAGTAACACCCGCAAGTACAAGAGTAGCGATGCCAGCAATTCAGACACACCAAAAAAAAGCCTGAAATTCTTCCTTTAAAAAAAGGTGAAAGTTCTCAATTTCCTCATAGGTATGTATATACAGGAAAATCATGGCACTGCAATTTAGTATTATCTGTGCTTCTAGACATTTACTGTGGATCTTGGAAGATACCCTGATGGCTAAGGGGGGACCACTATATACCACAGTGAACCACTTTTCTGTGATTCCCTTTGTGATGAATTTATCCTGATGGAGGTGACTGAGAGCCCTCTACCTATACCGATCAGTGATTCTGTGGACACACAGTCAATTAACCTCAGTACCATTCCCAGGACCTCAGTCTCCTGAACTCAATTTAGGCCTGGAAGTTTTCAGTCCTAGGAGAGAGAGAGAGAGAGAGAGAGAGAGAGAGAGAGAGAGAGAGAGAGAGACAGAAAGAATACGCTGCTCTAAGGCTTTTTTTCCTGGTACTAAAAGATAAAACTGTACTTTTTAGTTTTTTAATGTGCTTTTATTGGTACATTATAATCTCACATCATAATGTAAATCATGTTGACAGTGGCATACATGCACGCTCTTTATTTATCCTTGATATTTCACTGAAAACAAGTCTATTTGTTGTACCCCTGAACAGGCCTATGAATATCCATAGCTCTTTGTAAAGGTCCACTGGAATTCTTAGCATGTACACTCTGTAACTACTTATATAACTACCTCTCACATCAGGCTATGAATCTATGAATCCTTGTGGACAGGACAAGTTGTTTTTGATTTTTTTTTTTTTTTGTGGTACTGGGGATGGAACCCTTCTAACCTCCAGGTTACCCTCCCAGACCTATTTTTTATATTTTATTCGGAAACAGGGTCTTTTAAGCCAGGAAAGCTGGCTTCGAACCTGCATGATCCCCCTGTCTCTGCCGCCCAAGCACGGGGATTACAAGCGTGCGCCACCATGCCCGGTTGATTTTTTAAACTGCTAACATTTAGCTAAGTCCATTGTATATAGTATACATTAGAAATGTTTAATGTATGAATTCATTTGCCACCTGGCTACTTTTCTTGAGGCATAATATTCTCTGGTTTTGACAGCAAAGCAGCCTAAAACATGGGGTTCATTCTAGTGTTGGTCTCAAACTGTACTTCTTGTTCAACAAAGATATGTATTTTTGGTGAAAGGCTGAGACAAGGATTGCGGTCTCAAGGCCAGCGTAAGCCACTTAGCGAGCTCCTGTTTCAAAATAAAAATTAAGAAAATAAAAAGGGCTGGAGATGTGTGGTTCAGTGGTAGGACACTACCAGGTTTAATCCTCAATATGGCCAAGACAAAAATCAACAAGAAAGAGAAGTGACCCAGAAACTCCATAAGGATGTTGGAGAACATTGAGAAATGTCTTTTGAACTGATTCACATGACTCTTATCTCACATGCTTGACATTCCCAAAGTCTTTGTCAGTAACAAACACCTCAATGCAGAAAGCATTCTGGGAAAGGTCATGGGCAACAGCAAGGCCCATGTAAAGAGAAGACATGGACGTAAAACATAGTTCAGAGACCTCTTTTTTTTTTTTTTTCTTTTTTTCCAGGACTGAGGATTGAATCTAGGGGCATTCTACCTTTGAACTACATTCCCAGCTCTATTATTTTTTATTCTTTATTTTGAAACAGGATCTCACTAAGTTGTGGAGAGCCTCACTAAATAGCTGAGGCTGGCCACAAATCTGAGATTCTCCTTGTTACGGATTGGGAGAATATGGTTGTGGGGAAACTGTTCCTGGAGACCCCTGTTAGGATCCCAGACACAATTTCCCTCAAACCACAACAAAACCCAAAACGACCAAAACCAGAAAAAAAAGCCACGGGTTCTTGTCCTGAGCTAAGGCTAAATATACATAGCTTGGACAGTTGCTGAAGATTTAAAGAAGTTTATTAAAAAGATAGAAATACAGAAAATAGAAATACAGCCCCATGCCAGAGTGGCATGGAGGGGTGACTCGAATGAATACACCAAAGGGATCACATGTGGACTTGACCTTTTTATACCCATCACCTCCATCTTGTTTATGTAATTCTGACGTAGTGAACTTCCCTGTAAGGTACCTCCCCCAGCCAGGTGTGGCAAGGTGTCTGCTTTCAGGAAGGGCAAGGTCAAACCCTGCTCCATCCTCCCTAGATTATCATGTTGACCTGTCTTTAGATAGAGAAAGGCCTAGATCTCCTCTCCTAAGATCTGTCTTTAGATAGAGAAAGGCCTAGTTCTCCTCTCCTATTGACTTGTTACTTTTAGCTATGTTAATTTACATTGGAGCCGGGCGTGGTGGTGCACGCTTGTAATCCCCGCGCTTGGGAGGCGGAGACAGGAGGATCGCGCAGGTTCGAAGCCAGCCGTGCTGGCATAAGAGACCCTGTTTCAAAAATATAAAATAGGTCTGGGAGTGTAGCCCGGAGGAAGGAGGGCTTCCAGGAACCCCAGTACCACCAAAAAAAAAAAAAAAAAAAAAAAATTTACATTGGAATAGTTGCCTGCTTTTAGGCAGAAATCAAGTCCTTGCACAGATTTGCCCCTCACCCAATTTTTGAAATATATTAATAATCACAGCTTTCTCAAATCTTCCTAGGCCATTCCCAATACTGGTAAACTCCTATCTCAGCTTCCCAAGTATTGGGATTATAAGTGTGTGCCACCATGCCTGGCTTCAGAGACCTCCTTTTTAATCAAAAGAGACCCGGTATGCATCCCTGTTCAAAGACAAGGCAAAATGAGAAGTCTGGAAGATAAGGCATAAGGTGATTATTTTGGTTTTGCTCTTCTGGTTTGGAAGTTTGATTAAGTAAACTAGGGCAAGGACAATTCTAGGGATACACATGAGGAAAAAAAAATCAGTCTCAAAAATCATGGGAGCTGGAGCTGTTAACCTATCAGGAAGCACTGGGGCAGCTCAGGATGGGACTGTCTCCTTGAGCTTGTTCTTGGATCTTTGCTTCTCTTAGCAGAGGGTGTGGTGGTTTCTATCCCATCTTATCTGCTCTGTTCTGCTTCACGGATGACTCCCAGGTTCAGTATTTCCTGGCTCAAAAATGCCTTGAATTAGCTATTTGTACCAGTTCTCCTTTTACATTTTATTTTGGTACCAATGTCTAGGGTCAGACAGAAGCCTATCAATAGGGAGCCCCGATTCAAGTGTCCACAGCTCAGACCTGAGGTGGTGGATGGATGCAGTCATCTGGCTTAAAATGGCTAGCTGTTAGTGCTGCTAGCAGAGACTTAGGCTGGGCATTGTTCCTTAGATCTGGAGAGGGGTGTCACAGGTACCCCAACTCTCCAATATAATGACACAGATAAGTCCTGGGAGCACCATTGTGGGAGCTCCAAGTCCAAGTGTTACGGATTGGGAGAATATGGTTTGAAGAAACTGTTCCCCGGAATCCCTGCTAGGGTCCCAGACACACTTATCCCCAACCCATAACAAAACCCAAAACGACCCCAAACAGAAGAAAAACCGTGGATTCTTGTCCTAAGCTAAGAATAAATATGCATAGCTTGGACATTTGCTGAAGATTTAAAGAAGTTTATTAAAAGATAGAAAAACAGAAAATAGAAGTACAGCCCCATGCCAAACTGGCATAAGGGGGTGACTCGAAATGAATACACCAAAGGGCTTACACGTGGACTCGGCCTTTTATACCCATGACCTCCATCTTGTTTGCTTGACTCTGCTGTAGTGAACATCCCTGTAAGGTACCTCCCCTTAACCCTGAAAGGTACCTCCCCCAGCAAGGTGTGGCAAGGTGTCTTCTTTCTTGAAGGGCAAGGTCAAACCTGCTCCATCCTCCCTAGATCATCATGTAGATCTGTCTTTAGATAAAAGCCTAGTTCTCCTCAACTAAGATCTGTCTTTAGATAGAGACTTGCCTAGTTCTCCTCTCCTACTGACTGGTTAATTATTTTGGGCTAGGTTAATTTACATTGGAATAGCTGCCTGTTTTAGGCAGAAATCAAGTTCTTTCTTTACCCATGTCTGCCACCATTTTGACACAACTATTTTGAAATATACCGATTATTTTCTTTTGAAATATATTAATAATCAGAGCTTTCCCAAATCTTCCTAGGCCATTCCAATACTGGTACACAAGGAAATGTGAGGAAATCAGTATTTGCTGAGTATCTATGGCTGTTCATATGATAAGATGAAAGGCAGATGTTAAATTCCTGATTTTTAGCCAGGGCTTGGTGGTGCAGGCTTGTAATCCCCACACTTGGAAGGCGAGAGAGGAGGATCGCGCTGGTTCGAAGCCATCCATGCTGACTTAAGACACCCTGTTTCCTGTACCAGTATTGGGAACGGCCTAGAAAGATTTGGGAAAGCTCTGACTATTAATATATTTCAAAAGAAGATGATTGATATTTCAAAAATAGTTGTATCAAAATGGCGGCAGACATGGGTGAGGGCAGATCTGTGCAAGGACTTGATCTCTGTCTAAAACAGGCAGTTATTCTAATGTAAATTAACCTAGCCCCAAATAATTAACCAGTCAATAGAAGAACTAGGCCTGTCTCTATCTAAGGACAGATCTTAAGAGAGGAGAACTAGGCCTTTATCTAAAGACAGATCTACATGATGATCTAGGGAGGATGGAGCAGGGTTTGACCTTGCCCTTCATGAAAGGAGACACCTCACCACACCTTGCTAGGGGAGGTACCTTACAGGGACGTTCACTAAGGCAGAACACACAAACAAGATGAAGGTCATGGGTATAAAAGGCCGAGTCCATGTGTAAACCCTTTGGTGTACTCATTCGAGTCATCCCCTCATGCCATCTTGGCATGGGGCTGTTTTTCTATTTTCTGTATTTCCATCTTTTAATAAACGTCTTTAAATCTTCAGCAAGATTTCGGGCTAATGTGTATTTATACTTAGCTCAGAACAAGAATCCGCGGTTTTTCTCTGCTTTCCTGTTTGTGTGGTTGTGGTGGAATTACTTCTCCCCTTACACACCAACCCCATTTCAACCGCAACATTTCCAAAAATAAAGTATAAAATAGGTCTGGGAGTGTAGCCCTGAGGGAGAAGTGCTTCCAGGAACCCCAGTACCACCAAAAAAAAAAAAAAAAAAAAAAAAAATTCCTGATTTTATGAGTTCAGCTATCCAGGGGCTTAGTTGAGAATTCCTCAGTTAAGAATTCCTGAGATTAAAAAAAAATAGGCCAGGCAAAAGAACTGATTGAGCCCAAGGACTTGATGATAAAAGACCACTCCTGCAGACTTTAATCAAAGCCACTTCTCTATCAGACAGGTTTTGCTTGAAGCTCTCTCATTTGAGTTGGTTTAAGATTTACTTCATACTTTATTAATGGGCATTTCTGTTGCATTTAAGCACTAATCTTTTGGATCCTACTGCCCCAGTTCATGTTTTGTATGAATTGTGACCAAATTCTGCCTCTAACCTTAGATCTAAAATATTTTCTTCCCTTCCTTCCTTCCTTCCCTTCCTCTCTGTTCCCCTCCCCTTTCCTCCCTTTCTCCCTCCCTCCCTTCCTTCCCTGTGGTACTAGGGATTTAACCCAGGGCCTTGTACATACTAGGCAAGCACTCTACCAATGAGCTATTTCTTTCTTTTTTCTTTTTCTTTCTTTTGAGATTGGGTCTTGTTAAGTTGCCCAGGCTGTGATCCTTCTACCTTAGTCTCCTGGTGAGCTGGGTTTACAGGAGTGTACCACCATGCTTGCCTAACACAATCTTTTGTTATTGTTTTTTGGTATTGGAGGCTGAACTCGGGGACATTCTACTTCTAAACTACATCCGAAATTCTATTTTTTGTTTTGAAACAGGATCCAAGTTGATGAGACTGGCCTTGAACCTGTGATCCTTCTGTCTTAGCCTCCCAGATACTGGGATTACAGGCATGTGACACCACATCCAGCTTGGCTAACATAACCCTAAGTAATCAAAATGTCTAATTCTGCCTGGCCTAGTGGCACATGCCTGTAACCCCAGTTCCTCAGGAGGATGAGGCAGGAGGATTTCAAATTTGAAGGCTGCCTGAGGCATTTAGCAAGACTTGTCTCAAAAAATAAAAAGGGCTGGGATATAGCTCAGAAGTAGAGCTCCCCTGAGCTCAGTTCCCAGTACCTTAAAATAAGTAAATAAAAAAGCCCAACTCTGAAAGATTGGTTCACATCCATTCCCAGCACGACATATGATTATTCACAAATTATGTAAATGACCATGTGTTAAAATATCTAAATTTAATGCTATAGTAACTGGTGAGAAAAGAAAAACAGGTTTAAAAATCACTATTTAGGGCTTACTTTAAATAGTACATGCTAGCTACCTTATATATTTCATTTTATATTTGTGACCAAACTTGTGAGATACACTATCTCATTTCATCTGGAAAGGAACCACAACTCAAAAAATACAGGTGGCTTCCTAAGGTCCCCAGAGAGAAAGTGTGGAGGCAAGGGCTTGACCCCTTGTCTGACTCCAACACTGTCTCCAAAACATAAGGCTGCCTCCTAGAATGTGGTTACATTATCATTACTTTTTAAAATTGACAGATAATATTTTTTTTTTGTGTGTGGTACTGGGGTTCCTGGAAACCCTTCTACCTCCGGGGTACACTCCCAGACCTATATTTTTATATTTTTATTTGGAAACAGGGTCTCTTAAGCCAGCGAGGTAGCTTCGAACCTGTGTGATCCTCCTGTCTCTACCTCCCAAGTGCGGGGATTACAAGCGTGCGCCACCATGCCTGGCCTGATAGATAAAATTTTATAATAAAGCTGGGTGTGGTGGCGCACGCTTATAATCCCCGCGCTTGGGAGGCTGAGACAGGAGGATCGCACAGGTTTGAAGCCAGCCTCAGCTACTGAGTGAGGCTCTCAGAAACTTAGAACCCTGTTTCCAAATAAAGTATATATAAAAAAATAGGTCTAGGAGTATAGCCTGTAGGTAGAAAAGCCCCTGGGTTCCTCCCCCAGTACCACACACACACAAAAAGGCTATGATAAATTGCTATTAACCATCATGTGGTACAATAGAAATTTTGAATTTATCCCTCCTACCTAGTTGCATACTCTTATTACTGTCTCCGCCACTCCTCACCTCCAACCAATAGTTGCCCTTGGTAACCACTATTCTGTAAGGAGGTTTAAATGGTGAAAAAAGTAAATGTTGAAATATTCAACTTGTAGAAAGGAATCTGAGTAATACTTTGCTTTTATTTCTACCCCAATAAGAATGGACAAATAATGGGAGCACTTGGTCAACATTATATACATAAAATAGCGTTTATGAGGGTCCCAAAAATATATACACACAAAACACACTCATGAACACATGGTATTTGGAAATGATTTAAAAAAATCATGTCTTTTCTCAAAAGATAATTAACAGTTAATCTTTATTAGTCGTTAAAAATGAACTTTCTAAAATACTAGTAAACTTCATTTTTAGCTCTGTTTTGAAGTGTTGATACCACTGAAGTAATATTTTTCTTCTTTGAATCTTTTCTTGTAAATTTATAGTTTTCTCTTTTTCTAAAACAGCAGGAAGTTCCTTCCAGTTCTTAATAAAGATAAAGGGGGCACCCATGGACTTGAGTAACTGCAGAGGAGCAGTATGGTGGACAGAAGTGTTTCCACATCTGCCAGGTGTCATCACATCCTCCACCACAGGAACAGAACCATAGGAGCAGGCCTCATAGATTCTATAACACTCCGTGTTTACTCCTACCGGGCACAATGTGAGGTCACTCTGAAGCAAAGCATCCTGGTAATTCTTAAGACTTTCATTGGTTTCCTGAGGCTGCCATCTAGAAAATGGAAAACACCAATTGTAGTTTTCATTTTACAAAGTATATCTTTTATGAAAGAAAATAATTTATCTTATTGATATCAGTAATAGGGAATGGTGAACACCATATAAGGTATGACAGATATAAGAGATATCTAAAAATCCTGGTCCAACAGATTTCTTAAACATATTTAGAATTAAAACATTGACTAGCTGCACATTTCAAATATCTAATGAGGACCAGGTGTAGTGGCGCATGCTTGTAATCCTAGTACTTGGGAGGCTGAGACAGGAGGATAGAGGTTCTTGGAAAGCCTCAGCTACTCATCAAGGCCCTCTGCAACTCAGTGAGATCCTGTTTCAAAATAAATAATAAAAAAATATGGCTGGGGGTGTAGTCTGGAGGTAGAATGAACTTGGGTTTAATCTCCAGTACAAAAAAAAAAAAAATCTAATGGGAACCATAAAATTCCTGAATGAGTAACAGTAATTCAACCTCTATTTTCTGGATGCCAGATCCTCACTTCCCTACCTCTCCTCTAGTTCTAATAGTGAACATGGACAATAACCAATCAAGTGAGTAAGTCTTCTAGAAGGTATTAAACACTAAGTGGAAAAGCAGAGGCAGAGAGACATTTTTGAAGGGGGCAGGGTTGCAATTTGAAATAAGTGCCCAGGGCCAGGCGTGGTGGCACACGCTTGTAATCCCTGCACTTGGGAGGTGGAAATAGGAGGATGGCACAGGTTCAAAGCCAGCCAAGCTGGTTTAAGAGGCCCTCTGCAACTTAATGAGACACTATTTCAAAATAAAGAATAACAAATAGGTATATAGCTGGGGTATATAGTTCAGAGGTAGCATGCCCCTGGGTTCAAAGCCTAGCATCACAAAGCAAAAACAAAAGGTGAATGCAGTGGCAGTCTTTTCTACTGGCATGGGATTCAAAGCTGGGAGTGTCAGGGAGGAAAAGGAGAGAATAGTCTGGAAGCAACACAAGAAGCAAGGATACTTGCTCAACCTTGGGCTAATGCAAAGAGAGGAGTTACAAGAACAATCCTATTCCTCCAACAAGCCTATTTTACACTTGCTCATCCTCTCCTCTCCATCACACTGGCCCCTGCTGTTGTAGGCACACTCCTACCTTCCCTCCCTGACATTTGCTCTTCCCTGTCTGAATCCCCCTCCCAAATAAACAAAAGGCTCACTCCTGCAGCCTCAGGCCTTTAATTAAATGCAACCTTTTAACCAATGCCTCCCTAGCTGTTTGAAAACAGTAAGTGCTCCACCATCGAACCTGGTCTTCTATTTGCCTGTCTGTTGAATCTTTTTCATGATATTTATCATCTTCTGACATATTTGACTTGTCGGAGTTCTCCAACAAGCTGTGGTAGCATACATCTGTAATCTTAGCACTGGGAGGCCAAGACAGGAGGGTCACAGGTCTGAAGCCAGCCTCAGCAATTAGCAAGGCTCTTAGCAACTTAGTGAGATTTTATTTTTAAATTAACAATAGCCCGGGTGTGGTGGCACATGCTTGTAATCCCTGTGCTTGGGAGGCAGAGACAGGAGGATCACACAGGTTCAAAGCCACCTTGCTGGCTTAAGAGACCCTGTTTCCAAATAAAAATATAAAATATGTCTGGGAGTGTAGCCCAGAGGTAGAAGGGTTTCCAGGAACCCCAGCACCATCAAAACAAACAAACAAATAAATAAATAAATAAATAAATAAATAAATAAATATAGGGCTAGAGTGCAGCTCAAAGGTAGAATGCTCCTGGGTTTAATACCCAGCAACAGATACACACACACACACACCACACACACACACAAATCTGCTGTGTGGTAAGTCTGACTAAACAATATATTGAAGCAAACCTAACAATATTTACAAATGACAGTTATTAGTGTTTTCCTTTAAGATAGACTATAGTAACATAAGCAGGTCTCTTATTTCAAATATATACAACCTAGTCTCTTCAAAGCTTGAATTACCAATGTATCTTCAGGGAAGAGACTGGTATAAACAGAGTTAAAAAGGCCTCCCAAAAGTCTTCATTGCTCAAACAGAAAGCCACTCTTAGACTGGAGAACAGAATGGATGAATCAAATCAACACAGAACTTACTGTTCTCTTGCTGAAACCCAGCAAAGCTTATCATTCCCATCTTGTTTCAAAATGTTTATTACTGCTTGTCTAGAAGAATTTTCATAAGCAGTTCCTAAGAAATTGCATAAATATGGCCTCTCACCATACAGCATTGACCAACTTGCTTCCACCACTGGAAAATTCCTGTATCTGTAAAAATAAGTACATAGGAGTTACTATATGACATAGGACTGGCAAAATACCCATAACACACACCTTTAGAGGCAGCACAATTTATAGAGAAGAGATTTCAAATATAATTTCTAAATCTCAATTTAAAATTTTTCATTCTTACTTTGGAAAAGTCCCTAAATTACTAACTTGAAAAAATTTTTTTCTCATTTACTCTTAGAAAATGTCAGCCAGGCGTGGTGGTCCACACTTGTAATCCCAGCATTCGGGAGGTTGAAATTGGAGGATTACAGTCCTCGGACAGCTCCAGCTACTTAGTGAGGCTCTCCACAACTTAGTGAGACCCGGTTTCAAAATAAAGAATAAAAACAATAGGGCAGCGGGTGTAGCTCGGAGGTCAAATGTCCCTGAATTTCATCTACAGACCCACCAAAAAAAAAAAAAAAAAAAAAAAGAAAGAAAGAAAGAAAGAAAATGTCAGAAATTTTATGCCTAAAGTTATTTATTTTTGACTACCTTTTATTACTTTTTTGCAGTTGTTAGGCATGTTAAATGCAAGATCTGCAAAGCATAGACTCTTCTACATTCATACTGATTATGAGTTAATCAATGTTTTAGCCATATAATTGGAAGATTTTAAGATACTCTTGGGAAGGGAGAGGTTGATCAAAGTATATAAGGTTTTGTTTATACAAGAGCAATAAACTCAAGTGATATGCTGCATAGAACAGTTACTATAATAAATAATACCTTGTAGATTTCAAGATTGCTAAAAGTAGATATTAAATGCTTTTTCAACCAAAGAATAAATATGTGAGTTGATGAATTTTTAGCTTGATTTAATCACTCTGCATTATAAAGTTTACATATGAGAAAATCACAGTACTTCACTGACATATAAAATAGTTTAATCATAATTGATCAATTAAAAAGAAAAAAAGAAAGATCACAGATTAATCTTTGCTATACCAAAGAGTTCTAGGGCTTTCAACTTAATTAAAACATGCACAAAAAACCCCCCAAAAACCTACATAAGAGGCCTACTGCCAGTGACCTTTTCTTCGCAGCATTTGGGAATAACAAGGGTCAAATTGTGTGTGTGAAATAAACCTTCACAGGAAAGCAGAGCTTTATAGTAACTTCTTATATTCTGTAATAAGGTTCCCCAAAATCAGCATTACTGACATTTTGGGTCCGATATATTTGTTTTGTGGGGGCTGTCCTGGGGACCGAGGGGTACTTAGCAGCATCCCTGAACTCTGCCATTAGATGTAACTTGTGACAACCAAAAATGTTTCCAGATACTGAAGAATGCTTCCAAGGGGGCAAAATTTCTCCTAGCTGAAAACTACTGATCCAGAAGAAATAAACTAGCTTATCCAACAGTACCAGAATTACCATGAATGCCCATTTTATTGTATGTGAATGAATGGGTTATATAATGTTACTGTGAAAAAGTAAAATGTTTTTATAAATATGGTTCTTCTTAAGGGACATTTTTCAGAGAAACTTAAAACTGACTGTAATTTAATAGAAACCTTTCTAACTGACTCTATCCCAAACCTACTGGGTCAGAATATTGTAAAATAGGCCTGAGAATGTGTCTCATTAGCAGCCTTCCCTGTGATGTTTGCAAAGCTCTCTCGGCAGTGGTATAAGCCTATACCGTGAAAACAACAATTGAACAATAAATAATAAATCTCCAATTAGAAAATCATTTCAGGGTGATAATTAGGCTATTTATCAAGTCCCTGTTGAGTGTCTACTATATGCAGGTGCTATTTTAGGCTCTGCAGACAGAGCAAACAAACTAAAGAGGTAAGAATCTCTGGCTTCAGGTTTATGTACTAGTGGCAACTTATCCTAAAGCTAATTTACTCTTAAAAAAATTCTATTAACAGAAAGATAAAATGTTTTCTATTTTATAGCTGGGGAAAGAGAAGAAATCTTGGTTATCAGTTAACCTTTACATTTATAGAAGAGTGTCCCAAACCCAAGGATATAGGGTATCATATGCCCTTGATCCAATAATATTGCCTTCAAAGTAGACTTTTTCATATAAGTTATGTAGACTCTATCATTGTTTAGTCTTTGCTAGTCATCTCATTACGACAACTCTTAATAATCCTGAAAGTCCATTCTATACCTTGGAACTCTGAAAGAAAAAAGTAATCTATCTGTTCTCCTCATGGAAAGATAAATTCTCTGAAAACTTCATTACTGTCACTGAAACATGAATTACACATTAATTTTTGCCATAAGGAAAGACAAAAAAAAATTCTTCTGATCCCAGAAGAACCAAATTTATTACAATTTAAAACACAATTCTTTGATTCAGAAGTTCAGATCTTAGAGTCTAGAAACGTGTGATATTTTGTACTTACGTTGCTACTCCTAAAGGCCACTGAAAAATGTCCATGTCATTAATCCAGGGGCTGTCATATATTATGAAAAGCAGCTCCACAAAGCCTCCATTTCTTTTGAGGAAATGGAGTATCCAGTCATTATCACAATGTTCATTTCCAAGCAAAACAACAGCCAGATGCTGGAGTTTTTGAGTTTGCACTAAGTTCTGTGCATAGAGTAACCACTGGGTGGCATAAAAGATCTTACTCTTTTCTCTTCCATTTAGAACGAGGACCACGTTATTCACATCAATGGAGAAGTACCCAGGGACTACAGCTGGACCAGTGATGAAGCTGATGAAAACAACAAACCAAAACCAAGAGACAAAAACAGAACAGAGGTATTTGATGTCAGAAGCTTTGAGTCAGTTTGTAGGAAATCTACAATGAGATTGAATCCATATTCTCTTCAGAAATGAGACTTCTATAATACAAGTTCTTTTGAACAAGTTTGGATGATGGGCCATGGATGAAAATAAATGGGAAGTTTTGGCTGGAGACAGATCAACTTGCATATGACAATTAGAAATGTAGAATTTTTTTTTTAACCATGTTTAAACATTTCATGATTTGGGCATGGTGCACGCTCACAATCCCAGCATTTGTGAGGATGAGACCAGAGGATCGCGGTTCGGTTCGTGGGCAGTCTCAGCTACTTAGGCCATTCGCAACTTAGTGAGACACTGTTTCAAAAAACAAAAAGACTAAAAAATAGGGCTGGGGGTGTATCTTGGAGGTAAAATGTCCCTGGGTTCCATCCCCAGTAAAACACACACACACACACACACACACACACACACACACACACACACGAAGATTAGATCTCAATGTAAAGAAAAACATCAAGCTCTCAAACACTCCTAAAATGATAATTTCAGGCAAAAATGAAAGTACATATAGGAAGAAAAACCCACTTATATATCTAGCATCAGTATAAATGTAAAAACCTGAATGGGAGAATAGATACCAAATTTATGACAGCAATGGCCTCCAGGGAGGAGGGAAGAGAAAAGAGGCTTAAGGAACAAGATAAAGAAAGCTTCACTTGCACTGAAAATATTTAATTGTTTTAAAAGGAAAGTTAAATATGGAAGGAAATCTGATAAGAGAACTGGCATTTGTTAGTTTTGAGTGTTAAGCAAATGGAAATTTTCATTCCTCTCTGTATTAAAAAAAAAAAATTTACTGCCGTGCGTGGTGGTTCACGTTTGTAATCCCTGTGCTTGGGAGATGGAGACAGGAGGATTGCGCAGAGTCGAAGCCAGCTGTGCTGGCTTAAGAGACCCTGTTTCCAAATAAAGAAGTATAAAAATGGGTCTGGGAGTGTAGCCCGGGGGTAGAAGGGTTTCCAGGAACCCCAGTACCACCAAAAAAAAAAAATTTACTGAGAGGGGTGTAGTGGCGCAGTACTGTAATCCTGGTAGTTAAGAGGCTGAGACAGGAGGATCACAGGTTCAAGGATAGACTCAGCAACTTAGTGAGATTCTGTTTCCAAATTAAAAAAAAAAAAAAAAGAGGGCTATGGGTATAGCAGAAGGTCCCTGGTACTAAAGAGAAAAAAAAGAAAGAAAAGAAAAAAGAAAGAAAGAAAAACAGGAGGATCGCAGGTTCACAGCCAGCTTCAGCAAGCAAGGCTCTCCGCAACTTAGTGAGGCCCCGTTTCAGAATAAAAAATAAAATAGGGCTGGGAGTGAAGCTCAGAGGTAGAATGCCCTCCAGTGCCACACACATAACAAAGTTTTCATAAATGGAATTAAATATGTTTCTAACTCACATCTTCATATTACTCAGTGCACAGAACAACCAATGCCACAGAAGTATTTTTAACTAATATGTACTGAATATAAAAATAACATTTAATTCATCTTAAAATTGGCCACACTGGTCCTGGATACTTTACAATCCATGTTCTTGAACTATTTCTTTTTTCTTGCTAGAATCTTTTATAATCTTTAGCACAAATACACTCAAATCCTTTCTTTATTGCATATTGTTGCTTGGAACTAAAACTAACATTTGTTCAATGTCTTCTCTATACATGCTGCATGATCAATTTGCAAGATTCTACAGAGTATATTACTCCCCATTTCGCATTTGGGAAGTCAGACGTTAGCTGCATGGCCTGTGCTGTCAAAGCTGAGTTTGAATGAAAGCGAAGCAGGAGTGGGAGGGAAAGGCGGAGGTGGACTCCAGGAACAGTAAGGTAAGCAAAGGCAGGGAGGAAGCTGAGCTTGTGCATCAGCCTTGTACAAGGATGCGGGTCACACTGGTACTAGAACCAGTTGGGGAGGAGCAGTGCATTATAAGGTTAAAAGGAAGTAAAAAAAAAGTGCTTGTAGAGCACTTTAGCACAATATTTAGTACAGAGATTCCACTAAATAAATGTCAGCTATTAGTCTTTGAGAAAACAAGAAACAGTATTGCATTCATGATGTAACTTTAATTATAGAATAATACGAATAGAAAAAAGGTTGGAAGCAGAGAAGAAAAACACTAACTATACAACTCTCATGTTTGGGATTATGGACAAAATGGAATTGTGAGTGACTAAAATACTATCATTTCTAAGTTTTCCAAGTTATTATTCAATCCACTTATTAGTCTTTTTTCTTATAAGTCTATCTTAAAAAAAACTTCTAATTTTAATAGTGAATGAAGTTGAAATTTTAACTACTTCAATAAATTAAGAATTTTAAGTCAGTCAAAAACATCTTAAGAATCCAGACATGGTGGTGCATGCCTGTATTCCCCATACTTGGGGGGCTGAGACAGAAGGATCACAAGTTCGAGGCCAGCCTTAGCCACTTTGTAAGATCAACTCAATGAGGCCCTCTGCAACTCAGGGAGACCCTGTTTCAAAATAAAAAAATAAAATAGGGCTGGGGATATAGCTCAGAGGAAGAAAGCCCCTGGGCTCAATCCCCAGTATCATCCATACAAAAAGAGATGGTAGAAGACATTTTAGAACTTAGAAAACTTAACCCTTAAATTTTCCTTATCATAAAAATTCTCTAAAACTCAGAATATTTTAGGTATTTAATATGCTGGAAGGAACCAATAGACAAAAATATTTTGTGTGTGTGTGTGTGTGTGTGTGTGTGTGTTTGTGTGTGTGTGTGGTATTGGGGATGGAACCTAAGGACATTCTACCTCCAAGCTACACTCCCAACCCTATTTTTTCTTTATTTTGAAACAGGGTCTCATTGAGTTGCAAAGGGACTAAGTAGCTGAGGACTGTCCCTGAATGCTGGGATTACAAGCATGTGGCACCACTCCCAGCTTCAATTTAAGCTTTTATTAACTTAAACTTAGTTATACAGTGCAAAACTTTTGCTCATATACCATCAATTGGTAAAAAGGCAAAAGGTTTATATAATTTGAAAAGAAATCAGTCTGTATGCATTTGTGTGAATATATATAAATATATAAAATGGTATAACCCTCATATACATATATGTATATATACATATATATCCCATTAATTTGGGAGCTATATTAAGTATTGTGTGTGTGTGTTACTGAGGATTGAACCCAGGGGCCTTCTACTTCTGAACTATACCCTCATACCTATTTTAGTTTTTATTTTGAAATAGAGTCTCATTAAATTACTGAAGCTGGCTTTGAATCTATGATCCTCCTGTCTCAGCCTTCCCTGCCTTTATTAGTATTACAGGCATGTGCCACCACACCCAGTTCATAATAAGTGTTTTAATACTGGGTTCAAGTCCATGTATTAAAACAATTTATCAAACTACTTTCAAATGTCACTTTCATATAAAAGGAGTAGCTCCTCATTGAGGTGATGTTTATAAAGGCCTTGGAACACAGCAACTGCTCATGTTTTTGTTGATTTGGGACTCTTTTCATTTAAAAATAAGTTGATAAGCTGGGCATGGTAGCATAAGCCTGTAATCCCAGTACTTGGAAGGCTGAGATAGGAAGATCATAGGTTCAAGGCTAGCCTCAGCCACTTTGTAAGATCCTCAGCAACATAGTAAGACATTATTTCAAAGTAAAAAAATTAAAAAAGGCTAAGATGTAGCTCAGTGGTAGAGCACCCCTGGTTTCTGGTAACACACACACACACACACACACACACACACACACACACACACACACGACCCTGAGAAGTATGAGGCTCCTATAGCACATCAGCAGCAAAGGTGGTACAAGACTGTGGGCCTCAGCGTCTACTCTGCCATGCTGGAAGACAAGCTGGCTCACATCTGCCTGCCTTCTGCACAGCCTGATGCTCATGAATCCTTGGATGAGCACAGTGTCCATGAACTGCCAGTGTCCCATTTCTTTATCTTGACAACATGGACTTGGGTGAGACATTTGCTACATAGGAATGATGAGGGAACAGAGAGTGACAACAAAACCTTTTTTTTTTGTCTTGGCAGTACAGGGGGATGGAACCCAGGGACATTCTACCTCTGAGCTACACCTCTAACCCTATTTTTTATTCTTTTTATTTTTTTATTTTTTTTGCGGGTCTGGGGATGGAACCCAGGGGCATTTGACCTCCGAGCTACACCCCCTGCCCAATTTTTTATTCTTTATTTTTGATACAGGGTCTCACTGAGTTGCAGAGGGCCTCACTAAGTAGCTGAGGCTGTCCGCGAACCGCGATCCTCTGGTCTCAGCCTCCCAAATGCTGGGATTACAAGCGTGCGCCACCATGCCCGGCTATTCTTTTTATTTTTGAAAGAGGGTCTCACTGAATTGCAAAGGTTCTCACTAAGTAGCTGAGGCTGTGTGCAAACCACGATCCCCCTGTCTTAGCCTCCCAAGTGCTGGTATTACAAGCTTATGCCACCACACCTGGCTTTAAAACCTTGTTTTTAAAATAAAGAAGACTTCTAAATATTAAGTTGGATAATATGTTAATTCAGAGTTGTTAAAAGGGCACTACTGTTTATCAGTTCTTAAAATTTAAGATTCCATACCCTAAAAAAATTAGAAATAATCTTTAGCGGATCAATAATTCCCTGATCTCGAACTTAGAAACAGTTTCTTAGTCAAGAGTATAGTACTTGACTTTTGGTTCTGCCAAATAATGAGGTATTATAAACTGCAGTCATATAAATAAATGGAAGCCTTTCAGCGCTTAAATTCTTCACCTTTAAAACTGGGATAATCCCAGTGCCTGCCTCATAGATTCTTGTAGGGGTTACCTAAGTCAAGCAATGAGCGTGGTGCCTTTTGCCCAGTAAGAGATATGTAAGTGATGGGCTTTTTTATTATCATTATTACTAGTTTTGCTTCAGTTTCCTAACCTACAAGATGTAAATGATAGTACTTTATAGGTTGTGCTAAGTATTAAGCAAATTAAAATATGTAAAGTGTATAGAATGGTGTTCAGAATATAGAAAGATCTTCAAAGGCACCACCCATCACTATTGGTATTTTATTATTATTATTATTATTATTATTATTATTATTATTATTACTTGTAGTACTGGGAATGGAACAAGGGGCCTTGCACCTCCCCACTACACTCCTATCCCTATTTTTTAGTCTCTTTATTTTTGAAATAAGACTGAATTGTGAAGGACCTTGCCAAGTAGCTGAGGCTGTCCATGAACCCTGATCCTCTGGTCTCTACCTTCTGAATTCTGGGATTACAAGTGTGTGCTACTACACTGGCCTATTGGTATTATTTTAAAGGACATTTTTAACCACAGCATAATCTATATGGTGTTATGAAGAACTCACTATATTGTCTTTTTTTAAACAATGAAAAATTTTTTGGAATCTGTATTGATCTATAGTTGAGTATTTGACTGAAATGTAGCATATGTATTTATTAATGTTACTTATAAAAGTGTTCACTCATTCTAAGCTCATTAATATCTAATAATAGGAATGAACAGATACTTTTAAAAATAAAATCAGATAGTTTTTATTCTATCAAGACCTTTGGAAAAAAATTCAACTTTTTAATAAGTAGCAGATGTTCATTGAAAATGTTCTCATTAAATCTTGATAACAATGAATTAATAAGTAATTTAGCATCTGGCATTTGTTTTAGCAAATGTGTAGATGCAGACATTTTTCTATCTTTAATAATACTTACACATGGAAATTATAGGATTCGAAGTAATCTTGGGTTTCTCCCAAGAAGTTAATAATAAAGTTGCGCCGGGAGTAGTGGCACACGCTTGTAATCCCTGTGCTTGGGAGGCTGAGACAGGAGGATCGCACGGGTTCGAAGCCAGCCTCAGCTACTTAGTGAGGCTTTCAGCAACTTAGTGAGACCCTGTTTCCAAATAGAATATATAAAAAAAAGCTCTGGGAGTATAGCCCAGAGGTAGAAAGCCTCTGGGTTCCACCCCCAGTACTACCAAAAAAAAAAAAAAAAAAAAAAATTGCTCTTTGAAATTAAACTATATATATTAACATATGGGTATGAATAGCAGTAGGCAAAGTAGCAAAGTTCCTTCAAGAGACAGAATAGGTCCCAAGTTGGCTAATAACCTAACTGAACCTATTAATAATACAGAATATAGCAATAAGTTATTTGTGGGGAGGTACTTGATGGAGAGATATTAGATAGTACAGGAAACAGAAAAAAATAACCAAGAAGATTTTTTAGTACTTATTCAGGTGATGGTACAAATAATAAAATAGCAGCAATATTTCTGTAAGTGATTACTATGTATCAGATACTAAGTATTATATATCTTTTAATGCATTCTGTTTTATTTCCTTTTTTTAATTTTTTATGACACTGGGGATTGAACCCAGGGCTGATCTATCACTGAGCCACACCCTCAGCCCTACTTTTAGTTTTTGTTTGAAACAGGGTCTCACTACTCATTAAGTTGTTGGGGGGGGGGGTCTTGCTAAGTTGCTGAGGCTGTCCTTTAACCTGTGATCCTCATGTTTTAGCCTCCTGGAATTACAAGCATGCAATACCATACTTAATTTGTATTTAATTCTTAAAACAATGCAGTGAAATAGAAACTATTTTTTTGACTTATTTTATCTTGAAGAAAATCAGGCACAGAGAAGTTAGAAAAGTTGCCCCAGGTCAGACAGCTAAGTGGTAGGACTGGAATTTGAACTGCAACAGTCTAGTTTCAGAGACTGTACTCTTAACAATGTGGTCACCGTACTCTACTGTCCAGAGCTCGGGGCTTTATGGGCTCAGCAGGAGCTCAGTTTGAGCTGCACATGTTCAGATCCTGAGCACAGACTGTGTATGTATGCTGTTAATGACTTAATGTGAATAAAGAGTCACTATTTCCTACCTTTTGAAACACAAAGAGTTTGAAAAACTACATTTAAGTAAGCCCAGTGCTTTGATTCCACATCTAACCAAATAGCCCTCATGCCTCAGAACTGTCTGAAGGCTAAAGTTAAATGATGTATGTTCTTTGTAAATGTAAGGTTTACTTAAGCAAAATGTATTTGTTTACTTAAACAAGTACAACAGTCTTAGAAATTCTTCCAATATCTTCAAGTGAGCAATCACTTTTGACTCACTTTTGGTCAAATAAGGATGCTAAATGTGTTGAAGCATTTAAGTTATCACCCACTGACCTGATTTACTTCAAAACTGTAATTCCGTATGAGCTTATTAATTTTGGGTAAATAAATTATTTATGCTACTTTTCATACACCTAAAACTTCAAGAAGTTTCTTAAAAACAACATGCCACAATGGTGAACTTCCTTCAACACTTAGTTCTTTTAATTCTTAAGGCATTGCTCTTGGATCATAATACAAATCTCATCTGAAAATTTCAAAAGAGAAGAGTAAGTTTCTCTTGGAAGTTTATAATGTTTGCTTAAATCCCTTACTATCACTGTGGTAATGCTGTATAATTTTAAGTTTAAAGAAGCTAACTTATTTGTAATTTTTTAATAAATATTCTGAAAATTCTATATATTATTAAAACTATTTATTACACTAATATCCACAATACATAGTTACTTTTCTTTTGTGCTGTTAGGAACCAAACTTTACCACTAAGCTACACACCTAGTCCTACATGTTTACTTCTCAGATATCAAAATAATGTGTGTGTGTATAGTGGTATTGGGGATTAGACCCAGGGGGATTCCACGGCTGAACTATATCCCTTTCAAAAAAATTTTTTTTTCTGTTTTTAATTTTGAAAACAGGGTCTTGCTAAATTATCACACACTAGCCTCAACCTTGCAATCTTCCTGTCTTGGCCTCCCATGCACTAGGATTACAAGTGTGTGCTTCTGTGCCTGACCTACACATTTATTTCCAAACACCCAAATCTAAGTATTATACATTTAGAACTATGTATATGAGAGCTGGGATGGAATTAGAACAACAGAAGCCTGAAGATCAAATGAAAAATAATCATTTCCCAAATGATGATTTAAAAATCTTGTTTACTTTTTAAGTATAAATACTTTGAAAAGACATGCAAAATAAAATTACTTTTCAAGTATGTATAAAGTATAAGAGTATCAGTAAAAATTTAAATTAAAATTAAGCTGGTCATGGTGGCACACACTTGTAATTCCAGAGTTCGGGAGGCTGAGACAAGAGGATTGCAGTTCGCAAACAGCCTCAGCTACTTAGTGAAGCCCCTTGTAACTCAGTGAGACCCTGTTTTAAAATAAAGAATAAAAAATAGGGCTGGAGGTGTAGAATGTCCCTGGTTTCCATCCCCAAAACCACACAAAATAAATAAATAAAAAATTGAAAATTAACAAAATCGGGCATGGTGTCGCAGTGCTTATAATCCCAGTACTTGGGAGGATTAGACAGGAGAAGCACAGGTTTGCGGCCAGCCTCAGCTACTTAGTGAGGTCCTCTGCAGTTTAGTGTAACCCTGCTTCAAAATAAAGAATAAAAAATGGGCTGAGGGTGTACCTCAGAAGTAGAATGCCCCAGGATTCAATCTGTAATGCTGGGGAAAAAAAATCCCAAGATTAATTATAGCTTTTCTTCTCTTGATTTCAGTTGGAAAGAAATGAGATCTTAAAGTAGAACCTTTGGTTCATATTTTTCCCCCTAGTAATATAATTTTTATGCAAAATAAGCATTTCAATATATCATTTTTGTTTCAATAAGAAAGCAAAATCTAATAAAATAACATTTTAATGACAGAATTACAATAGGTTTTCTAAATAAAATTACCTTAATCCTATTTAAAAATATTCAGAAAATATGTAGCCATAGACAAGAATTTTGTAAAAATAAAATAAAGTCTTAGCAGTACAATAGTTTTATTACATATAAAAAAAGACTTCTAGGTATTGCTGAAAAATGGCAATCTGCCGTTAAAGCATGATAGAACTTATACATGAGGTACCTTTCAACAATTAAAAATTCAAAAGTGATAGTAATAGCTTTGATATCACCTAAACATTATAAAAAGTAAACATGACTTTTATATGAAGAAAAAATACTTTTAAATTTACATTTTAGTCCTCAAAGGTATAGAATGTTATAAATGCTTATCACCAAACAGACTTTGTAAAATGTGAGCATAAATTTTTTCATGCAGTCAGATAAAAGCAAAGCAGAAACATAATTAAAAAAGGGAAGTATTTTACAACATCCCATTTGATATGAAATGTTCAAGTAAGCTTTAACTACGAATACATATTCACAAGATTGAACTATTTTTCAAAATCTAAAGTGAAAATATTTTATAAAAATATATTTACCTTTTTACTTTCTTCTTGTATTTACATAATATACTGCATAGCAATGTTTTAAAGATGAATGTTACAATTCATACCTGTACTGTGTTCTTCCTACAATTGACTTTCCTTCTCTCCACTGAGCAGTCACATCAATGGGATCAAGTGTGCCTTCAAAAATATGCTCCCAGAGATACAAACCTGGTAACAAAAATCCAAAACCACAAGACATTCACTCTCTTGTTTACTCTAGTGTGGGAGAGAAGCTTATATTCTGCTCCTTAATAGCACTGAATTATGAAACCAGTATTTTCCCCCTCTGCTGCTCTTGGCAGTGCTACCAAGAAAATGTTCAAAATGTTCAGGATGGTGATTAAAAGTATGAGCAGCAGAACACAGAAGTGGTCAGTTAAAATGCGACCAAATTTGGGTCATATTAAAGATAACAACCTCCCTTACTATAGATTTGAGAAACCCCTAGTATCACTGGATCCTTACTACTACCTTATTCTGAAACAAAATGTATAACATTACTAAGTAAACTGTATGGCTGGAATTTTATTATGTTGTAACAAACTGAGGGGATTAAATGGTTTGTGCCAAACACAACCAGAGAAGCAAATGTGTATGCATGTGTGTACACACACACACAACACACACACACACACACACACACACACACCAAGAGGATATTACTTCTTTCTCACTTGAACACCCTTTCTTGACTGCATGATGTCCTCTGCAGTCAAATGCCACTTCATCTTTTCTCCTGAGGGTAGTCCCTGTTGTTTTAATTTCATCTGAATGAAAGCTTACAGCATAGAAGAGTGTAGCATCACGCAATCAGGTACTGTGAAGACCACACAACACCTTTGAGAACTCTGTTTTAGGGACACTAAAAAAAAGATGTATTTTGTTCTATTCTTTTTCCCAGTCATTAAAAGATACCCAAACAACCAGGATTAAAAACTCAGCCTATCAGACAGTTTTCCAAATGTGGTAGGCTAAATAATGCCTCCCTCAAAAGGTGAGCATGTCCTAATATCTGTAACTTGTGAATGTTACTTTACATAGCAAAAGAGACTTTACAATGTGATTAAGGATGCTGAGATAGAAAGATTATTGTGGGTTATTTGATGGATTCTATGCATGCACTGGGATCCTCAAAAGAGGGAGGCAGGAAGGTCAGAGAGAAGGGAGATGTGAAGATAGCAGAGGTTGGAGTCACTTGAAGCCTTAAGTCAAGGGATGCCGCTAGTGTCTAGAAACTGTAAGAGGGAAGGAAACAGATTATTCTCTGGAGCCTCCAGAAGTGCCTCATGAGATGCTTTCGACTTGCTACAGTAGCTATAGTAACTAAACTATGGATTATGTAGGTAAATTATGATATCAGGAAGTAAGGTGCTACAGTAACACATATTTAAAATGTGTAAGTGATGTTACAATTGGAAAATGGAAAGGAGCTGGGAGAATTTTAAGGAGCATGATTAAAAAAAGCCTAGACTAGATTGCCTTGAATAGACTACAGGTAGAAATATCAGGACTCAGAAGAAAGTGAGGAACAAAGTAGAGAAAACTTGTATTTTCTTCGAGAATAGCTTAATTCTGACAAGCATGTCGGTAGAGACAAGCATATTAAAGGCACTGCTGGTGAAGGTAGAGACATGCATATTAAAGGCACTGCTGGTGAAGGCTCAGAAAGAAATGAGGAACATGTTATTATAGACTGGAATAAAGAAGGTCCTTGTTATATAACAAGAAAAACTTGGCTGAATTGTGTCTTGCATTATGCTTTGAATTCTTACATTATGCTTTGCAGAACTTACCCATGAAAAACTTGCAGAACTTACCCATGAAAAACTTGGATCTTTAGCAGAAGAGATTTCTAAGTAGAATGTTAAAGGTGTAGAGTGGCTTCTTTTTGCTGATTGTGATAAAATGTAATAGGAAGGAGAAACTGAGGGAAAAAATGTGGAAAATGGAAGCAGATTTGATGATCTGGGAAATTCTTAGACTATTCAGATTTCAAAAGAGGTGAAAAAGCAAAAAATTCACTGTCAGGAAAACATGGTTTCAAGAGAAGGCAAGGAAGTAGACAACATTTTTTAATGTCTCAAAAAAAATCAGATGATCATAATGCTCATTCATAGAAAGGGCTCTTGGACAAGATTATGCTTGGGACTTATGGATCTCCTCAGACATCTCAGTAGAAGCGAGAAATACAGATGGGACTGTTCAGGGAAGATCTGTAGATGAGTTTCTTGCCTAATGGAATGAATCCTTGTTATATACACAGGAGACCAAACAGGTTCATGAGAATGTTGTATTAGCAGAAATACTGCCAGGTTAGACTTTTAAGTCACTTTCATGACAGGTTGAAATTAATAAAGACTGTTGAGGTCTCCAAAATTTTACCAGAAGGAGGAAATAGGCTGATAAAACTACTGAACTGACAATTAGGTTAGCCTTTGTGAGATGAAAGGATGACTTCCAAAGGTGGGGCTGATAGGCCAGAAGGCAAAACTGCAAGTCAGAGATTATTCTCAGGCCTTGCCACCTAAAAGAGTTTGTATAGCTGGACTTGGAGAACTGCTTGGACTGATCATTCTCTTTTACTTCTGTTTTCATTCTTTTTTAATAGGAATGGTATACTATGTATTTGGGGCCTAGGTTGATGGAAGAAGTCATGTAACCCAAGCCATTTTTACTTTTCATATTTATTTTTGTGGTATTGGGGATGGAACCCAGGGACATTCTACCTTTGAGCTACCTAGGCCTATTTTATTCTTTTATTTTGAAACAGGGTCTCATTACATTGTGAAGAGCCTAAGTTGCTGAGGCCAATCTCGAACCCTCTGATCCTCCTGTCTCAGCCTCCCAATTACTGAGATTCTAGGAGTGTTCCATCATCAGAGTTCATTTTTAAAAAGCTGTAGAACTTGATAATTCCAAGGTTTGGGTACTTGAAATTTAGAGGTCAGTAGTAATCTTCAAAGATGTGTATTTGCATATAAGCATAAATAAATTTATAAAACATCAGGTACTAGTTCTATCCATTTTTCTTTCAATTGGTACTTTCTATCCATATCCCTTACTGTAATAAACCCAACTAATATTAAAAGGCAAATAAAAACCCTTCTGTTTGGCTAAATTCTTTCAAACTCTTTTAGTCACTTCGGGCCCTTTTCTAGTTGAGTATACTATTTAACTTGGAGCACTAGACTCTCATGATATTCAGAACAAATATACTTTTGTGTGGGTAATCAAGTTTAATCAGCTACATACTATATCCCTTATTGAATACTCACAATGAATAATGGCATATTAAAAACTCTGAGGAAGGCCTATAATAATGAACCTTATTTAACTTTGCTCAGTGTTTCCAAAGCCTGTTCGGCCATTAAGGGCAGGCACCAGTCTTATACTTGTATATTAAGTGTTCAATACATGCAAACACAGCTTCATGAAAGTTCAGTTGACATGTGTATTTCAATATAATGATGCTATATTATCTACTCTTTTCCTTTACAAAGAAGGTATGCTCTGCTAAAGACAAATGAGAGTGTGTGTGTTTATACAGGTGTTGTCTAATGGCAAGAAGAAAAAAATATTGACAAAAGTGAAAAATAATGCTTCATAATACCTTAAAAATGATATTGAACTAAACTACAGTAAACAAATTTAATATTAATAAAGTTCAGCTTATAACATTTTTTATATGTCTTTGTTCTATACATGAACTTACCAATGGCAGCTTTGCCCCAGATTTGTACACTGTGGTCTGGTTTTTCTAGTTTTCCTTTTGTTGATTTATTCAATATTTGAAGGTTAGTTTTCACTCTTTGTTGTAGCTCGATTTTTTCATCTCCTTCCCAAGGATTCCATTCTTCACTTCCCAAAGCAGACTGGTCTGTTTAAAAAAAATACAGTGCTTGCCAGTAAGGTATAAGTACAGTTGTGGATAAACTTAAGTCATTTAAATTAAATGCTAGAGAGTTCTAATTTCACCCTAACAAAAATTTCGAAGATAAAGCAACTGAATTTGAGTTAATTTCCCACAATAAAGAAACCTGGCAACTCGTTACTGAACCATTACTTTGAAAGATCTTAGAAATGAAATGTCAATATGAGACAAGTATTTCCCCCCAAAAAAACCTTTATAAAATTAACTGGATAATATGTATCGACTTACAGGTTTAACTTTTGAGTTTCTTTATAATTGTACACAAGTGACCTGTGCATAATTCATAGTGCAGTGTTCACCAGTTTCTGATACTACTGTGAAAATTCTAAATAACGGGGAGATAAGCCGGGCGTGGTGGTGCACATGCCTGTAATCCTAGAATTTAGGAGGCTGAGAAAGGAAGATTGCAGGTTCCAGGTCAGCCTCAGCAATTTAGCGAGACCTTGTTTCCAAATAAAATATAAAAAGGACTGGGAATGTAGCTCGGGAGTACAATGCTCCTGGGTTCAATCCCCAGTACAAATAAAATAAAATAAAATAGAAAGAAAAAAGGAAAGGAAAGCTGAGTTCATCCTAAAATACAGCACAGGGGACCAGACCTAGTAGGTTGAGCGCTTTCTCAAGTCACTGCACGATTAAGAGGACTGTTGCAAAATGAATACGGATGTTTTAAGCCCAGGGGTAATCTGCGGCCCCTCTGCAGCATTTCCACAAGTCTCCGGCACTCGAGACCTCTCGGACATTAAGGCGCGTTTAAAGGGCGTCCCGGGCCGGCGGCCTCGCAGAGGGAGCCCAGGCCTCGTAGAGGGCCTGGCTGCGCGGCCGGGAGGAGACGCGCCGGGGCGGGGAGCCCGCCCGCCCACACCTGCCGCAGTCCTACCTCGGCCGCGCCGCTCCCGCCCCGGGGCCGCCGCTTTCCTGAGGCCTCGAGACGCGGCGGCCGGCGCCCGGCTGCGGCGCCCGAAGAAGAAGTGGTAGGCGGCGTAGAGGGAGAAGAGGCAGTACACGGCGCAGAGAAAACAGCAGAGCCGCTTCCGCAGCAGCCTCATCCCACTCCGGCTTCCGGTCAGGCAGCCGCGGCCTCGGAGCGCGGCCGGAGGCGGAGCTGCGGTTCCAGCCGCGGCCCGGGCGGCATCGCGCTCAGGCCCGGCCTCGGCTGCCGGAGCCACGGGAGCCAGCCCCGGCCCCGCCCAGGCCCCGCCCCGGCATGTCTAGGTCCGCCCACCACAGGCCAGGCCACGCCCAACATGGGGCGCCTGCGCCACGCCCTCAACACAGCCCCAGGCCCCGCCCAGGCCCCTTCCCCGACAGGCCTAGGCCCCGCCCCCGACAAGTCTCGCCTAGGCCACGCCCCAACAAGGCCTCGCTCAGGCCCCGCCTCAGGCCCCGCCCAAGTCTCTACGTGCTCCAGCCGCTGGCCCCGCCCACCTCCAGGTCCCTCTCTCCTTAGGGTCCCGCAGATCCTGCAGGCTTTGGGCTCTGGAATGGTGCATAGGAAAGGGGGCTCTTCTCTGGAGCTGTATTCCTAGGAGGGGCCCAGTGGGAGCCTTTCTAACTTCAGCAGTGTAACCACCTCTCCTTTCTGGCCGAAAATAGCAGTATTGTCAAGGCGCATGAAGGGCACGCGAAGGCACGGACTGTCATTTTTTTAAATTCAACATGAAATTCCTAGCATCTAGGATAGGGCCTGCTATGTTGAAGGATGGACAAATATAAAAGTCTTTTTTCCCCCAAATAACTGACAAGGGTTGCACAATATCGTGAATCTAATGGATGGCATTCAGTTGTATGTTTAGAAATGGTGGTGGCACATGCCTGTAATCCCAGTATTTGGGAATTGTAATTCTTATATTTGGGATCTGAAACAGGAGGACTACAGGTTCAAAGCCAGCTTCAGCAACTTAAAGAGAGCTTGTTTCCAAATTTAAAAAAAATAAAATAGGGCTGGGAGTAGAGCTTGAAGAAAAAAAAAAGAATGCTTATCTCTTGTATACTGCTGTATGAACGATGATTCAAATGGCAAACTTCATTATATGCACCTTACCACAATAAAATATTTTAAAAAATTAAACTTTATTATTGTGAGATAAGTTGAATGCACACAGACATGCAGTCTTTTGTCAAATAGAAGCTATAAAAATGATGTCAATAAACTTTTTAAGCCTAAAGTATGAAGTTTTGTTAATAAAATTTCAAGTGTGAAGTTGGGCTCCAATTTCTTGTCAGTTGCCTCTGGTATTCCTGTTCGAATTGGCAGAGTAGACAGAGCGTGTGGGACACAGCTGTGACGTTGCTGTGTACTGGTTCAGTTTCTGCTGTAATGCAATAATCCTCTTTGTGCTTCTGAATAAAGTTTCCATGCCCTTCCTTAACAAAAACTTACCTTTCCTAAATATTATGCTCTTGAGATCGATTCTATGACTTCCAAGTGACAATTAAATAACTGACACAGAGAGTTCTATAACTGGAAGGAAATTTAGGTCCAGAGAGGTGAGATGGCCAACCAAAATTGCGTACTTTGCTGATGGTGGAGCTGGAGCCAGAATCCCTGTCTTCTCAGTTTCATATTCTTGCCATATAGTTGTGTCTGACTTCAGCTAGCTTTACTGAGTTTCATCTTAGTTATCTGACACACATCTTAATTATCTAACTTGACTCTGAATAATATTGGTTGATCTTCCAAATTAAATCCATTATCAGAGGACAAAATCAGGCCATTGTTAAGGATAATAAAATAATTTATGGCTTCTAAAGGCAATTCCAAAGGAATTCTCGAAGTGTTTTGAGTTAAATCTATGGAATAACTACATATGCCTGTTATGGATTGAATGCTTGTGTACCTCCAAAATTCATATGTTGAAATCTTATCCTCCACGGTATTGGGGGTACTTTAGAGTAATGAGGGTAAAGTTAGTTATGAATAGGATTCCCTGATCAAAACAACCCCAGAGAGCTCTCTTGCCAGTACCCAAACTAATTTATGTCAAGGCTTTTGTATTCTGATCTAGGTAGTTTGCTGAAAACGAAGACACTCATATCCATATATCTTAAATATAAGGAGGACTGAGAACTCAAGCTGTCTGTATAAATATAGCTTTTCTACTTGTTTTAGTCAATTTATGTTCAGCAATACAGCCATAAACTAATAACTGACTTCATTGTTTTAGGAAATTGCTGCAAACTAATATGAACAGTTTGTTCTTCTGGGAAAATAGCTCTTCTAGCTGAAATAAATGGTTCATCTGTGCAAATATATCATTTATGAAAGGACAATATAGCTTACTTCAAAAACATTGCAGTGGTGTGTTTACCAATGAGGGTGATCAGCTGTCCCAATTTTCCTAGGTCTGAAGGAGTAGCCAGGATGTAGATCTTCCAGTGATTAAACTAGGAAAGTCCCAGGCAAACCAGGACAAGTTGGTCACCCTATCACTAACTAAACTACTACATTGTATACTTTTTCTAATCCGCCAAATAATTCTGTTTTGAAAGACCTTTTTCTAAACCATTTATACTCAGATCCCCATTTCCTATAAATACCACCACCTCGCCTTTCCCACTAAGCTTCCGTCAAGAGATTGTTCTCCCTTAAGCGATAGACTTGGTACATTTAGCTCTCCTTGATCACTATGTTACTCCGATAACTCCTTGGGGGCGATGGCATGTGTATTTTGTTTGGCCTATCTTTTTTTGTGGAAATGATGACAGTTACCTGCTGCATAACCATGATTCAGACAATGACATACATGACTGTGGTCCTATAAGATTTATAATGAAATTGAAAATTTCCTGTTGCCTATGGATGTCTTAGCATAACATCATTGCCAAACACATTACTCCCTTATATGTGATGGTGTGTAAATAAACCGACTGCACTGCCAGTCATATAGAAATACAGCACATACAAATCTTTACACTACATAATACCGATAAAGCAATAAACAATAGGTTAATGGATTATGATTTTACTATGCTATACATTTTATTGTTATTTTATTTTTTGTGGCCCTTGGATTTAATCCGAGGCTAGGCAAGCACTCTACCACTGAGCCCATTCCCAGTCCTATCATTTTATTTTATTTTATTTTGCGTGTCTGGGGGTGGAACCCAGGGGCATTCGACCTCTGAGCTACACCTCCTGCCCTATTTTTTATTATTTATTTTGAAACCGGGTCTCACTGAGTTGCAGAGGGCCTCACTAGGTAGCTGAGGCTGTCCACGAACTTCGATCCTCCGGTCTCAGCCTCTCGAACGCTGGAATTACAAGCGTGTGCCACCACGCCCGGCTCTATCATTATTTTAGAGTGTACTCCTTCTATTGTAAAATAGGCCATCATGTTACACTTTCTGAAGCCTCGCACGTCCTGTTTACTAAAGTCTCTTTATTGTATCCAGAGGCATATGGAGTGATTACAACCTATCCCGTACCATCTGGGTCTGAGTAAGTTTGCCGTATGATGTTAGAACGATGACAAAATCTCCGAACAGCACATCTTTAAAAATGTGTACCCATCAGCCAGGCATGATGGCACACACTTATAATTCCAGTACTTGGGAGGCTGAGACGGGAGGATTGCGTAGGACAGGTAGAAATAGTCTGTGTACACATCACTCCCCCCCCAGTCTTTCACTCATGCTCACTTTCTGCCTTGTCCTACACACAATTTAATCCCTTTGGGAACATTCCATCCAATCCTTTGTTCATATATCACATATGCTCCATCAACATTAGAAAAAGCCACTTGAGATTACTGCTTACATATTCATCAGTGCCATCTACATCTGTGGACTCTGTTCTGTGACGAGCCTTTCTGAGTGGGTACCATCCTGGGTTGTTGCATTAAAAAGAGATGTGTGTGTGGAGCCGCAGAGAATGGCTTGTCACAGAGGGAACCTGTGTGGCTTCACCTCTGACTTACCTCTGACTTCATTTGCATTTGCTATGTTTCAAATAATATTTTTATGCACTAGGAGGAGAAGCCTACTGCAGGGTCCTGGAAGTGAGCCAAACACATTGTAATCTTTCATTTAGTTTTTTAAAAAAAATTCACTTCATTTTTGTTGGTGCAAAAATGTAAACATTTGATGTATTTCCCCTCTTTTTTTGGTACTAGATATTGAACCTATTTGCATTCTACATCTGAGTTACACTCCCAGACCTATTATTTTATTTTGAAACAGATTCTCAGTAAGTTGCTGAGGTTCATGCTAAGTTGCTAAGGCTGCCCTCAAACCTGCAATCTTCCTGTCTCAGCCTCCCAAGTACTGGGATTACAGGTATATGCCGCAATGCCTGGCTGTATTTCCTCTATTAATTTTGACCTTTAAACCATAATATCTTTATGGTTTATACATATTTGTTTGCCCCTCTGACTTCACACATTTGTGTTCGTATTAACTTATTATGATAGATTTTTGACAGAAGATATATTTCTGATTAATAACTATATTTTATTTGTTCCAGGGGTTGAACCTAGGGGCATTCTACCTCTGAGCTACACCCCCAGCCCTATCTTTATTTTTATTTTTATATTTTTGCAGTGCTGGGGATGGAGTTCAGGGGCATTCTATGTCTGAGCTACACCCCCAACCCTATTTTTTATTTTATTTATTTATTTATTATTTTGGGGGGGCATGGTACTGGGGGTAGAACCCAGAGGCTTTCTACCTCCAGGCTATACTCCCATACCTATTTATTTTATATTTTATTTGGAAACAGGGTCTCACTAAGTTGCTGAGAGCCTCACTAAGTAGCTGAGGTTGGCTTCGAACCTGCGCGATCCTCCTGTCTCAGCCTCCCAAGCGTGGGGATTACAAGTGTGCACCACCATGCCCGATGCCTATTTTTTATTCTTTATTTTGAAATAGGGTCTCACTGAGTTGCAAAGGGCCTCACTAAGTAGCTGAGGCTGTCTGCGAACCATGATCCTCCTGTCTCAACCTCCCAAGTACTGGGATTACAAGGTGTGCCACCATGTCTGGCTTTATTTTTAAACAAGGTTTTGCTAGGTTGCTACGTGAGGAGGCTGTCCTTGAACCTTCCATCTATCTGCCTCAGGCTCCCATGTACTGGGATTATAAGTGTGTGTCACATTGCCCAGCTAACACTGCACATTTAATAGACTGAGGTTTGTTTTTGTTTTTATAAACTTGTTGTTTGTTTTATGTTGGGCTTGTTGCTAGCTGCCTCAAGTGGATTGGATAGCCTTCCAGCTTTTATAGGCCCTAAAACAGTTTACATAGCATGCAAATTCCTTAGTTCCTGAGAGTTTGACTGCACTTTTCAATAATATTCATTGGCTCTAGAGCTATTTTTGGAGATAATTTTTAAATAACATTTCATTGGTTTATTAGTGTTTGAAATGCTTCTTGAGTCTTTTTTGGAATTTTTGTGTTTTTTCTTCTTATATTAGATTTTCAAGTTTTATATGTATGTCGATTGTTTCGTTGTTTCCCCTCCCATTCCAATCATCTGTGGAATTATCAGTTTTGTTCATCTATTTTGTAATGATTAGATTGTGCATTATTTATTCCTTCTGTTTTCCTGTTTGATCTTTTTCCTAACTTCTTTTTATTTATTTATTTATTTATTTATTGCAGTACTGGGGTTTCTGGAAACCCTTCTACCTCTGGGCTACACTCTAAGACAGCTATTTTTTTATATTTTTATTTGGAAACAGAGTCTCTTAAGCCAGCGCGGCTGGCTTTGAACCTGTGCGATCCTCCTGTCTCCACCTCCTAAGCACGGGGATTACAGGCATACGGCACCAGGCCCGGCAGTTTCCTAACTTCTTTAATTAAATAGTTGGTTTAAGATTTTTATCATTCCTTTTTACTACTGAAGTAACAGAAACCTATTAATTTACCCCTACAGCACTGGTCACATTCTAAAACTGCAGTGCTTTTTCTCTGATACTTGGGTTTCTTATTTGATAAGAGATTACAGAAGAGAGAGTGTGTGGCATTTTAATTACAAATTGGTAAGGATTTTGTGATTAAGCTTTTTAATTTTACCACTAGATGACTGAAATATTTTGTTATTTTAATTTTCATTTCTCTGGTTAATAATGAGGATAGTATCTTTTAATTATTTTTGCTTCTTTTCTTTTTTTCCTTCTCTGTGAATTATCTGTTCATATGTTTTGTAATTTTCCATTCAAAAACCAGACTATGCCAGCTTTCTGGATCTCCAAGGACTGTCACTGAATAAAGGCAGTTCAATTGTCTGGGACAGATATTAGTGTTATCTTCAAGCGGTGTAGTCACACAGACCTGTAAGAGCCAAGTATTCAATAACCAAGAGCTCTATCTTTATCCAGAAGGCAGTCGGAAACTGGTGGATGGTCTTATGCACTCATTTATTTATTAAAAAATAGTTATTAAGCAATGATTCTGTGCTCATCATTTTTCTGATGGTACTGGGGATTGAACCCAGAGGTGCTCTACCTCTGAGTTATACCTCCAGCCCTATTTTACTTTATTTATTTATATTTTATTTTGAAACAGGGTGATAAGTAAAATAAAAAAATTAATGCGAGTAAAATAAAAAATAAGTGAGTACGGCGGAGTGTGAAAAACACGAGAGAGGTCCGGTACACATGGCATGTAAAGTTTTAATTGCATGGCTCTCCCGGGGATCAGGGCAAGGCACCGTGGGGCCCGCGCGCCTGTCCGAAGCTTGAGGACGCGGGCTTTCCTTTTCAAGGTATGCATCTCGCGAGATGAGGGTTTACTCGCGGGAATGCCCAATTCTCGCGGGGGTTTCAGCCCCTCCCTTGCCCTGCAGAGGTCATGTGACACAAAGTCACATGAGTGCAGGACCCAACTTATCATCCCAGCCTTTTGATGGTAGGGATAATGGATGACGATTGGACCCTCTAGCTTCTTCCTGCTGTCAAGGGGCGTCATCAGGGGCAGGCCGGGAGGAGTCGGGAGTCCAGTCCCCCAGAAGGGGGTGCAGGTGGGTGCATAGCTGCAGTGCGAATTGGAGGTTACCCTGGACAGCTTAGTGATGTGCGCTTGAGGAGGCTTGAATAGGCAAGGGCTATTAAAGAAAAAAACAAATCGTGAGATTGAGCAGGCGACCAAAAAGGAGACTGGCTTACTCAGTACCTGGAGAGCTACCCCGATGGCAAAGAGGATGGAGGTTGAGGGATCCAGGAGCCATCAGTCTTCAGCCAGGCTGAGTAGGGCCAACGGCGGGGCCTGGTCTGGAAAGGTGCTCCCCCTGTGTTGAGGCACCTGGGGCTCATCCTTTTCCAAGGGCACTGTTCCAGTGGCCCTCCTGGCCACACGCTGGGCACAGTCTGATTGGTGGGCATGGCTTTGCCCCACTTCAGGCAGGCTTCTGGAGGTAGTCGTCGTTGTAGTCCTCCACACCTAGGTGGCGCTCCAGAGGGCTGAGCCGCCACCGCCAGCCGAAGGGCAGCTACCAGGGATCTGCTTTTTGGCAAAGTCGGAGTGTATGCTCCATCTCTGCCTGTTTCTCTCTGGAATTAAAACTTTAGATGCCATGTTTTACTCAATTACTGCATGCTAGCCTTGAACCTGTGATACTCTTGTCTCCACTTCTCAAGTACTAGGATTATAGGAGTGTATTGCCATGCCTTAGTTTATCATTCTTTTTGTAATGGGCACTAGCCGTGAAGAAAGTCCGTGTTTCAGTGATAAGCCATGTTTCCGGCACTGTGATAATGGTGATATTGTCATCTGAACAGTTTTTGACAGGACCATTCTTGTTCATTGTCTTGAAAGTTATGAGCAATTTTTATTAACATTTGGTGATTCCTTGAACAAATATGTATTGAGCTATGTGCAAGACAGGTAACTTAGCCTGGAAAAATGACATCTGAATCAAATGTTCCATTTTTCCAGTTTAAGGAAAAATAATATAGGTTTCTAGCTGGGTTTGATGGCACAAGCCTGTAATCCCAGTACTTGGAAGGATAAGACAGGAGGATTGTAGGGCCCAGGCCAGCCTCAGCAACTTAGAAATACCCTCAGCAATCTAGTGGAAACTATTTCAAAAGAAAACAGAAAAAAAGGAAAGGAGTTTAGTGCAGAGGTAGAATGCCTCTGGGTTCAATTCCTAGTACCAGTTTTTTTTTTTTAAGAATATTGGTTCAGAATATATCTTATGATTAAAATAAATAATTTTTTGACAGTACTGGGGATGGAACCCAGGGGTATTCTACCTCCAAGCTACACCCCAACCTTATTTTTTTAATTCATTATTTGGAAACAGTCTTATTGAATTGCAAAGGGCCTCACTAAGTAGCCGAGGCTGTTTGTGAACTATGATCCTCCTGTCTCAGCCTCCCGAATGCTGGGCTTACATGTGTGCACCACCACCTCCGGCTTCTGGGGGTTTTAATGAAAGGAATTTAAATATCCCTTGAAATTTTTGAGATAAAACAATTTTAGACAAGATGCATTATTCTAAAAGGTGGAAGAAAAGCTGCAGTTGAAGCAAGTGACCAGAGGAGGGAGCTGCAGGTAAATTTTTAACAATATGCAGACAACTATTTTTGCATTCGAGATGTCTGATATATGCTAATGTCACACAGAAAGTTGTATGTTTATCCATGAACTAGTGATATTTCCTTGGGGGTAAACAAAGACTGTTAAAAGGTTCATTCTAAGTTTGATATTAGAGATGAAGTCATTCTTTTTCAAACCAACCAACCATATTTTTCTCGTAACTCAAATCAGGGGGCCAAAGTAGAATACTAGTAATTAAAAAAAAAAAAAAAAAACAATGAAGGAAGGTCTATCTGGGTCTTCCACCATTTACTCTTCACAACACTTGTCTTCTTGATATTTCTGTTAAAATTCTCTCCCGCCTCGCAGTCTTCATCATTTGCCATTAGTAGTATCTGTGTCAGGAATATCTTATTGCTGCCAGTATCGCTGGTTTGGTACCCACAGACTGTATACAATATTGTCACCAATGCCACTGCTGTACAGCTCTTTGGTCCTCTTCTCATCTGAGACACATCTCTTCAGTCTTATTTCTATCGGGCTTCAAAATATGCCCAGCCTTGCCTGGACTCAGTAATAAGGACAGGTCAGAGTCTAGCTTGGATCTGAAAACTTGTTCTGGCAATTGGATTGCTATTCTTTGCAAAGCAGAAATAGGTGGATCCTAGTGGCAGGATCTGAGATCAGGCAGTCTAGTTGGAACTTGTTCATGGAGAAGATGACTATCTTCCTCAAGTCATTCTTCAAAAAGCCCATCCTCTAAAAAAAAAAATTCTTCCACTCAAATATACAAATAGAACTGTGCTGTATTGCTCACAGTTCTAACATCAATTTTATTTTTTGCATATGAAGAAATTTAATGTAGGCCACTTTAGCCTTTAGAGATAGTTTGTCCTCTTTTGAATGTGTATATAAACTACTTTAAAGTGCCCTAATCTCCCCATTCCATTGATACTTCCTTTTTGTCTTCCCCTTCCTTGGTCTCATATTCCTGCATGTTTTGTGAGCAAAGACATTGGGCCATTTTTTCCTTTTTCTTTTTAAATTTTTTTGGTGGTACTGGGGATGGAAATAGGGTGGGGGCATTCTACTCCCAAGCTCCTCCTTCTGTCTCAGTCTCTCAAGTACTGGGATTATAGGGTTGGCTGCATTGTGCCATCTTTTTCTGGACTGTTTTTTTTCAATCCCTGGCACTATACACACAAAATATACATTCATTCCCTCCAAAAATTACACTGGTGTTTGTTTTGAGAAAAATCTATTTTAAACCTCTAAGCAAATTACAAATATACCATATAATATTTTTTTACTATTGTCACCATTTGTTGCATGAGATTCTAGATATTATTTTCCTAAGTCACACTTTGCATCTTTTATTTTTATTTACTTATTATTTTTAATGGTGCATTGTAGTCATACATCTTAATGGGATACAAGATGGTGGAGACAACATGCAAATATCACCCAATTAGCCCTTACTCAATTCCTACCCCATTCTCCTCTCCTCCCTCCTTCTCGTGTTTGGCTTGGTGATCGACATTGATATATTTGTTAAAGTACATAATGTGCATTAGAGAATTTCCCTCTTTCCCCTCCCATCCCCTCAGTTAGGTAATCTTATTTGTTCATCTATAGAATCTCCTTCTTCGTCTAGAGTTTTTCCTATGATACATGTTCTGGATTATCTTTTAAGGATGTTTGCATACCAAATATCCTTGTAAGATGAAGGTAGAGTCTTCCACTGGAGATAAAAAAAAAAGCAGGTATTTATTGCGCTGTATTGTAGAAGTAATGACTTTCATTGGGAAAGAAAATTCTGGCAGGTTTACAGCTCAAAACAAAAGCTTTGGGTTCTGCAAGCTCAGAATCCTTAGCTGTGATGCACCTTCTGCAGGTGCAGCATCCACTGAGACCCCGCCAGATGTCAGGGTAAGTGAAACCGATGTGAACACTCCTCGGGCTACTCAATGTGACCCAGAAGTTTTGTTTTTTCTGCTGGCATCCTTGAAACTGTGGCAGGCTAATGTATTAGCATAAAAGCTGGAAAAATCTCAAGCTCTTCATAGTACTTGAGTCTTATAAAAAGAGATGGAAGCATTTTAGCATTAAGATTCCTTTTAAATAAATCTTAGTCAATATCATAGATAATAAATAATGCATAAATATAGATTCGCTCATATCCAAAAGCCTAAAATATATAGGTTATTTAATTACTGGCTGATTTAAGAGAGCAAAAATGTGATAAAATATTCATTAATATTTTTCTCAGTTTGTTTTCCACAAATTGATTTTAGAAATATTAGGTTGTAAAATTCTGATTTCATCATTAATCACTTAATACTATAACACTTCTTTGGAACTTTACCTATATAAAAGAAATATATGGCTACTAAAGTTAAATATTGTGTTGTTTTGTTTTGATTGTGCGCGCGCGCGCGCGCGCGTGTGTGTGTGTGTGTGTGTGTGTGTGTGTGTGTGTGTATGGTGTTGGGGATTGAACCCAGGAACATTCCACCTCCAAGCTGTACCCCAGCTCTATTTTATTTTTTATTTGAAAACAGAGTGATAGGTCAGGAACCTCCCTTCCCCGATGGGACCCCGCAGCAGCGGAGACAGGAGGCAGAACCTCGGAAGCCAGAAGCGGAGATGTTGCAAGATTACAGATGTCCCGAGACTCTAGACATCTCGGAGCAGACTCCAGATGCCACAAGACTCCAGATGTCATGAGATGACTGGCTGCTAGCCCCACCCCCAAACCCCAGCTACATAAATACCCTTACTTCCTCTCTGCTTTGTGACTCTGCTGACAGTGATTCTGCTGCTAGGTCATCAGTCCCTTTCCCTATGGTCGGCAGACCTTGCCCGAAGGTGACAGATTTAATTAAAGAGGCCTTTAATACAGTGGCTGGTGTTTGCCTCCTTCACGACCCTCAACATTACACAGAGTCTTGCTAAATTGATGCAAGCCAAAGTTGCTGAGGTTGGCTTTGAACCTGCGATTCTCCTATCTCAGTCTCTCAAGTACTGGGATTACAAAAGTGTGCCACCATGCCCAAGTTTTATTTTAATTTCTTTGAGACAGAAGAACATTTATCAATTAATCACCTAAATAGATATAAGATTACATAGGCAGCAACCTCCATGTCTAACAGGAAAATGGTGAAATAAATTATGACATGTCTTTCTGATATAATATTGTACAACTAGTTAAGTTGTTTCAAATAATTGTAGAAGTATTACCACAGCAGGTATTTAAAAGGTGTGGCTGAAAAATACAAAGTATAATACTTACTTTATAAAAACAAATGCATGTCTGCCTCTGTAGAAGAGAATTCACTGAGCTGTGTTCAACCAGTAATAACATCAGAGGGCACAGAGTGTGTTCTCATGAAAGAGTAATGTTTTTGCCAGATTTGTTTTTCCACTGTTTGAATATACAATTAGATGCTTCACATGCTTTAAATGAAATGAATGTTTTAGCATGTGTTCTTTCTTTCATGTTGGGTAGTCTTGTTTTCGTTTTGCTGGGGCCAGAAGTAAGGTAAAATTTTTTGAGAGCTCTTTGCATTGAAGGGATCGTGCGACTCAGCTGGTGAAAGCATTCACACATGGGCCTCCAAGTACGGGTACTTAGATATCATTTATCCCCAAACTGACAAGTAGATTTAAAAAAATTCAAATAAATATCCAAGCAGAATGTTTTGTAGAAATTAATTCTAAAGTTATGTGAAAAAATAAGGGGATTTATTTTTTAAATGATTTTAAAACTTAAGGCCACAGTAATCAAAACAGTCTGGTACTGGTGAACATTGTTTTTTTATTTTTATTAATGGAGCAAGGTAGAGAGTCTAAAAGTAGATGTACAAATATGTGGCCAATTGAGTTTTGACAAAAATATAAAGGCGATTCAATAAAGAAAGGGTACGTTTGTTCAACAAATGATCTAGGAATAATTGGATATCCATTTGCAAAAAAGTCCCAATTTTTACATCCATATAAAAGTTATACTGAAATTAATCATAGATCTAAATGAAAAATTATAAAGATTTAAGAAGAATGCATAGAAAGATGTTTGTTATCTTGTGTTTGGCAAGGAATGTTCAGATATAACACCCAAAATACAATCTATTAAAAATTCTAGCCGGGCGTGGTGGTGCACCCTTGTAATTCTAGCATTCGGGAGGCTGAGACCATAGGATCGCGGTTCACTAACAGCCTCAGCTACTTAGTGAGATCTCTGCAACTCAGTGAGACCCGGTTTCAAAATAAAGAATAAAAATTAGGGCAGGGGGTGTAGTTCGGAGGTCGAATGCCCCTGGATTCCATCCCCAGACCTGCCCCCCCCCAAAAAAAATCTATATTTCATCCAAATTGAAAATAATTTGTCCTGTAAAAGAAATCATTTAGAGAATGATAAGACAAGCTACAGGCTGGAAGAAAACATTTGAAAATTCTTTATATGATAAAACATGTTATTTAGAATATATAAAGAACTCTCAAAGTGCAATGGCAAGAAAACAAGCACATAGTGAAAAAATGGGAAAAATATTTGAACATATATTTCATCAAGAAAAAAAGCTAACAAATGAGTATCTGGAAAAGATGCTCAACATCATTAGCTATTAGGGAAATGCAAATTAAAACCGCAGTCATATGCCCTACACACGGAATAGAATGACTAAGAAAGAAAACAACCAACCAAACAAACAAAAACAATAAAAAACAACCAAACCAATAACCAACCGACCAAACAAACCCCAAACAAAACAAAACAAAGCTTTTGAACCATAAATCCCTTCTATAGGAATAGATTTGAGATTCTGATAATGTGGATATTTTTAATATCTTCAACAAGGATTTTTGCTATCTTCAACAAGCATTATTTTAAATTACCATAGGCAACTTTGTCAGGTGAGGCTGGTGTTGTGGAAGCCGGTGGAGTTTTGTGTCTGAAAAAAAAAAAAGCTCATATTACTTCTTATACCCAAACCACATTTTACATATGTTTCACTAAAGTATGCTTTGCGCAATTGCTTAGAAACTGGAAAATAGATGCTGTGAATTGAAGCAGAGGGAGCTTGCTGTGAATATAAGAGGCAGAGAAATCAGGTGTCAGAATTCATCACAGGAAAAACTGATGAGTAAAGTCTTTTGCAGGACTCGTTCTGCTCATTTGCATTAGGAAAAAAAATTGATAGCTGTTTTGTGGAAAGATATACATGGGTGCATATTTATTTCATATATACATATGAATATATGAATATTATATATGCATATGCATATATATGTGCATATATGAATCTTGAGATGTTGAGTGTGTGTGTATGTGTGTGTGTGTGTGTGTGTGTGTGTGTGTGTGTGTGTGTGTGTGTTACTGGGGATTTAACCCAGATGCATTCTACCTCCAAGCTACATCTCCAGCCCTTTATTATTTTTTATTTTGAAACAGAGCCTTACTAGGTTGCTGAGAGTCTCACTAACTTGCTGAGGCTGGCATCAAATCTGTGATCCTCCTGTCTCAGCCTCCTATATACTGGGATTACATGCATGAGCCACCATGCCTGGCTGAGATGTTGAACTTTGCAGCTAAAATTCTATTTTGTTTCTTGAGGAGCAGATTTGTAAACTTGTCAATTTTCCTTTTGTTGGACAGTGAGATGACTGAAAAGATGAACAAAATTTGGGTGATTTTTCTAGGAAGAAATAGCAGTTTTATAGAAAATTAACTAAAAAAAGTAATGCTTCCAAATCTTTCTATCCTTCTATCAAATTATAATTTAACAAGTTATCTATGGTTTCTAGATTTTCTATTGAATTCACGACAACCTTAGTAGTTTTAGAATTACAGTATTTTTATGTTGCTTACTTTTACTTAAATTATTTAACTTACTTTGGTAGATTATACCACTTGGCTAAGATCACTGAACAAAATGGTAGCAAAACCTACATCTTCAGGCCTTAAAACATTTTACCTGAATGTAGATTGTGGCTCATGCCTTAATTCAAATCAAAAGATATTGAAATTCAGCTTTATTTAAATGATGCAAACCTTGAAGCACTTCATTTGGGTTTAAACTGGCTTTTTTAAATTCAAAATACTATTTCCCCCAAGGGCTATGTAATTTAGCTTACAGCTATTTATATGTTGAACTTGGGGCTGTAGAAATTTCTTTTACCAGAAGTAAGAGGCATTAACAGATGTTGAAAAGCCTTACGAAGTCCTGAGAAAAAGATCTCCAAGTTACAGTATGACTTTACAGCAATCTGGAAATGATTCATGAGGTCTTGGCTAGATTGTGAGGTTATAGACGTAAACTTGCCTGATTCTTATTTTACCAGCAGTTGGAGATTGCTCTGGCCAAAAAGTTGCAAAATAGAAAGTATTTATATTAGATATATAACTAAATATGGACTAAAAAGTTTTCAGAAAGGTAGGTTTAAATGGGCTATTGGTATCACAGTATTGACTTCAGAGGAGAGGAACTGAGGGAGAAATGGCATTCCGAAAACGTCATGGTGGCATACTCTTGTCATCCCAATACTTGGGAGGCTGAGATAGGATTGCAGGTTTGAGGCAAGCTTCAGCAACTTAGGTCTCTCAGCAGTTTAGTGAAACCCTGTTTCAAAATGAAAAATAGAATAAGGCTGGAGGAGTAGGTCAGAGGTAGTGTGGTTCTGGCTTCAACCCCAGTATCTTAAAGTAAACAAACAAATAAAAAAAGAAAAGTTGGAGAGGTCAGGACAGTATGGAACATTTTCTTTCTTTCTTTTTTTTTTTTTTTGGTGGTACTGGGGTTCCTGGAAACCCTTCTACCTCCAGGCTACACTCCCAGAGCTATTTTATATTTTTATTTGGAAACAGGGTCTCTTAAGTCAGCACGGCTGGCTTCGAACCTGCGCGATCCTCCTGTGTCCGCCGCCCAAGTGCAGGGATTGCAAGCGTGAGCCACCACGCCCGGCCAGTATGGAACATTTGAAAAGCATATAAGGAAGAATTCTGGTGGAATGATAGAGTATAAATTGGTTGAAATGAAAGGCAATATTGAATATTGAGGTTGGTTAAATTGCCAGTTAGGGTTCAGTGGGGTGGGGGGATAAAAGCCACCCTAGGTAGCTGGAGCAGTTAGGAATTTAACAGGGAATTTAGTGCTTAAAGTTTTTTGTTTTGTTTTGTTTTGTTTTGTTTTGTTTTGTTTTGTTTTGTTTTAAAGAAGAGATGGAAGAAGCCGGGCGTGGTGGCACACACTTATAATCCTAGTACTTGGGAAGCTGAGACAGGAAGATCTCAGGTTGTCGGATAGCTTCAGCTCCTTAGTGAGGCCTTCTGCAAGTTAGTGAGACCCTGTTTCAAAATAAAGAATAAAAATAGGGCTGCAGGTGTAGCTTGGAGGTAGAATACCCAGGAGTTCCATCCCCAGTAACACCCCCCCCCCACACACACACACAAAAGGGGTGGAAGAGTAGATTCTAGCTTTTAACTACAAGACAAGTGGAGAAGACTTTGCCAGTCTACAGATTCCATGAAATTTGGGTATGTCATGGAAGGCTAGGACCATCAAGCTAAGAAATTTGATTAAATCCTAGAAAGAAAAATGGTAAAAAAAAAAATAAAAGCACTCCACACATATTGAGCACTTACTATAGTCAACAAACAGTTCAAACCACTTTTATACACAGCATCTTAGTGTTCTCAGTTACCCCATGAGAAATCAACCTTAATTTTCAGATGAGAAAACTGGTGCGTAGGGAAGTGACATTGCTTGACCAAGGCTGCGGAGCCAGCGGTCTGAGCTCATGAACCCATGTTCTTCAGTCCGCGCAATACCGCTTCTTGGGAGCTGAGTCAAGGCAGGATTTCTAAAGGTGGTAATGCCTCAATTCAGTACTGAAGCACGAATAATAGTTCTCCAATTAAGGAGTTTTCAAGGAAAGCTATGATGGAGAATGAGATTTCCAGTGAATTTCTGGTAGTTCTTTTTGCTGTGTAGGGTGTGGGATGAAGTAGCAGGAGGTGGGATTAGAGAGGCAATCATGAAATAGAACTGAACAGACCTGTTCCCTGCTGAGAGGCTTGAATTGCACTGATTAGATTTTCGTTTTGAAAGATTAATCTCACTACATCACAGAATATGCATTAGATGGGTATAACGAAATAAGGATTTAGTGACTACTATAGTCCAGGCAAAAAATTATGAGAGAAAAAGAATAAGAAATTTAGGTGGTAAAATCACAGCTCCATAATAAGATGGTACACGAGGGGGAAGTATGGGCTTAGTTCTAGTATCATTCATTGGGCTAGAAGTGTGGGGGAATAGGTTCCATTTTGAACACAAAGATGCTCTTTGATTTATGATGGGGTTACAACTTGATACACCTATAAATTAAAACTATTGTCATAAATAGAAAATTCATTTAACCTAATATAGTAAAACACCAGAGTTTAGCCTACCTTGAATATTCCCAGAACACTTACATTAGCCTATAGTCAGATGAAATCTCATGCAAAGCCTATTTATTTATTTATTTATTTATTTATTTATTGGTACTGGGATGGAACCCAGGGGCATTCTACCTCCAAGCTATACTCCCTGGGCTATATTTTATTCTTTATTTTGAAACATGGTCTCACTGAGTTGCAACGGGCCTCACTAAGTAGTTGAGGCTTTCTGCTAATCCAGATCCTCCTGTCTCAGCCTCCCGAATGCTGGGATTATAAGCGAATGCCACCACGCCCAATTTCTTCTGGGTTTTAGAACAGTATTATTGCTTAATATATAATAACGTTGGAGATAAGGCTGTAAAACCAGCAAAAGGCTGATTGGAGGAGACAGAAAGTTGAGTATGGCATAAATGGAAAAGAAGTAAGGTTTAAATGCAGAATAAAGGACTCTCCTTGGGAGTATTTAGGGGATTCTGGCCCCCTAGTAAAGAGGTGACTGAGAGCAGTTTATATGGCTAAAACCTACTAATGTGAATTACGATTTGAAAATTCTTGATACATTTCATAATCCTATGTTTGCTGTGGTGGTGCATGCTTGTAGTCCCAGTGTTTGGAAGTCTGAGACAGGAAGATCACAGGGTCAAGAACAGCCTCAACAACATAGTTACATTCAACCTAATGAAATCCTGCTTCAAAATAAAATATAAAAGGAGCTATGGCTTGGGAATAGAATGCTCCTGGGTCCAATCCCCGGAACCTTAAAAACAAACAAATAAAAAACAAAAACAAGCCAGCTGTGGTGGCACATGCATGTAATTCCAGTATTTGAGAGGCTAAGACTGAAGGATTGCAGGTTCAAAGCCAGTATCAACAACTTAGGAAGATCTCATTTAAAAAAAAAACTAGAGATGGGGTGTATCTCTGAGATATAACATTGCTGGGTGAAGTCCCCAAGCACCACAAAAAATAAACAACAAAACAAAAACAAACCTTAAGTTTTAAATTATGATAATACTAATATTTTATGCATAAGCATGATTCAATTTCATTAAGTAAAACTAATTTTGTTCAAGATTATCTTCTGAGCATCAGAGACAAAGATAATACAACATAATACATTTTTAAGAAGCATAAGAGTGCATTGCAGGAGGATATCAAACAAGTATGTAAGAAACTGTAATGCAAGACAAAATGTAATCAACAATGTTAAGTGGAAGTTCATACAAAGTAAAATGGGGTTGCAAGAGGAAAACACATCATATCCCAGATGAGAATCATGACAATTTTCACTAAGGAAGTAACAAATGAGGTACGTTTTCAAGAACAAACAAGACTATAGGAGTAAAATGTTCCAGAAGATTGAGCCAGCATAAGCAAGCCTTAAGAGAAAGTGAGGATTTAAAAATGAATTCTAAGCCATCTCGTTTGCTTGAATTATAGAGTGAGAGAAGGAACAGTAGAATTATGACTGAAATAATTGATCGGGTTGTATTTTGGAGCAACTGAATAGTAAGACTAAGAAGTTTGCACTTCATCTGAGGAGTAATTTTTTTTTTAAGATGTAGTGAACATTTGATTTTTGCCTGCCTAGTACTTTAACCTTTTTCTTTTAAGGGATTTCTCTATTTGAGACTTTTTGAAAGGCAAAGACCTGTAGCTCGCATAAATGCTAGATATTTGCTTGCAGCGAGCTTGGCTGTGGGGCCTATGCTCTAGCCTGTGACATTGGGCCTGGTCTTAGAAACCAAGGTCAGGGAATGGCAGCCAGCAGCTCTCTTTCCTTGGCAGAGTAAGCTGCCCGGCCAAGCTCCTCACACAGCTGTATGAGTGAATGAAATTCAGTCAGCTCTGTGGTGTGTGGGCTTTGTTTCTGACAGTTCTGTTCCAGCCTTCTCCAAGTTTCAGTCAACTCACCCACACTCTTTAACAACTTTTGATGACAGAAAATTTCAAACTCACAAAAGTAGAAGCCAGATTTGGGGTTGATTTCTAGCAAAAATACTCGCAGGTGGCACTTTTATGATTGCAACAAATCAGGAGGCATATAATGGTCAGTTGTTTCTTTTGTGTGTGTTCTTCAGAGTGACCAAGTGGGCTCAGATATAGTCAGCCTGGTCCACCTACTGCAAAGTTCCAATCAACCTTCTTCCTGGTAGTATTGGTTGGCGTTAGAGAATGCCCATGAGATGGAATAGGAAAATAGGTTATCTAAGGACCGGAGATTTCTGGGAACAACGTAAGCATGTTTGTGGAGTTCCCTTCATCTCCCTGGCTTCAGAACTGGTGGCCCTTCATTTGTTATAAATGATTCTTCCTGAAAATATCAATGTAAACCATTTTAGAAGATTTTAATGGCAAACAAGCGATTGTGAAAGTGTTTTATTTATTTTTAAAATTTTTTTGGTGGTACTGGGTTCCTGGAAACCCTTCTACCTCCAGGCTACACTCCCAGACTCATTTTATATTTTTATTTGGAAACAGGGTCTCTTAAGCCAGCACGACTGGCTTCGAACCTGCGTGATCCTCCTGTCTCCGCCTCCCAAGCATGGGGATTACAAGTGTGCACCACCACGCGGCAGAATATAACCTTTTTATAACCTTTTTGATTAGCTGTCCTGGGATAACTGAAAATGATGCAAGAAATTGCAGACTTTTCTTTGAGTCTTTTGTGGCCTATATCAAAGAGAGAGCCGAGATTAAAAATCTGCCCTACTATTGTTTTTGACCTGGAATTTTTTTTTTTTTTTGGAAGAGAGTCAACTGAAAAATATAGTATTCTAGCCTGGCATGGTGGAACATGCCTGTAATCCCAGTGCTTGGGAGGCTGAGGGTGGCAAATCCTGGGTTTGAGGCCAGCTTCAGCAACTTAGTGAGACCCTATTTCAAAACAAAAAATAAAAAGGAATAGATAGAGTGTGGCTTAGAGGTAGAATGCTCCTGGGTTAAATTTCTAATACCAAAAACCAAACAATATTTTCCTCATTAATAACATATGGTCATTATAAAAAAACTATTCAAATAGAATCTGAAGATTCCAAAAGCCAAAAGAAAAAATAAAATTACTCATAACTTTGGCGGAGGGGATATGTCACTCATAAAAAACCTATTTCCTTGTCCTTGCCCAATTTCTATTGTAGTAAGGACCCAACTCTGTGACATAGGCTCTACACCATGAGCCTATATAATTATATCATCCAGAAATCCAGAAAAAAATTTATATATATATATATATATATATATATATATATATATATATATATTGGTGGTACTGGGGGGGTGGAACCCAGGGGCTTTCTACCTCTGGACTATACTCCCAGACCTATTTTTATATTTTATTTGAAAACAGGGTCTCACTAAGTTTCTGAGAGCCTCACTAAGTAGCTGAGGCTGGCTTTGAACCTGTGCAATCCTCCTGTCTCAGGCTTCCAAACGTGGGGATTACAAGCATGCACCACCATGCCTGGCCAGAATATTTTTAATAAATTTCTAGTCTCATTTCTCTAAGTATATTTCTTGCCAAAGTTAAGACTCTTCTGTTATAAAGCACTTGGGACAATGTTTAACATGTAGTGGGTTAAAGGTTAGCTATTATTATTGTCATATGCTATTTAAATCCTCTTTACTTTTTTAATGACAAAAATATTTCCTCTAAATAATGTTATATGAATGTATCACTGTAGATCTCACTATCATGTAAAATCACAGTGCAGAATAAAAATTACAAAAATAAGCTGGGGCATAGTGGCGTATGCCTCCAATTTCAGTACTTGGGAGGCTGAGTCAGGAGAATAACAGACTTGAGGCCAGGCGCAGCAATTTAGCAAAATCCTCAGTATCTTAGGGAGACCTTGTTTAAAAAAAAAATTTGGCTGGGGGTGTGGCTTAGAGGTAGAATCCCCTGGATTCAATCCCCAGTACAAAAAAAAAAAAAATCAAAGCAAATATACATAAAGCAGAAAATTATTTTCTCATGCTAAATTAATGCTTTATAAATTGTTTTATGCTATGTGAATATCATTGTTCTGATGTGTCACAATTTATTTAACCATTCTACTTTTGGCTATTTAGATGATCATCACATTTTATTCTCTTGTAACTTACATTATATTAACATATTTGTATAATTCAGGCTCTAACCTAGAAATCTTGTAGTGTTTAGCAGCCAGGCTTCTACTCTCTGCTCACGGCATTCTGAGCAACATAGTACTTTTCAGAGTGACAATCACTTATTCGGGCATCTCAGCCTGCTGAAGTGCACTTCCGTGGAAGGGATTAGTTAAAAAAATGTTCCGAGCATTCAAAAAGGATGCCATTCAATATAAGCATTAAAGCTACTATATTCAACTTATAAGAGAGCGCACTTGAGCTTTTTGAGAGTCTATTTTTTTCTCCATCTATGTGCGATTCAACCAGTTTTTTAAAATGATTTCCAAACCATAATATGAAGTAGGAAATTAGGAGGCAATTGGACAAAAGCTATGGGAGCCGTGCTCTGAAGCAGGAGCTTGAAGGATGAGTTGGGTGGAGGGGAGATCAGCAGCCCCCAGAATAGAAAACCAGAGTGGTGGTTTTTCAGGGATGAACTCTCTTTTTTGTTTTGCCATGTCTTTCCTCATTTCTTCCTTTGGACTCTTAAAAAAACACAATTTGTTTCAATCAATTACTCTAAGTTTAGTGCCACCGTCTCACAAACGAATTAGTGTTGTAAACAAAGCAATTTACTGCCTGGACACTGAGACAGTTAACTAAATCCAGTGGACTAACATGGATATTTGGTTTATGCTCAGTGTTATGTCAAAAGGTAAATGTCCAACCTGTTTGATTTACTATTCTCAGAACTTTATTTAAAGCGACACATTTGTTAATTTTATTAGTAGTACAATAATTATTTTTTAAACAATTTTTATTGGTGTATTGTAGTCTTACATCTTAATGGGGTACAAGATGGTAGAGGCATACGTACACACATCACTAATTTACCCCTTCCCCAATCCCACCCCATTCCCTCCCCTCTTCCCTCCTTCTCAGCTTTGACATAGTGATTGACTTTGATATGTTTGTAATATACTTCAAGTACATTAGTGAACTTCTCTCTCCCCTCCCCCATGTCCCAAGTTAGGTCGTCTTATTTGCTCATCTATAGTTCCTCCTCCTCTTCCTCCTCCTCCTCCTCTTCCTCCTCCTCCTCCTCCTCCTCCTCCTCCTCCTCCTCCTCCTCCTTCTCTTCCTTCTTCTTCTTCTTCTGGTGGTACTGGGGTTCCTGGAAGTCCTTCTACCTCCGGGCTACACTCCCAGACCTATTTTATATTTTTGAAACAGGGTCTCTTAAGCCAGCGCGGCTGGCTTTGAACCTGCGCGATCCTCCTGTCTCCGCCTCCCAAGCGCGGGGATTACAAGCGTGCTCCACCACGCCTGGCAGTTTCTCCTTCTTTATCTAGAGTTTTTCCTAGACTCATTTCCTCCCTTGCTTTCACATCTTAGGGAGAGCATCTGATTTCTTATTTTTTGTGACTGAGTAGTACAATAATTCAAGTATAACTTTTTTGTTTGTTTGCAGCTTACAGGTTCATTGAAAATATAGTACATGAAAGTGGTAACGAGGCCGCCATCGTGCCAGCCCCACGGGTCTCAGTGACACCGGGTGACGCTCCAGAATGGGAGACAAGCCAATTTGGGAGCAGATTGGATCCAGCTTCATTCAACATTACTACCAGTTATTTGATAATGACAGAACCCAGCTAGGCGCAATTTATATTGATGCATCATGCCTTACGTGGGAAGGACAGCAGTTCCAGGGGAAAGCTGACATTGTGGAGGAATTGTCTAGCCTTCCGTTCCAGAAAATCCAGCACAGCATCACGGCGCAGGACCATCAGCCCACGCCAGATAGCTGCATCATAAGCATGCTTGTGGGCCAGCTCAAGGCTGATGAAGATCCCATTATGGGGTTTCACCAGATGTTTCTATTAAAGAATATCAACGATGCTTGGGTTTGCACCAATGACATGTTCAGGCTTGCCCTGCACAACTTCGGCTGACCTCCTCCTGGCCAGGCACTCATGCTGTTTCCTCCTCCCTCCTCTTCCCGATACTATCACGCTCCTGCAGATGCTCCAAATGTCATGCACAAACGAGCAGGGCCACGGTGGGAGTGGGCGCAGTGCGCTGCTGTCACTAAGCTGTTGTGCATGATGTTTGGACACTAGACTAGTTGCATCTGACAGGAGAAGTTTGTGTTGTACCAGCGCATGCCTTGGAAAGACTTAAGTAATGCAAAAGGTTGTCTTTTTTTTTTTTTAATCTACTGACAAGTTGCTCTAGTAACCCAAAGAAGTGAAGGAGAAAGCAGCTGCCTCACCGCCCAGATATTGATTTGTTCAGATGTTTCAATGCCTCATGATACAATAAAACCACAAAAATTTTCTTAACAGTTAAAAAAAAAGAAAGTGGTAACAAGCCTCATGAAAATTAATGCTTTTGCAATTACTCATATATACATTTTCAGAAATAAGCTGGGCGTGGTGGCTCACGCTTGTAATTCCAGCATTCGGGAGGCTGAGACCAGAGGATCGTGGTTCGTGGACAGCCTCAGCTACTTAGTGAGGCTCTCTGCAACTCAGTGAGACCTGGTTTCAAAATAAAGAATAAAAATTACGGCAGGGGGTGTAGCTCAGTGGTCCAGTGCCCCTGGGTTCCATCCTAAACCCCCCCCACACACAAAAATTAGTATAATGTTGGGACTCTGCTACACAATTAAGCAATGGCTTTTTGGGTATAATACATTCAAGAGACAAGAAGTTCACAGAAGTGGTGAGAATTTTCCTGGAGTTTTCATGGTTAACTTGTTGTTGCTACACGGAGTACAGATGTGAAAAACGCATCTGAATATTTCCCCAACTTTATTTTATATTTTTGAAACATGTTGTATTTTTAATAACCTATTAAGGCTTATACTTATATTCTTATTGACATTTTATTCCACATATTTAAATTAGATTTTTAGAACTTTTGATAGGCAATAATCTAGTGCCTTAAGCTCCTTAGAGTAGAAGAAGCCCATTTAGTAGGTTGAATAGCAATATTTTCCTACTTATATTTCTTCTTCCATCATACTGTTATTAAATTAACACAATTTCCCTTGTCACTTCCAATTATAGAAAAATGTAGATTACTTCTTGCTCCTTTTGAAGAAAAACATCTAGATCTGCGTTCTGTAGCCTGAGATTCACTCTAAGATGAAATCCTTAACCTATAAACCAAGGGACTTGGTGAAATCATCATTTTAATCTGTAATAACCACGTTTTGGTTAGACCATATAGAACACTAAATTGAAAATTACACTGAGGCTAACAAAACCTACCCTCATATTAATTTTGCATCAAATTTGTATTATTACCCTGTGTGAGCAAGTAAACCTCTGAATGATGATCTCATCCTTTTCACCATCATTCCTGTTTTGTTTATGGGAATAGTGGAAGATTTAAAAGCAATTTTAAAAACTTTAGTATATTCTTTTTTGTTTGTTTTGGGGGGTCGGGGATGAAATCCAGGGGCATTTGACCTCCGAGCTACACCCCCTGCCCTAGTTTTTATTATTTTATTTGAAACAGGGTCTCACTGAGTTGCAGAGGGCCTCACTAAGTAGCAGAGGATGTCCACAAACGCGATCCTCCGGTCTCAGCCTCCCGAATGCTGGGATTACAAGCTTGCGCCACCACACCTGGCTTGTATTCTTTTTATCTCTGTTGTATTTTTGAAAACATAACAATTTAACTAAGTTAATCCAGGATCAAGTAATATATGTAATATATAATTGAATGCTAGAAATTACTGTGCTAACCAGAGTTGACCATGTTAATGGCTGATTAAAATTCCATTGTGTACATATCCCAGAGTTTTGTAATCCATTCATCTGTTGATGGACATCTTAGCTGGTTCCACAGTTTGGCTATGGTGAATTGTGCAGCTATGAACATAGATACACATACATTAGTTTGGTAGTTTGGTTTCCATTCTTTTGGGTAGATACCCAGAAGTGGTATTGCTGGATCAAATGATAAATTTGTTCTTGTTCTTCTGAGGATTCTCCATACTGTTTTCCAAAGTGGTTGCACTAATTTGCAATCCCACCAACAATGTTTTAGAGTTCCCACTTCTCCACATCCTCACCACCATTAGCTGTTGTGTGTGTGTGTGTGTGTGTGTGTGTGTGTGTGTGGTTTTTTTTTTTTTTTTGGTGGTACTGGGGTTCCTGGAAGCCCTTCTACCTCCAGGCTACACTCCCAGACCTATTTTTTTAATTTTTATTTGGAAACAGGGTCTCCTAAGCCAGTGTGCGCAGCTGGCTTCGAACCTGCACGATTCTCCTGTCTCTGCCTCCCAAACGCAGGGATTACAGGCGTGTGCCACCACGCCTGGCCTGTTGTTTGTGTTTTGAATGAATTATTGCCATTCTAGTTGGAGTTAGGTGAAATCTCAGGGTAGTTTTGATTTGCATCTCTCTGATTGCCAGTGATGTTGAGCATTTCTTCATGCATGTATTGGCCATTTGAATTTCTTCTTTTGTGAAGTGTCTATTTAGTTCACTTGTCCATTTTTTGATTGGATGCTTTGTTTTCTTAGTGTTGAGTTTATTGAGTTCTCTGTATATTCTAGATATTAGTTCTCTATCAGACGTGTAGGTGGCAAAAATCTTCTCCCATTCTGTTGGCTCTCGGTTGAGGTTCTTGACTGTTTCCTTTGCTGACCAGAAGCTCTTCAGTTTCATGCAATCCTATGTATTGATTTGCCTTTTAATTTGTTGTGCCTTTGGGGTCTTGTTGAGGAAATGTTTATCTGTGCCTATGTGTTGCAGTGTTGGACCTATGCCCTATTCAAGGAGCTTCAAGGTCTCTGGTTTGATTTCCAAGTCTTTGATCCATTTTGAATTGACTCTTGTGCAGGGTGAGAAAGTAGGATTAATTTCTAATTTTCTGCATATGGGTAACCAGTTTTGCCAATACCATTTGCTGAATAGGATATCTTTTCCCCAGTGTATGTTTTTGGCCCCTTTGTCAAAAATCAATTGGCTGAAAGTGTGTGGACTTGTTTCTGGGTCTTCTATTCTGCTCCATTGGTCTATGTATCTGTTTTTATGCCAGTACCATGCTGTTTTTATTACAATGGCTTTGTATTATAGTTTAAAGTCAGGTATTGTGATTCCTTCTGCATGGTTATTGCTGAGAGCTACTTTGGCTATTCTGGGCTTTTTGTTATTCCAAATAAATTTAAGGACTGAATTTTCTGTCTGTGAGGAATGATCTTGGTAGTTTAATGGGCATTGCATTGAATCTGTAGATCACTTTGGGAAGAATGGCCATTTTAATGATATTTATTCTGCCATTCCATGAACATGGAACATCTTTCCATCTTCTAAGATCTTCTTCAATTTATTTTTTCAAAGTTTTGTAATTTTCTTTGTAGAGATCTTTTACCTCCTTGGTTAAGCTTATTCCTAGGAATTTTATTTTTTTGTGGGAGATCCTGAGTGGAAGTGTTTTCTGAATTTCTTTTTCAGTGGATTTATGATTGGTGTACAGGAAAGCTTCTGATTTTTTAAGATTGATTTTGTATCTAGAAACTCTGCTGAATTTGTTGATCAGTTCTTTAAGCCTTTTGGTTGAGTTTGTTGGGTTTTCTAAATATAGTATCATGTCATTTGCAAATAGTGAAAGTTTGAGTTCTTCTTTTCCTATTTGTACTCCTTTGATTTCCTTTTCTTGCCTTATTGCTCTGGCTAGAGTCTCTAGTACTATATTGAAGAGAAGTGGTCATAATGGACATCCTTGTCTCACTCCTGTTTTTAGGGGGAATTCTTGAAGTTTTTACTCATTTAATATGATGTTGGTGGTGGGCTTATTGTAGATTGCCTTAATAATGTTGAGATATGTTCCTTCTATTCCAATTCTCTGCAGTGTTTTTGTCATAAATGGATTTGGATTTTATCAAATGCTTTTTCAGTGTCTATTGAAATGATCATGTGATTGTTGTCTTTGAGTCTGTTTATATAATGAATTACATGGATTGATTTTCATATGTTGAACCAGGCTTGTATCCCTGGGATGAACCCTACCTGGTCATGGTGTATGATTTTCTTTATGTGGTTTTGAATGTGTGTTGCTAGTATTTTTTTTAAATAGTTTTGCATCCAAGTTCAACAGAGATATAGGCCTGTAGTTTTTCTTCTTTGAACTGTCTTTATTCGGTTTGGGTATTAGTGTGATGTTGGCGTCATAGAATGTATTTGGGAGAGTCCCGCTTTTTTTATTTCATGAAATAGTTTGAGGAGTATTGGGGTTAGCTCTTCTATAAAGGTTTTATGGAATTCATTTGGAAAACCATCTGGTCCTGGGCTTTTCTTTGATGGTAAGCTCTTTATTGCTGTTTTAATCTCTTTGATTGTTATTGGTTGGTATAAGTGTTCTATATCTTCTTGACTTAGTTTAGGAAGGTTGTATTTATCTTGGAAGTTGTCAATTTCCTCGAGGTTTTCCATTTTGCTTGAGTATAGTTTTTCAAAGTAGTTTCTGATAATCCTCTGGATTTCTACACTGTCAGTAGTAATGTCTCCTTTTTCATCTCTTATCTTCATAATTTGGGTTGATTCTTTTTTTTAGTTAGGTTGGTTAGTGGTTTATCTATCTTGTTAATTTTTTCAAGAAACCAGCTTTTGGTTTTGTTGATTATCTGTATTGTTTTTATTCTCTATTTCGTTAATTTCGGCTCTAATTTATTTCTTATTTATTTTATATTTTTAAATTTTTTGGTGGTACTGGGGTTCCTGGAAGCCCTTCTACCTCCAGGCTACATTCCCAGACCTATTTTTACATTTTTATTTGGAAACAGGGGCTCCTAAGCCAGTGCGCACGGCTGGCTTCAATCCTGCACGATCCTCCTGTCTCTGCCTCCCAAGTGTGGGGATTACAAGTGTGCACCACCATGCCCAGCTTCTGCTCTAATTTTAATAATTTCCTGTCTTCTAATGGCTTTGGGGTTTGATTTTTGAGGTGTGTCATTAGGTTATATATTTGAAGATTTTCTGTTTTTCTTATGTGAGCACTCAGTGCTATAAATTTTCCTCTTAATACTGCTTTTAAAGTCCTAGAGGTTTTGATATGTTTTATCTTTATTTTCATTTGTTTCTAGAAATTTCTTGATTTCACCCCTTACATCTCCTATGACCCATTCTTCATTCAGAAGTGTGGTGTTTAGTCTCCACATGTTTATATTGTTTCTCTGAGTCTTCTTATAGTTCATTTCTAGTTTCATTCCATTATGGTCTGAAATGATACAGGGAAGTATGTAACATTTTTTTAATTTGCTAGCGCTCATTTTGTGTCCCAGGATGTGATCTATTTTGGAGAAGGTTCCATGAGCAGCTGAGAAAAATGTAAACTCTGCTGTAGTTGGGTGAAATATTCTATATGTGTCTAACAGGTCCATTTGATTAATGGTGTTCTTTAGTTCTGAGGCATCTTTGCTGACCTTTTGTCTGGAAGATCAGTCTAATGTTGTGAGAGGTGTGTTGAAGTCTCCCAGTATTGGGATTTATGTGTGACTTCATGTCACAAAGATTTTGACTTATGAAAGTAGCTGCACTTATATTTGGGGCATAGATGTTGATTATTGTTATTTCCTCTTGCTGGATTATTCCTTTTACCAGTAAAATATAACCTTCTTTGTCTCCTTTAATAAGTTTGGGTTTGGAGTCTAACTTGTCTGATATTATAGTTGCTACTCCTGCTTGCCTTCGAGTTCTGTTAGCATGGATTACCTTGCTCCAGCCCTTTACCTTGTGTTTGTTCCTATATTTACTTGTCAGGTGTGTTTCTTGTAAGAAGCAGAGGGATGGATTCTGGTTTTTAATCAATTTCACTATTTTATGTTTTGTTATTGGGGAGTTGAGGCCATTTACATTTAGTGTGATTATTGAGAGATAATTTTTAATTCCTAACATGATAAGATTTTATTTCTGTTTGAGATACTGTTTATTCTTCTTTGCTTAGTTTTCTGCTGGATGGAAAATCTTGTTTTTTTTGGTTCTGGCGTGTATTACCTATTTCTTCTTTGTAGTTAATCTCTTTGAGTATTTTCTCTAGCTCTGGTTTTGAAGACATAAATTCCTTCAGTTTTTGTTTGTCATGGCAGCTTCTTGTTTCCCCATCTAATTTGATCATTTTGCTGGGTAGAAAATTTTTGGCTGGAAATTGTTTTCTTTCAGAGTTTGGAATATGTTACTCCAAGCCCTTCTGGCTCTCATGACTTGGTTTGGGAAGTCTGGAGTGATTCTAATTGGTTTACCTTTGAATGTCACTTGGCCTTTTGTTTTTGTTGCCTTTAAGATTCTCTGCTTGGCTTCCACATTAGTCATTTTGACAATTATGTGGCATGGGGAACCTCTTCTCTGATACTGTCTAAAGAGAGTTCTATACATTTCCTGGACCTGTATATCAACCTCTTGCTTGGTGTTTGGAAAAATTTCTGCTATTACTTCCTTGAAGATATTGTTGATCCCGTTGGTTTAACCTTCTTTTCCCTCCTCTATTCCAATTATTCTTAGGTTAACTCTCTTAAAACGGGCCCATATTTCTTCAATGTCAAATTCCTGCTGCCGAATTTTTTTTTCTAAATTATAAACTATATGTTTGTTTTTGGAGTGATAATCTTCTAGGAGTAAGATTCTATTGTCCTTGTGGTCTAATCGATTGTTTATCCTATGAATTGAGGCCTTTACTTCAATGATTGCATCCTTTATTTCTTTTAAACTCTCTCTAAATTCTTTTTGAAGTTCCTGTATTATTCTACAGTTATATTCCTGATTTGATTTTCTGGAAATCTCTAAATTTCTGTGTTATCAGGTTCTGATAATATGGAGTTTGGGGCATGCATTGCTCCATTGTTATTCCTCTTTCCCACTATTTCAGAAGTTTGTGCATTCTCTGGGTTCTTCCCTGGGTCACCACGACTTCACTTAGGGTGCTCTGGATCTTGAGTCTTTGGTAATCTCAGTCACCACTACTCCTTTACTGGGTTGTATTGCAAAGTCTCAGACCCAGGGAGTTAATCGAGACTGTACAAGACCATGGGGGTGCCAGGCTGGGTGTTTTACCATGGGGAGCTGCAACTTGAGTGTGGTATCTCTGCCACTGCTACTCCTTCACTGGGTTGGACTGCAAAATCTCAGACCCAGGGAGACTGTCAAAGCTGTGCAAGTCCCTGGGGGTGCAGTACTGGGATTTTTTTTCTTTAGGGGTTGCAATTTCACTTACAGTTATTTAGTGTGCTAAACTGGAGCTGTTATGGGTGTGGTGAACTTGCCACCGCCACTGGCAATATGGCGCTGCTCCCATGCCCTTGGCCCTGAGGTTGGCATATTTCTTTTCTGGTTTTGAGCTCCATTCTGAGTCCCTGGAGGGTGTGATGAGCTTGGCCACTGAGAGTTTAAGACGTTCTTTGCGCTGGAAAAACTGCTGAATTACACCTGAATGATCCACAGCTGCTCACTTCAGCTCCTTGTTTACCTTTCTTCTCTGGAGCCTTGTGGGTTGTTTAGTGCTCTGATCTGGAGCTGTCACGGGCGTGATGAACTGGCTGCCACCGCTGGCAATATAGTGCTGCTGCTGCACCCTTGGCCATGAGGCTGGCATATTTCTTTTCTAGTTTTGAGCTCTGTTCTGAGTCCCTTTCTTCTTTGGAGCGTAGTGCTGCAAGGCAAGATGGTGCCAGGTGTCACTTTTATGGTGAAGTCTTTCTTATTATCTCAGGCACTTAATTTCTCCTTCCTAATCTTGTACTTTTATAGCTAATATGGAAATATAATTTTTTTTGGCGGTACTTGGAATTAAACCAGGGGCATTCTACCTCTGAGCCATATCCCCAGCCCTATTTTTTATTCCTTATTTTGAGAGGGGGTCTCATTCAGTTGCATAAGGCCTCACTGAGTAGGTGAGGCTGTCTGCAAACCTGCAATCCTCCTGTTTCAGCCTCCCAAGTACGACTAGGATTATGAGCAGGTACCACTACACCCAGAATATTCTAATTTATTATCTGACTGAGTGCTGGACTTCAAATTCCTTAAACACAGGGGATGGGCCTCATTTTTTTTCTCTGAGAAAGATACCAGCTCAAAAACCAGCCTGCCTGGGTTTAAATCCAGGTTCAGGTACTCTCAGCCAGCTCTGTGTGGAGTTAGAAGAGCTACATCAGCTGTTTCCCGCTTGCATTTCTGATCCACAGGACCATGACTAATTAAACTGTTGCTCTAAGTCACATAATTGAATGGTCTATTATAAGGTGATTCCTAACTGAAGTAATATTCTACTTATACTTTTTCCTCATTTATTTATTTATTTATTTATTTATTTATTTATTTATTTATTTATTTTTTAACATTCATGGCTTTGACGTAGACTCATCTTAACTTGAATCCACAATTGAGTTTCCATTCCTGCTCACTTCACATTGCTGGCCCCAAATTCCTCATTCTCTGCATTGATCTATGTAGCCAAAATTTTCAGCTATTTCATGTGCAGGCCATTTTGTAGAGCAGAGGTCCTTGGATTCATGGTAAGGAGTTTATTCATAAGCGTCCAAGATCAGTTCCACAACAAAGATATGAGCAGGAGCCAGCTTGTGGGACTAGGGAGTGATAATAAGAGAAAAGTCAACTGTAAACTTTACAAAGTTTGAGAATTAGAGGAAGGGGAGGAATGGGAGATTGATTAAGGAATGTAGAAAAATAAAAAAAACCAAAGATATATAACTAAAATTGCTATCTATCTGTGTGTTTGTGTATCTCTATGGCTATCATTTTCTAGACCAGATGTGGCTATTTGAAAACCTGATATGATTCTGAGATTGTTAAGAAATGTAAATGCAGAGTGTCTAAAGAGCCATAAAGTTTCAAAGGATGACGATTGAAGAAAGGGTAGAGAGCAAAGCTATGAGTCAGAAATACAAACTCTTTTCGGAAATCGACTGGAATTAATCTTCCTTGTATTGTCATATTGCACTAAAAATTAGATTAAGAAAATTACATCAAATACAGTGGAAAATGTTTCTGACTTGACAGCTTCTCTGTCTTCAAATAAGTGCATGATGAATTTGGAAGATCAAAGAAAGAGAAAAACAGCATTGAAAATTCCACAAGAGACCATGTGGTAAAGCTGGTATATGAAGTGGCTATCTTCTTGTTTTTACTGATACTGTTGTTCCAACAAGCTCCTTAACTGGAAAATCTTCAACATTACCCTCTGGCCAAATCAAAAGTAGGTGTTCCTCAATTTACCACTACATACTCCAAAAAAAGTTTAAAGAGACAATTAAATATTCAGAATCATTAGGTTGATGAAAACATCTCCTGACTGACTTGCTTCCACAATACTGTAGAAAAATGAAATTTTGGAAGACTAAAAAATACCTTTATGGTATATAAAATGATTATATATCTCCTTTCAATTATAATGACAACTAGTTCCCATACTAACAAAAACACTTAAAAAGGAAGAAAACAAAACAAAATAAAAGACAAAAGATAAGCCGGGCGTGGTGGCGCATGCTTGTAATCCCCACGCTTGGGAGGCGGAGAAAGGAGGATCGCACAGGTTCAAAGCCAGCCACCCTGGCATAAGAGACCCTGTTTCCAAAAATATAAAATAGGTCTGGGAGTGTAGCCCAGAGGTAGAAGGGCTTCCAGGAACCCCAGTACCACCAAAAAAAAAAAAAAAAAAAAAAGACAAAGATATCATCCATAAAGACAGGAGATCTAGTATACAGAAAAATGGGGAGCTGTAGAATTTCCTTTCTATGTTCCACTGTTATTCAATCATTTATCTAATAATGATTTGTTTATCTCCTATTATGATCTGTGTTTCACTGTAGACAAATACAACAGTAAACAAAAGAGACAAACATATATATGTTTATTTATTTATTTTGGTTCAGGGGACTGAACCCAGCAGCATTCTACTTCTAAGGTACACCCCCAGCCTTATTTTATTTTTTTTATTTTGAAACAAGGTCTTGGTAAATTGGTGTTACTGGCTTCAAACCTGCTATCCTCCTGTCTCAGGCCCTCATGTACTAGGGTTAGAGTTGTGCAACATCATGCCCAGCAAGGCAAGCATAAAATGTATGCTTTTAGTGAAAGGAGAGAAACAAGAAACTAAGTGAAATGTCTGGGATGTCAAATGATGCAGCAGTTGCAAGAAGAAATATCACAGACAAAATGGGCAGTTGAGAAGAGTTTTACGAAGGCAATAATTAACTTGATATGGCTTATGGATAAATTAACAGAGTTAATAAAGCTTAGTAATTAATAAGGCAGGGCTTAAAGCACAATGGATATACTGTGCCCTGGGGCCTGAAAGGTACAGAGGGAGAAGTTATTAGAACCTAGGGAGGAGGCCTGCATGGAGAGGGCCCTCTGATTGGGTGTGTGGCCCTTACTGAAAGAAGGCAGCTGACTCCCAGGGATCCACAGGGATGTGGCAGGCATGGAGTTGGGGAAATAGAACCAAAACCTCCTTTTCTTTCTTCCTTGGATCTCCTTCTGCTCACTCCTAGTGGTTAAACCCAATAGGAGGTCAGAGGGCAGGGGAGCAAGTTGAAGGCAGCCACAGGTCACCTTCTTGCACACCTGGCCAGGTGGAGAGGTGGCAGAGGGGAATGGATCATGGATCAGAAGACACCCAGGGCAGATGGAGATGATGCTATAGAGAAAAACAAAGTAGGAATGGATGAGAAGAAGGAAACACGGGAGGGGATTGAACATTTTAAATAAGAGGGATCAGAAAAGGCCTCGACAATGTTGTGGCATGCAAACAAACACTTGGAGGGGAAAATGGACTGAGCTCTGTGGGGTCTTTGGGAAGAATAGTTTAGAAAAAGGAAAGCAAATACAAAGTCTCTGAGGCAAAGCGATTCCATGTGGATGGAAAGGATCTAATTGCCACCCCATGAGTGGATGAAAACAGTCAACAAACTGCCCCAGCCTCCAGGACCAGCCCATTTTGAATTCTGGGTGGACGCCCCCACTTACATGCTCTCTGCCCTGAAACTGCAGCAGGGGTGTGTCTGAGGAGACTGGGTGGTGGGATCTTTAGTGACATAACCCTAAAGAAAATACTTTCTTTCTCTTTCCCTGTCTTTTACATTTTTCTTGCTTATAGATACGGGTAAAGGAACTGGGTAAAGGACTGCTGAAAACATCCATTATTTTATTTGGTGCTACTCGAGATTGAACCTAGGGAAATTCTGCTTCCAAGATATTCCCAGACCTTTTACTTTTACTTTTTGGTTTCAAACAGGGTAGTGCTATATCGCTGAAATTCTCACTTTATTACTGAGGCTGGCCTCAAATCTACAGTCCTCCTGCCTCAGCCTTCCAAGGATTGGATTACAGGGATGCCCCACTACCACACCTATCATGAAGTAGTATTTTAGAAAGGCTATGTTTCTGAATTTCTTCTCAGTTCCTAAGCAGATATGATTGAAAACCATCTGTTCTAAAGGAAGATAGGGAGACCCTTAAAGTTTTAAAAAACCGCCTGAATATGTAGATGAGAAAAAGAGGGGAATTGTAGAGAGAAATGTCATCCTGTCTGTTGCTCAACAGTGCCTGTTAGACACTTTTCCAAAACACAAGGAAGAACTGGACTGAAAGATGAAGCAACTTATTTTTTGAGTTAGTTTTTCCACAGGGATAACAAAGTGAATATGATAAAATTGCTAGAGGAAAAGTGATTCTGAACTGTTGATCATGTTGGTAGAGAAAATGAAGTCATTTTATTCATCTACCTTATCCGCTTAGGTACAAAGAATGAAATTGCTTATCAGAAATCGTCAGGAGAATGAATGCCTACTAAATAGAAAGTGATAACTCTGTGGAGAGGTTTTAAATGAGATTTTTGAGTTATCACCTATATTTCGACTGGTCCTACATAAACTTGGCTATTAATATTTCTCTACCAGAAAAATGTCAGTAGCAGTGTAACTATATACAAATTATCATTTATGGATCATAAAGTATACTCCAATAAATAACAAGTTAGAATATGATCTGTCAAAAGAAAAGCTAGAAAGTTAAATCCTCTTGGATTGATTTCCCTGAGTTAATAATGAATCTGACTTTTAAGTGTTTTGAATTTCTGATTTCTGTCCCTTTAGGATTCAGTAGAACAATGGATCATTCATTTGTCGCCTTTCAAAAGTGCAAAGCAGTTTGTAAATGTGGTTTTCTTTTTTTTTTCTTCTGTTTTTCTTTTTTTGCAGTACTGGGAATGAAACCCAGGAGCATTCTACCTCTGAGCTACACTCCCAGCCCTATTTTTTATTCTTTATTTTGAAACAAGGTCTCACTGAGTTGCAAAGGGCCTCACTAAGTAGCTGAGGCTACTGTTTCAGCCTCCGAAATGCTGGGATTACAAGCATGTGCCACCACAGCTGGCTTGGTTTTCTTTTGAATACACAAGCAAACTACAATAAAAGGTACATTATGACTTTGATTTCTGACCAAGAAGGAAACCTGGTCAGTATAAAAAGAGAAATTGAAGTAGGTTACCAGAGAATATATTTGATTTGTGACTTCCTTGGATTTGGTGACAATGGAAATGAATATTTTATTTTGGGTCTTTTTAAAGCCTTTGAAGGTACACTTGCTATTGCTTTTGTAATAATACCTTTCTCAGAAGAATATAGAGGAATGCAAACTCTCTTGGAGTCATGCAAAGTGAAGCATTGTTATTAAAATATCTGAGCTATCTGAGTAGGGAAACACTTTAGAAGTTATCATCATGGATCTTGAGAGCATTATGTTAAGCGAAGTAAGCCAGACTCAGGAAATCAGAGGTTGTATGTTTTCTCTCATATGTAGAAGCTAGAGAGAAAAAAGGAAAAAAAGGGGTAGATCTCATTAAAATACAAGTGAGACCAATAGAATAGAGGAAGGGGAGCAAAGGGAGGGAAAATGATTTTACTGGGAAAATGAAATTGACCAAATTATGCTATGTGCATATATGAATATATAACAATGAATCGCACTGATATATAAAAATACATACTATATACTAGTATGCCAATGTGCACTGGCTATATATATATATATATATATATATATATATATATATATTAGTGTGGCAATAATGCACTAGTAATTTGTATAGTAAATAACTAACAAAGCATTTAAAGTTCCAGAAGCTTTTTGATTATTCTTTCCTCACACAGAATAGTTAAATCATGAGGAATATGTAGAGGGCACATTCCATATTCCATTTGAAGCTGCATGTGGGTTAGGAAAGCTGGGGAAAAATGCTGTGTCTAAAACTGACTATGCAGAGGGCATTAGTGTCTTGCACCAGTTACAGTTCTTCAGTGAGAATTGGTAGAGACAGAGAACATGGAATATGTGAAGGTAGACAAGGATTGTAGATTTCATCCCCATCTCTATTTTCTCTACCAAGTAATATGTAACAAGAAAAGTGCATATTGCCATATCAGCAGATACTTATTAGCAGACTGGCATAGAGCCACACAGCCTCTCTGTGAGACAAAGACCTAGCTTGTTTCTTTGGGTGCTTCAGAAGCAACACGTAAGAAAGGGTCATGGAGGCAGCCAACAGCGACAGCGTTGAGCAGCAGGATCTGGCCATCCTGGTTTGAGTCAGGTGACAGATATCTCCAGTGTGAGGAAGAGATAAACTTTGTGTGTGTGTGTGAGTGAGGCCACGAGCCTAGATTAGCTTGTTGTGGTCCTAGCATACTCTGACTAGTACACAATGCTTGCAGGTTAGGCCAGCCCTGGCCAGGGCTCCTTTACTTCCCAGAGTTGGTATATTAGTAGAGCTTCATGAGCCACAACTGTTTTTCCATAAATGACATTGATGAAAGTGTTACAGAGGACACACATGACCCCTATGGCCAGCTTAGAAATTATCTGGGAGAAAGGCTGCATTGAAAAGGCTGAGTTCTACCAGATCAAGTTTCTTCTGATTTTCTTTCTTTTTCTTTTCTTTTCTTTTTTTTTCAGAATAATCCCCACCTCTCTCTTGAGCAGCAGAAAAGTATCCTAGTTTAAAGTAAATAAACATCTATTACTCAAAATATTTTCTTTCTCCTATGCTATTTCAATTAAATCACTGGAATTTATTTTATTAAGGTTGAAGAGTTAAAATTAGTGAGAGAGAATTTAAACATAACACAAAAACAATGGTAAATTTGTAAGCCACACTTACACCAATTTTGTTCTATCATTTTACCTCTGAACTCATTTAAACAAACAAACAAACAAACAAGCAAACAAATGTTTGGTGCTGGGGATTGAACCCAGAGGCATTCTATTTCCAAGATATACTCCCAGCCATTTTTATTTTTATTTTGAAACAGGGTCTCCCTAAGCTGCTGAGGCTGGTCTGGAACCTGTAATCCTCCTGACTCAGCTTCCCCAGTCCTGGGATTACAAGTGTGCACCACCTTGCCCTGTTTCTGGCTTCCATCTTTTTCACCCTCTCTGGCTCTCTCACTTGCTGGCTCTGATGGAGGCATATGCTCTGTTGTGAGCTGCTGTGTGTGAAGGCCCAGGTGACAAGAAATAAAAGGAGACCTTCAGCCAACTGCATACTGTCCTGCCAGTCCTGCCAGTAGCCATGTCAGTGAGTCTGGAAACAGATCTTTCCCCTCACTGAGCCTTTAAATGATGCCAGCCCCAGATGATAGCATGATTTAAGCCTTGTGAGAGACCGTAGCTCAAGGACCCAGCTAAATTGCATCAAGTTTCTTAATCCACACAAACTAAATATTTCAGTAGAGGAAACTAACTGAAGCATAGCTAAATGCTTTAGTAACTGAAACATTTGACTTATAACATGTTTTAGTTACTGAGACATTTAGTTGCTAAGAATTTGTTGAATTTTTATTTATTTATTTATTTTTGGTGGTACTGGGGGTGGAACCCAGAGGCTTTCTACCTCCGGGCTATACTCCTAGACCTTTTTAATATTTTATTTGGAAACAGGGTCTCACTAAGTTGCTGAGAGCCTCACTAAGTAGCTGAGGCTGGCTTCGAACCCATGCGATCCTCCTGTCTCAGCCTCCCAAGAGCGGGGATTACAAGCTTGAGCCACCACGCCTGGCAGAATTTGTTGAATTAAGCTTCTATATTTTGGTGCAATTTGTTAAATGGCAATATATAACTAATATCATAGATAAAATTGTAGATGGAGAGGTGGTGATTACAAAGCCAGTAAAGCCACATATAGGCAACTCAAGAATATCAAATGTAAATGAAAATCATTTTTGTTGAAATTGTTTGCATAGATCAATACTATTTTAAAAAGTATGTGGTGATTATTGTGACAATGTATAACTGATGATCCTGGCTCCATAAAATAACCTCTGATTAAAATCCTATGGCTTTCAGGATTCAAAGTCATCTGTGCTCTCCCACAGGTCTTTTATAATTGATGCTGTAGCAACTTTCTGTGGTCTCTCTGGATTTGAGCCAAAAAAAATTAATAATAATAACTCAAGTCAGTAGTTTGCAAAAAAAAAAAAAAAGACTTTAGTAGTTAGTAGTTTGCATAGCTCATGGGAAGGTAAGGTTTCCCGTGGCTGCTCTGGAGATGAAAGCACAACACTGAGTTCATTATACTGAGAATATAATCAAAGCTCTATTACATGGGGGAAATCAACTGCTAGCCATTCCAACATCTATGTCACCCAACTCATGATGAATCGATATTTCAGGGAAGGAGTATTTGAATGGCATACCCTAGGGCATGGTTCTGTACCCAGTCTAGGGTAAGCTGAGTATCCAGTTACAGTCCTGTCTGACCATTTGACTTTTAATCTGGTGACTTTTACCAATAGGAATCTTGTTTTTGGACCACTTGCCATAAATTCATGTTTTTACTGTATTTCAGTTGAAGAGATGAAAACATAGAGCAGTGTGTTCTTGGCAGCATGTAGCTTTTGTGGCATTGCTGAACTCATGTCTCATTGTACACTCCAGGGCAAAATATAGCATTTTCCCAAGAAGGGCACACCTCCTTTGTGTCCTCAGTGACACCATATCTGGAAATCTAGATTATATTTCACTCCGAATGGATTTGTCCCAAAGCCCATGACCCATATGAGTGGTGATCTATCCCTGCCTGAGGATGGCAGTAAAGGTTTATTGAGGTTATCGGGATGATGTTGCTAACATACCTATCTAGACATGAGCACAGAGAGGCCTAAATCATTGTTCACACCATTCCACTTTTGAAATGCTGCACTTCCTGAAAGCACTATAAGAGAAGCAACATTTTGTGGGAATGATGTAGAACTGGGAGTCAGATAGATGTAGTCCAAATCCTGGATTCGTAAATTACTAGCTACTTGACCTTTGACAAATGACCGCTAAGAAAATCAAAGATCTTAGTTTTCTTTTCTTTCTTTGGTACTGGGAATTGAACTGAAAAGCTTTCTACCTTTGAGCTATACCCACACATATATATCATGTCAGATGGTTGCAAGAGTCAAATGTAATGCATATTACAGTACAAGGTGTATATCAGGCATGCAATGAATGTTAGCTGTTACTTAGAATGATTCACCTTACGAGATTGCTGCCCATGCCTAGGTCATAGCCATAACTGGCAATTAGTGTTTGTAGAGTGCCTTCTAGGTTGTGAGCATGCTTTCCTCTCCATTATCTCAATTGATACAGCAACAACAAACAGGGTCATTGAGAAATGTGGCAGAAATAAAATGAAAAGTGGTAGAGTGAGGACTTGAAAGCATATTTTCTGGCTCCAAATCCCATATTTCACCTCAATAAAAGAACTGCTTCTCAGAAATAAGTTTCTCCTCCAAACACCTATGGAATATTGTTTTCACTACTCATTTGGCACTTATTATCCACTGCTTTATACAGTCATTTCTCTTTATGGGTCTATGTTCTTTCTCCCCAGTGAGTTAGGAGCAGGCACCATGCTTGATGACTCTCCATAGCTCCACAATGTTCTAGCTTACTGTCTGCTCGAGAAAACACTCAATAAAATTGAATTGGTATATAAGTGGGGAATTTTAGTTGTAAACAACAGAAATAGATGTTTCTGGCTAATATAAGCAAAAGGAACACATTAAAAGGCTTTTGTGTGCTCAAATAATTCATGGGAATCCAAGGAACTGAAGTAAAACAGATTCCTCCAAGGCTGCTCTGGAGACAGAAGTACAACACAGGGATTATTGTAGAAAAAGTGTAAGGAAGGCTTTATTAGATGGGGAGGATCAGCTGTTAGCCATTTCTAATTTCTATGTAACCCCATTTATGGGTCATGTTTCGGGAAAAAAGTATTTGAATGGCATGCTCCAAGGGCATGGTTCTGTACCTTACCTAGGGTAAATGGAACATCTGATTATAGCCCTATCAGACTATATGCAGTGGAGGTAAAATTAATTCCTTAACAAAATGTGTACTGTTGCAAAGGAGAAATAGGTGTTGAAAAGTCATCTTTAACCTTCAAAAACCAATAGTCACTGGGTGTGGTGTACACAACTGTAATTACAGTACTTGGGATGCTGAGAAAGGAGGATCAGAGGTTTGAAGCCAGTTTCAGCAACTTAGTGAGACCCTACTTCAAAATAATAGTAATAAAAAAGCTGGGCTGGTTGGTGCATGCTTGTAATCCTCGCACTTGGGAGGCCGAGACAGGAGAATTTTACAGGTTCAAAGCCAGCCTCAACTACTTAGTGAGGTTCTCAGCAACTTAATGAGACCCTGTTTCCAAATAAAATATAGGTCTGGGGTTGTAGCTCAGAGATAGAGTACCCGTGGATTCAATTCCCAGTACCCCCCCCCCCAAATCTACTACAGTTAGCTAGGTGAATCATTTAAACATGCCTTGTTAATCATTTTCAGTTTTATATAGATCATATAATATGGAATATTGAAGTCAGTGACCCAGATCTGTAAAACTTAATTATAAAATATTTAGTGATATGAGGTCTTAAGTCTTCAGCCTTTATTTCTCCAGAATTTTTAAAATATATTTTTATTGGTACATTGTAGTCAAACATCTCAGTGGAATACAAGATTTGTGAGGATATACAAGCATACAACACCCAATTAGCCTTTATCCAATCCCCATCCCATTCCTTCCCCTTCCCTCAATTCTATGCTTGATTTAGTGATTGACTTTGATATATTTATTTAAGTATATCTTGTACTTTAAAGAAATTCCACCCCCCATCCTCTCTGATAGGTTGTCTTAATTGCTCCTCCATAGGTCCCTTTCTTCAAGTAGATTTCCTCCTATTACCTATTTCTTCCTAATTTTTGCATATTGGGGAAAGCAGCTGATTTTTTATTTTCTGTGATATTTTTCTGTGGATGCTGCATTGCAGGCTCTGATCCCAATCTTGAAAGCCCTGGCACTGGCCTCACCTCATGGCAGGCTTTGATCCTGGCTTGGAGGCTCCAGCACTGGCCTTGCCTTATGGCAGGCTCCAATCCCAGCCTGGCAGGCCCCGGCACCAGTCTCACTACAAGGCAGGCTCCAATCCCGGCCTCATTGGCCCCAGCACTGGCCTCACTGCACAGCAGGCTCCGATCATGGCCTTGCTGGCCCTGGCACTGGCCTCACCACATGGCAGGCTTTGATCCCAGCCTCGGAGGCTCCAGCACTGGCCTTGCCTTATGGCAGGCTCCAATTCCAGCCTGGCAGGCCCCGGCACCAGCCTCACTACAAGGCAGGCTCCAATCCCGGCCTCGCTGGTCCCAGCACTGGCCTCGCTGCACGGAAGCCTCCGATCCTGGCCTCGCAGGCTCCAGAACCGAACTTGCCACCCAGCAGACTCCTATCCTGGCCTCAGAGGCCCTGAAACCAGCCTCGCTGTGCTGCGGGCTCTGGTCTCTGTCACTGTGAGCAGGTCGTCTATAGATGCTCCCTTTTTTCTTCAATTTTTTTTTTTTTAAATATGAGAAAGCAGTACATGTCTTTTGCAAAAGCTGGGAGCCCAAATACCTGGTGGCAAGGAATTTTGTCTCCCCTCTGAAGGCAGAGGTCCACAGCTTCACTACAGAGAGCAGGCTCTGCTGCTCCTTGTGCACCCTGGCCTCCCGCACTGTGCAGAGGAGCACGGTGGCCATGAGGGCTGATGTCTCCCAGAACAGGCAGCATGGAAGCCCAACCTGGCTATGTGGGGCTCCCTCTGATATGCCCCAAACACTTTTACCACTTAGCATGTTGTCCAGAATTCCTGAGCACGTGGGGCAGGAGCAGTCTACTTTTGGGGAGATTTCCTCAAAAATTCAAGGTGGATTGGACTGGATCTGTCTGTCCCTCCAAACACTGGTCACCGCTGCCACCATTCCCACCACCACCGCCATCATGGTTCTCTCCTGAACACCTTACACATACAGAATGTTTTCCAGAATTCCCGAGCATGTGCAGGAGTAGCAGTCTACCTTTGTGGAGATTTTTTCAAAAGTTTAAGGTGGATTGGATTGAATCTCTGCCTCTCCCAAATACTGGCCACCACTGCTACTGCCACTGGCATCTAAGTTCTCTTCCAAGCAACTTTTTCACACAGCATGTTGTCCTAAATTCCTGAGCATGTGCGGTGGTAGCATTCTACCTTTGGGCAGATGTCTTCAAAAGATCCTGGTGAATTGGATCAGAACTCTGCCTCCCCCAAATACTGGCCACTGCCACCACCGCTGCCACCACCATCTCAGTTCTCTTCCAAACACTTTTCCCACACAGCATGTAGTCCAGAATTCCTGAGCATGCACGTGCATGGCAGTCACAGTCTACCTTTGTGGAGATTTCTTCAAAAGATGAAGTTGGATTGGATCAGATCTCTGCCTCTCCCAATTACTGGTGGCTGCCGCTACCGCTATCACCATCTCCGTTTTCTCCCAAACAATTTCCCCACACAGCATGTTGTCCAAAATTCCCAAGGATGCGCAGTGGTAGCAGTCTAGCTTTGAGGAGATTTCTTCAAAAGATCAAGGTAAATTGGATCAGATCTCTGCCTCTTCCAACTACTGGCCACCACTGCCATCTTAGTTCTCTCCCAAACAACTTTCCCACACAGCATATTGTCCAGAATTCCCAAGGATGCACAGCAGTAGCAGTCTACCTTTGGAGAGATTTCTTTAAAAGATCTAGGTGGATTGGATCAGATCTTTGCCTCTCCCAATTACTGGCGGCTATCGCCACTGCCACCACCGCTGCTGCTACCCCCATCTCAGTTCTCTCCCACACACTTTTCCCACACAGCATGTTGTCTGGAATTCCTGAGCATGCGAGGCAGTAGCAGCCTAACTTTGTGGAGATTCTTCCAAAGTTCAAGGTGGATTGGATCAGATCTCTGCCTCTTCCAACTACTGCCCACCGCCGCCATCTCGGTTCTTCTCCCAAACAACTTTCCCACACAGTATATTGTTCAGAATTCCCAAGCATGTGCAGCAGTAGCAGTCTACCTTTGGGGCGATTTCTTCCAAAGTTCAAGGTGGATTGGACTGGATCTCTGCCTCTCCCAAATAATGGCCACTGCTGCCGCTGTTGCCATCCTCCTGGTTCTCCCCTGAGCACCTTCCTTACATGGTATGATGTCCAGAATTCCTAAGCATGTGTGGCAGGAGCAGCCCTCCTTCACGGAGATTTTTTTTCCAAAAGTTCAAGGTGGATTGGATAGGATTTGTATGCATTTCCTGAACATGGCCATAGCCATTTTAGCCCCTCTTAATAAAAGAAGACAGTATGTGTGTTTTGAAGAGGTTGTGAGATAGAGCACCTCAGCAGCACTGAATTTTATCTCCCCTCAAAGAGTGGAGGCCCTCAGCACACCACAGCCCCCAGAGTAGCATAGAGGAACATGGCGGCCAGGTGCTCTGAATTCCCAGGGACACGCAGCTGGGCTTCCTGCCTGGTACTGCTGGGCTCCCTCCACCAGCCTGGATCATTTTTCTTACAATGTATGATGTTAAGAGTTCCCCAGCATGCGTGGCTAAAGCAGTCTTTTCTCTAATCTCTTCTGGGATGTTCTTCCAAAAATCACTTTTCTTGTGTGGTGGGTGCCTCGTTGTCATCTTGCTTCTAATTCCGCCATTATCCACTCTCTCTCCTGTATTCTAGATAGGAAGTCACAGCTGGAAATGTCTCCTTAAGTTTTCCCAATCAGATATTAAACCAAAATCTGGTGTCCAGGACTTCTCTGAGGAATGCATCTTCTATTCCATGGCCGGAGTCGCCACTGCGACTGTGACCGCCGCCATCTTTGCCCCCATCTATTTCTTCAGATTTTAAAGCATACAATGTTCCAGGAGAATACTAAAAGCAAACAGTACCATTTGAAACGGTACTGTTATTTTAAATAGTTTTGAATCTTAATTTCACCATTTGTCATATTAACTTCCTATGTCAATAATAACATCTACAATTTATTAAACAAATACTATATTCCAGGCAGTGAGCTAGATGGTTTATGTTTGTTAGCTTATATAATTGTTTTATGAGTGGTGGTGGTATTGGGGATTGAACCCAAGGGCATTCTACCTCTGAGTTATACCTCCAACCCTTTTTATTTTTTGCTTTGAAAAGAGTTTTGCTAGGTTGCTGAGATTTTCACTATGTTGCTGTTGCTGAGGTGGTCCTCAAACTTGTGATCCTCCTGTTTCAGCTTCCCAAGTATTGGGATTATAGGCTATCATGCCTGGCTAGTTTATATAATCTTTAAGTAGTGGATTCTGTTAGTTTCATTTTAGAAATAAAACAGAGGCAAGAAAAGAGATTATGGAATTTACATGAGGCCAGTCAGAAGTAAAGCAGATTCAGAGCCAGGCTAGGACTCTCAGGCTCTTACTAAATTGTTTAACATCACAATATCAGGGATTTTTATATTACAATTTAATTATGAATTAAAAATATGATAGTATATATTCAAAGCATGTTTCACTATCTTGCCCTTCTTATAAAATCCATTTGCTAGCCAAATAGGAAATGACTGTATTGCAAACTAGAACTTGATAGTAAGTGGTAGTTTATGTCCATGGAAGAAATGAAAGAACATTACTACTGTAGATGTAATCATAGATGATATGCCATTTGAAGCCAGTCATGATGGCGCATGCTTGAAATCCCAGCATTAGGGAGGCTGAGACAGAAGGATTTCACAGGTTCGAAGCCAGCCTCATCTACTTAGTGAGGCCCTTTGCAACTCAGTGAGACCCTGTTTCAAAATAAAAAATAGAGCTGGCAGTGTTGCTCAGAGGTAGAAGGCCCCTGGGTTCCATCTCTAGTACTGCAGGAAAAAAAAATGCCACTTGAAAAACTGAAGTGCTATGTACATTTGATTCTACAAAAGGAAAAAACTTTTCTCAGGATTTTATAATTACTTCAAAGAAACCACAGAACTGTTATGCTTTCCCTTTTCCATAGTTTCAGTGACATGTGGTCAATTGCAGTCCAAAAATATTATGTGTGAGATTCAAAGTAATAAACAATCTTACAAAATTTAAAGTGTGTGCTGCTCTGAGTACTGTAATGCAACCTTATGCCTTCCTGCTCCATCCTGTATGGGAGGTGAACTGACCCTTTGTGCAGTGTAGCCACACCGTGTACATTCCTGTTGACTGGTCACTTAGTAGCCTGAGTTACCAGATTGACTATCCCAGTGTCACAGAGATTGTATATGGGGTTTGGTCCTATCCAAGCTTTCAGGCATTCACTGGGAATCTTGGAATGTAACCCCCAGAGACGGGAAGAGACTATTTGTAATATATAATACTACAACACATTTTTCATTTCAAAGCATCTGGGTAAAACATTTGTATTTGCAGACATGGATTTTCTTGTTAAAAGACTTCCCAATTCAGACTTTTAAAATCACTCCTGGAAGGAATCTTAGCATCTTATACTTTTTTTTTTTGGTTCTGAGGATTGAACTCAGGGGCATTCTACCTCTGGGCTACACTCTCAGACCTATTTTTAACTTTTATTTTGAAACAGTGCCTTGCTAGGTTGATGAGAGTTCCAGTACTTTCTGAGGCTATCCTTGAACCTGTGATCATCCTGTCTCAGAAGCCTAAGTACTCCAGGTATGCACCACCATACCTGGATCTGATACTTTATACTTCTATCTGCCAGCTATATGGCAACCCATGCCAGAGTTGTGAATGGAAAAAGAAAAAAAAACTTGTGTCATTTTTCTCATGCAAAGAAAGCAACTAACTATTGCTTGACAGGGAACTTAACCTTTACAAGGGACTGGAATACAAGTTAAGAACTTGCACACAGGTTAAAAAAAATGAGGACAACCAGCACCCACTGGGGGTTTAGCCACACACCCTGCTAAGCATTTTAAGTGAATCACTGTATGCAGTACTCATGACCACTGCATTGGTTTTGAATTTTAAAAGTAAACTTGAGTGAAGCTTTCTTTCTGAAAGGCAGTTCTGTACAAAGAGAATTGAGAGGCATTCAGAACCAAGGCATAGAACTTTGGCTGCCATAAAAGGTGTTCTAATGCTTTCTGTTCATTTGGAGGAGAACAAGGGGGAGAGAAAAGGAAGAGGGAATTTATGGAACTGTTTATCAGTTCTCAGATGATGTTGTGATGTGGAAGGAGAGACAAGGAAGCCAAGAATGTGAGTGAGTGTTCCTCACACTGCTCTGTCTTGGAGCTGGTTTGTTCAAGGTTTTAAATAGTCTCCCTTACACATGCCTGCTGATACAATGTTCTAGGGTCCTTCATGCTGGCTGGGTACTCTACCTCTCCCTTTATCCAGGGCACGCCCCCACCCATTCACTTTGTACCAGGCCTTCTACTTCAACAGACGGGTCTTATTTAGTATTGCATGCACCTTTGCTTTTCTACATACTCCCTCTCCAAGCCTCCAATTAACACTTTTTACTGTTTTGCTCTGCCATAGTCTTAAGTGATTTAAAGAAGTGAATGCATACATTTATCTCCCTTTAAAGAAAAAATATATTTTCTATCTGTGATGGTTAATTTTATGTGTCAACTTGACTCGGTCAAAGGGTATCCAAATATAGTCATGAGCCACTTAAGGATGGGGGAAATTCTGAGTAATGTGTTGTTAGGCAATTTTCACACTGTAAAAACATCATAGTCACACCAACTTGGGTTGTACAGGTCAATCCCTTCACTGCATTGAGAAACTTGGTAAGCATGATAGGTATAAGCTGTTACTGGCCCATCATAGCATAGTGTTTTACAGCAAAAAGTTTTCTTGTAAGTAGGAACATGTACTAAAGTAATGACAAAAAACATAGTACAGTGAATGCAGAAGCTGGTAACATAGTCATTTATTATTATTATTAAACATCATGTCCTGCACATAATTGGATGCACAGTACTTTTCTGCTAGAGTTGTGTGCCTATGACTGGCCATCGACTTGGTTATACCACCATCACTGCAAGCACATGATTAGTTCATTACTCTACAACTTTATGAGAGTAATAAAGTCACTAGGTGTAGGAATTTTCTTGCTCCATTGTAATCGCATGATTGCATCATCATACATATGGTCTGTTGTTGACCAAAATATTATATGTATATAACTTTATTTAGTCAAATATTACTCTGGGTGTTTTTGAGGGTACTTTTGGATGAAGTTAACATTTGAATCATTGATGGAGTAAAGCTGATTGCCTTTCCAAAGATGAGCGGATCTCAACCAGTCAAATTCCTGCATAGACAATAGTAGACTCTTCCCTCCCCTTAAATAGAAAGAAACTCCTCCTGCCCAACCACCTTGAGCACATATTGGTAGTCTCCTGCCTTTAGACTTGAATGGAAACATTTGGTCTTATTTCAGCTCAAGCCTGCTAGCTTTCATACTGATTTTCTTGTTGTTTTTTTTTTCTGGCCTTTTGACTCAAAGTAGGACTTCACATTCTCTCCCCTGGTCTTCAGATTCCCATCTGAATATCTTGGGACTTATCAGATTCCATAATTATAAGCCAATTCATCTATCTATCTATCTATCTATCTATCTATCTATCATCTATCTATCTATCTATCTATCATCTATCTATCATCTATCTATCTATCTATCTATCTATCTATCTATCTATCTATCTATCTATCATCACCTATCTACTTACCTACCTATCTAATCTCTCTTCTATCTGTGCTCCTATCCTTTCGGTTCTGTTTTCCTAAGAAAATCTTGACTAATTCATGACCCAAGGAAATGTTTTTATGCTCATATAAAATGTGTGTATGTGTTATATGTGTAACCTCTAAAGAATAAAATAGCTGGGCGTAGTGGTGCATGCTTGTAATCCCAGCATTTGGGAGGCGGAGATGGGAGGATCCTGGTTTGCAGACAGCCTCAGCTACTTAGCGAGGCCCTTCACAACTCAGTGAGACCCTGTTTCAAAAATAAAAAGACTAAAAAAAAAAAATAGGGCTGGGGGTGTAGCTCAGAGGTACAATGCCCCTTGGTTCCATCCCTGGTACTGAAAAAAAAAAAAACACAAAAAACTTTCCACTTAATGAGTCAGATGATCAAGAATTTGTGGTTCTGCACTATCCAAGGAGAAGTTTATCCTTGAGATGAGGAAGGTTATCCTTATTGATTTGTACAACTTACTTGCCAGCAAACACTGGTGAGATACATATGATCAACAGTACAGAAGAAAAATAGTCACTAGAGAAATATCTAAAAATAAATGTAACATAGCACATGTTGTACATTCACTGGTCGAATTCCTCCCACCACTGCCTGAACAGTTTTGCTTTGTGATTTTTGTAAACATTGACTCAAGTGTTTTCTCACTGGCCTCCACAAATTATGACACATCTGGGAAGCTTCTGCGAGAACACTCTTAATAGAAATGATCTTTTTACAATGAGGGTGCTTTATCAATTTAAAGAAAGCCTCAAATATGTAGCTCTTAATTTTAGGCTTTATCAGTACTTCTCAGGGTTAGTCAAATTCAGGCAGGCTGCTCTAATACAAAGCTAATTATCTAATAATAGAGGGAAAATTTAGCCACAGTTTCTTTTCCTCCCCTTAATGAGCTTGTGTCTATTCAGGAAAGCCATTCCATAAACTGTGGGTGCAATGATTGGGCTTTATTGCATTGCTTGACCTCTTTGAGACCTAGTGAGAAAGGAAGATGGAGTGCTAGCTAAAGATGAGGCTATGCTGGGATTTTGTTTTGTTTTGTTTTTACCCAGTGGGAATTTAGTTCATGCCATTGTGGAAGAAGATTGTGGTCTTTAGGCAGCCTATGGTCTCCAAAGGAAGTAAAGACTTCCTAGTTATCTCAGAAGTGTTGTGTTCATCAGAGATAGAAAAGTGTTGCTTGGCAGTTGTGACATGGGCCCTGTGGCTCCGAGATCACCAGAAGTGTGGTCACGAAGCATCCTCTGATATGGTGGTAGTTATAGTACCTTCCTGACAGTTCCACAGACTAGCCAGGCATTTGGTGATTGGCCTGCCCAGGCACTAGCTATTACCAGTTCTTTAAAAATATATAGTAAAAGCCATTCATACTCTGTGTGTGTGTGTGTGTGTGTGTGTGTGTGTGTGCATGTGCATGCGTGAACCAAGGGTGATTCCACCTCTGAGCTACACCCTCAGCCATTTTTATTTTTGTTTTGAAAGATGTCTTGCTAGGTTGCTGAGAGTCTTTGAACCTGGGATCCTCCTGTCTTAGTCTCCCATACTCCATCCTGGATTATGCGCCACCAAACTAGCCCAGTTGTATTCTTATACCTTGATCAAAGAGTAGGTGCCTAAATTAAAACAGCTATATAATTTAGTAGTTTTCAACCAACTTTTCATCTGTGCACTTGAATGTGATGCTCAGGGAAATAAAATCTAAGTTAAAACTGGCATTTTTTTTAATAGAGACTAAGTCAGGCTTGCTGTAGGATGGCTCTAGGAACTCCTACCAAGACACAGTTTTGTATTATCTGGCTTTGCACCAATAATGGTTCACCCAATTTTGTATAATATATGGACAGTTTCCCTCTTCTCTCTGGATATTTATTCCTAAATTTTGTTTTTTTAAAATATTTTTACAATAAATAAACTTGTATATAATATTTGTATAGTTTTTTTTTTTTACTTTTCTCAACATTAATTCATAATTATTTTTTCTTTTACTTGTGGTAAAGGGTTTGAAACCAGGGACATTCTACCTCTGAGCTACATTCTTAGTCCTTTTCATTTTTCTTTTTGAAAAAGAGTCTTGCTAAGTTGCTGAGAGTCTCACTAAGTTGTTGAGGCTGGCCTTGAACCTGCAATCCTCCTGTTTTAGCCCCAACTACTAGGGTTACAGTTGTGTGCTACCACACTTGGCTTCACAAACATTTTTCATTTTTTTAGTGTTTTATAATTTTATTTGTAGGGGTCTTTTACCTCCTTGGTTAGGTTTATTCCTAAGTATTTCATTTTTTTGTAAAAAATCCTGAGTGGAAGTATTTTCTGGATTTCTTTTTCAGTAGATTTATGGTTGGTATACAGAACAGCTTCTGATTTTTAAAGATTGATTTTATATCAAGACACTTTGCTGAAATTGGTGATCAGTTCTATAAGCCTTTTGGTTGAGTTTGTTGGGTGTTCCTAGTATCATATCATCTGCAAATAGTGAAAGTTTGAGTTCTTTTTTATTTGTACTCCTTTCATTTCCTTTTCTTGCCTTATTGCTCTGGCTAGAGTCTCAAGTACTATATTGAAAAAAAAGTGGTGAAAATGGACATCCTTGCCTTGTTTCTGATTTAGGGTGAATTCTTGCAGTTTTTCCCCATTTACTATGATGTTGGTTGTGGGTTTATTGTAGATTGCCTTTATGATGTTGAGGTATGTTCCTTCTATTCTGATTCTCTGCAGTGCTTTTAGCATAAATGGATGTTGGATTTTGTTGAATGCTTTTTCAGTGTCTGTTGAAATGGTTAGATTTTTGTCTTTGGTTCTGCTTATGTGATGAATTACATGGATCGATTTTTTTGTGTGTGGGTTTGAGGATGAAAATCAGGGTCATTCAACCTCCGAGCTACAACCCTTGCCTTATTTTTGTATTTTTATTTTCAAATAGGGTCTCACTGAGTTGCAGAGGGCCTCCCTAAGTAGCTGAGGCTGTCCATGAACCGCAATTCTCCGGTTTCAGCCTCCCAAATGCTGGGATTACAAGGTACACCACCACGCCTGGCTACATGGATTGATTTTTGTATGTTGAACCAGCCTTGTATCCCTGAGATGAGCCCACATGGTCATGGTGTATGATTTTCTTGATGTGATTTATTCATTTTTTTGTTTTTTTTTTTTAATGGTACTGGGGGTGGAACCCAGGGGCCTTCCACCTCCGGGCTACACTCCCAGACCTATTTTATATTTTATTTGGAAACAGGGTCTCTTAAACCAGCTGAGGCTGGCTTTGAACCTGTGCAATCCTCCTGTTTCAGCCTCCCAAGCACGGGGATTACAAGCGTGCGCCACCACGCCCGGCTTTTGATGTGATTTTAAATGCATGTTGTTATTATTTTGTTTAGCAGTTTTGCATACAACTTCATCAGAGATATTGGCCTGTAGTTTTCCTTCCTTGAGCTATCTTTATTTGGTTTTGGTATTAAAGTGATGTTGGCTTCATAGAATGTATTTGGGAGAGTCGTTATTTTTTCTGTTTCATGGAATAAATTACGGAGTATTGGGATTAGTTCTTCTATAAAATTTTTATAATATTCACTTGGGAAACCATCTGGTCCTGGCTTTTCTTTGATAGTAGGCTTTTTATTGGTGTTTCAATTTCTTTGCTATTCTTTGGTTTAAATTTTCTATATCTTATTGACTCAAAGAAGACATTAGAAGATGGAAAGATCTTCCATGTTCATGAATAGACAGAATAAATATCATCAAAATGGCCATACTTCCAAAAGTGATCTACAGATTCAATGCAATACCCATTAAATTATCTATATCATTCCTCACAGACATAGAAAAATCAGTCCTTAAATTCATTTGGAACAACAAAAAGCCAAGAATAGCCAAAGTAGTTCTCAGCAACAAGAACCTTGCTGGAGGAATCACAATACCTGACTTTAAACTATACTACAAAGTCATAGTAATAAAAACAGCATGGTACTGGTACAAAACAGACACATCGACCAATGGAGAAGAATAGAAGACTTGGAAACAAATCTACACACTTATAGCCCATTGATTTTTGACAAAGGGGCCAAAAACATACACTGGAAAAAAGATAGCCTGTTCAACAAATGGTATTGGCAAAACTGGTTAAGCATATGCAGAAAAATGGAAATAAATCCCACTTTCTTACCCTTCACAAGAGTCAATTCAAGATGGAGCAAAGACTTGGAAATTAGACCAGAGACCTTGAGGAGGGCATGGGTCCAACATTACAACACATAGACACAGATAAAAACTTTCTGAACCAGACCACAAAGGCACAAGACTAAGAAAACAAATAACCCAATCAAAAAATTGGCAAGTGGACTAAATAAATACTTCACAAAGAAATTCAAATGGCCAATAGATGCATGAAAAAATGCTCAACATCATTAGCAATCAGAGAGATGCAAATCAAAACTACCCTGAGATTTGACCTACCTCCAACTACAATGGTAATCATTTAAAACAAATGCTGGCAAGGATGTGGAGAAGTGGGAACTCTGTTACATTGTTGGTGGGATAGTAAATTAGTACAACCACTTTGGAAAACAGTATGGAGGGTCCTCAGAAGTAAAGGAACAAACTTACCTTTTGATCTGGCAATACCACTTCTGGGTATCTACTCAAAAGAAAAGAAACCAAACTACCAAACTAATGCATGTTCATATGTTCATAGCTGCACATTTCACCATAGCCAAACTATGGAAATAGCCAAGATGTCCATCAACAGATGAATGGATTACAAAACTATCACATATGTACACAATGGAAGTTTAATCAGCCATAAAGAAAAACACAATTACATCATTTACAGGGAAATGGATAGAACTGGAGGACATTACGCTAAGTGAAATTTGTCAGTTCCCAAAATAAGGAATCAGATGTTCTCCCTAATATGCCGAAGCTAAGGGGAAAATAGGTTATAGGAGGAACTCTAGACGAAGAAGGAGATTCTATAGATGGGCAAATAAGGTGACCTAACTGAAGGGATAGGAGGGGGAAAGGCAGAAATTCTCTAATGCACATGATGTATTTTAACAAACATATCAAAGTCAATACCAAGCTAAACATGAGAAGGAGGAAGGGAGAGGGAATGGGGTGGGAATTGGGAAAAGGGTGATTGGGTGATGTGTGCATGTATGTTTCCACCATCTTGTGCCTCATTAAGCTTTATGACTACAATGCACCAATAAAGAATTTAAAAAATTTATAATGGGATAGTTAAAATTATTTATTGAAGCATCATTCATACACTATGAGATGTACCCCTTCATGGAGTAAAATTCATTGTTTTTCTTAGCATATTAAATTTGTACAACTGTTATTACTAAGTTAGAAGTTTCTATACCCCCAAGTAAATCTCATACCTATTAGCAGTAACTAGCCATTTCCCTCTTTGTCCAGTAACCACTCACCTACTTTCTCTTTCTTATTTGCGTATTCTGGAGACTTCATGTAAGTGAATTACACTCTTTGCGTGACTGGCTTCTTTCACTGAGTAAAAATTTTTTCAAGGTTTATTCATATGAGTCAGTACTTCATTTTTATGGCATAATAATATCCCATTCGGTGATAGTTTAAAGTGTTATTGTTAGTGATTACATCATATTGGAATGGTGGGTATACTATTGTTAGTATTATTCCATGGAAGCTTAAACTGTTTCACTTCTTGTTTATTTTTAATTTTCTATACTAGAATGACAGAAAGAACCACTTGTATGTATTTTTCTCTCTGATCTAGAATTATTTTTTGGTATATATTATCCAAAGTGGAAATCCTTATAGAATATTAGATCCTTGTATCAAATTGCTTCTAATTGGGTTTTGAAAATATGTTCCTGCTGACAAAATATGGACATATCCATGGTGCTCTATAGCCATAAGTTTTGGCTACAATAATTTAGTAGATCAAAGTTTCTTCTATTGGTGAGATTGAATATCTTTACATTTTAAAATTAAACTTTCTTTCTTCCTTTCCTTCTCTTTTCTTTCTTTTTTCTTTCTGAAGTACTGGGGATGAAACCCTGGTACATTCTACCTCCAAATTATACCCCCAGACCAATTTTTTATTCTTTATTTTGAAACAGAGTCTCACTATTGCGGAGAGCCTCACTAAGTAGCTGAGGCTGGCCACAAGCCTGCAATCCTCCTGTCCCAGCCTCCCAAGTAATGGGATTACAAGTGTGCGTAACTACCACTCCTGGCTTCTAAAATTAAATTTTCTACAAATTACATTTTTATAAAAATATTTTGCATTTTTAAATTCACATAAACAATCCTGTCTCATATTAATTGCATGTATTTTATATTATAATTGTTTGATAATTACAAATTTTACTTTGATTATAAAAATCTTTCCTATATTTCCTTATGGATGCTTGTATTATGTCTTAATTTGAATAAGAAATAAAGGAAAAGATATTGTGGCTTTAATTTCCTTCTATTCTTAAGTGCTTAAATGTTTCAATTTATAACACTGAATTAATATATATAAGAATATACATATACTTAGTACATATAAATACTGAATATATATACTAAATATGTATACTGAATATATACTCATATAAATATAAGAATATATATGAACAAAATAAGAATATATATACATGTTTTAATTCTGTCTATATATATACATACATACATACATAGAGGTAGGTTTGTAATAGTTTTTTTTTTTCCAATATAACTTTGAGTTTGAGGATGGGCGTGGTGGCACAGGGTTGTAATCCCAGCATTTGAAAGGCTGAGAGGAGAATAGTGGTTTGTGGACAGCCTCAGCTACTTAGGCCTTTTGCAACTCTGTGAGATCCTGTTTCAAAAAATAAAAAGACTGAGAAATAGGGCTGTGGGTGTAGTTTGGAGATAAAATGCCCCTGGGTTCCTTCCCCAGTACCGGAAAGAAAAAAAAAATCCACAACAAAAACAACAACAAGAACAAGAATTTGAGTTTGAATATGTAAAAGTATTATTTGTTTAACAATAATTACAAATTTAAAAATTAAAGGAAATTTTCCAATATATTTAAAACTTCTCTTTTGTGAGTTTTCTTCCTTTTGTTTATAGAATTCCTAATAATATAATTTAATTAATCCCTAATACTGAACTCATATATAAAATATTACATATTTTATAATATATAAAATAAGTATATATTTTAGTATTTCCTTATATGAAGGATATATACATATTTTACATATCCTTATTTTATTATATACCCTTATATATATGTACATATATTCTATGTTTCAGTTCATAACACATGTATGATTAAAATAAGGACAAGAAGAATGCAGCCAAAAGGACATTCTTCAGAGAAAAGATTTACAAGAACAGGGGTGGACGGAGTCAATCCAGCATCTGCGGCAAGGGAGAAGTAGAAGACAGCAGAGCAGGGTAAAGCTGTGGAAGGGTTAGTAGGCTCACATAGGAGTACAACCTTTATTCTAAGTGTAATTGAAAATCACTGAAGCAAGAATAGGACAGCATGGTAGAAGTGGTATTTTTCCTAGATTGTAAAAGTTTATTAATATGGTAAAAAAAAAACACCAGCAAGTCATTTGTTTATCTTTGCCACTATAACACCTGAATAGTATCTTAAAATTGCATAAGAAATGATGCATAACAAATGATATTTAAACCATTACTAGAAAAGTAAATTAAAGCGGGGGTGCAGTGGTGCATAACTATAATCCCAGAATTTGGGAGGCTGAGCCACCAGGCAGGTTTGAGTTCAGCCTTAGCAACTTAATGAGACTTTATTTCAAAATAAAAAATTAAAATAGGGCTGGCTTAGAGATACAACAAACAAAACAAAACAAAAAAGTAAATTAAGTCTATTTAAGGAACTTCAGATGAAAGCTAATTTAAAAATTTCCATGATGTAACACCACTTTAAATTACTACATAAATCTGCTTTCCATAACTTTTAGCCACTATGCTACCTTTCTCAAGGAAAGATGTCCTCTTTCCCTCCCTTCCTCCCTCCCTCCCTTCCTTCCTTCCTTCCTTCCTTCCTTCCTTCCTTCCTTCCTTCCTTCCTTCCTTCCTTCCCTGGTACTGGCGATTGAATCCAGGGGCATTCTACCTCTGAGCTCCACCCCTACCCCTATTTTTCATTCTTATTTTGAAACGGGGTCTCCCTAAGTTGCACAGGGCTTCACTAAGCAGCTGAGCCTTGCTGCAAACCTCTGATCCTCTTGTTTCAGCCTCCCAAGTACTGGGATTACAAGCATGTGCCACCATGCCCATCAACGGATGTGCTCTTAAAGGGAAACAAAACAAATAGGAAAAAAATCATCCTTTCAATGACTATGGAATGGTAAACTACAGATTACATAGCATTATTTTAAGAAAATTAGCTGATGTAGAGAACAGGGAGACACATTAGGAGACTTTAGTAATAATCCTCATTAATCAAGTAATGGTAGAAATAGAAAGTGAAAATCTTTTGTTTGGGGGGTACTGGGGATTGAACCCAGGAACATTCTATCCCCAAGCAACAACCCCATCCCTTTTTTTAAAATTCTGAAACAGAATCTCACTAAGTTGCTGGGGCTAAACTGCTGAGACTGGCCTCAAATTTTTGCTCCTGTTCTTTCAGCCTCCCAAGTACTGGGATTATAGGTGTGTACCATCAAAGAGATAGTTACTCTTTCAAAGAATCTCTTGTAAATACTTTTATAAAGAAACCATATTTTTCCAGTGCTGTGGGGGTACATCTGTAATCCCAGCCACTCAGGAGGATGAGGCAGAAGGAACGCAAGTTGGAGGCCAGCTTGGATAAATTAGTGAGACTCTGTCTTTTTAGAAAGGTAGAAAGGGAGGGGGCTGGGGATGTATCTCCATGGTAGAGCATCACTGGGTTCAGTCTCCAGTACCCATACAAAACAGACAAGATATTTTTAGGTAGTTCATGCACCTTTTATTTGGTAAATTTTTTTAAGTTGGATTTTTGAAAGTGGTATACATTTGTAATGTTAACTGACTTGTCAACTGTAAGAGCTAATGAAGAGTGTCCACATTCCTCTTTCCTTTTTCCTCACCATGGTCCAGAATTTCAAATGCTGCACTGCAGGTTTGCTCCATGTTGGAATCATATGGGGAGTTTTTAAAACTACGATGCCTGAGTTCCACTCCCAGGAATTGTTTTAATTAGTTTGGGATAGGCCTAAGTATTAGAATTTTAATAAGATTCGAATGTGTGATAAAACTTGAGAATCACTTTGTTTTTTGGTATTGGGAATTGAACCTAGGAGTGTTCTACCTGTGAGCTACATCCTCAGCTCTATTTTATTTTATTTTTAAAATTTTGAAACAGAAAGCCGGGCGTGGTGGCATACAATTGTAATCCCAGCATTCAGGAGGTGGAGACCGGAGGATCGCGATTCGCGGACAGCCTCTGCTACTTAGTGAGGCCCTTCTCAACTCAGTGAGACACTCTTAAAAAGTAAAATAGACTAAAATATAGGGCTAGGGGTATAGCTTGGAGGTACAATGGCCCTGGGTTCCATCCCCAGTACTGCAAAAAAGAATTTTTTTAAACAGTCTCACTAAGTTGCTGAGGCTGTCCTTGAACTTGTGACCCTCCTGTCTAAGGCTCCTAAGTACTGGGATTACAAGTGTGCACTACCACCCTCAGGCTGAGAATCAGATTCCCATCCACCCACCATGGAAAATAAAAAATCCTGTGGGATAAAGTCTAAAAATAATCAAGATGAGTTTAATGTATATCAGGAAAAAAGTTTAAGATACATGGTCCTTGGCTCTGTTTTTCATTTATTCAAATGTTCATAGCCAGTGGAGGAACACCGAGTACTGTAGTACTGCTGATAAATTCGGACAATTCAAGAGACAGAGGATGCATGTCTTCTAGATCCAGGGCCACTTGGTGGTCTCAGTGAATGAGATGGGTACAAAAAATTACTAGGGACAAGAATTCTCACTGGGGACAATCCATCCTCAGGAGACTTCTTGGCCTGTTAACCTCTTCTGCCTCAAATTTTCAGACGCTCTAGTAATAGCCATAGTGGATCCACAATCTCTCTGCAGACACTCAAGAATTTTTTTCTGTGCTGCATTCCTTCCCCCTTTACCTACTAAAGACAAGAATAAGTTGTAAAGTCTATAGGCCCTCAATTGCCTGGCTATGTTCTATAATGTATCCCTTTGTTTGTGTATGGGATACCAGATCATTTCTCGTCATATGAAAAGTTCTGTTGAGCACCAGCCACTAATTAGAAAGAGAAGCATCCATAGAAAGCCATCTTAAGTGACCAATGATCTAAGTAAGAGATTTCCCCTAATAGTTATGGTGGTTTTTGTGAGCAAAATAAAATTGCAAATGTAGGTCAGTCTAGTCTGATGGCTAACTTTAGTTAAAAAATCATCACTACCACCAAATAGCTAAAAAAAACTTTCAAAACATACAAAATGTCTTATATATAGACTTCAAAACATAGGTCGAGTACTAAAATATGGCCGAGAATTTTTTTTTTTTTAATTTAAGAAAGGATAGAAGCTGGGCATGGTGGAGCACACTTGTCATCCCAGAATTTGGGAGGCTGAGAGAGGGGGATCAAGGACAGCCTCAACTACTTAGTGAGGCTTTTTGCAACTCAGTGAGACCCTGTTTCAAAATAAAGAATAAAAAATAGGGCTGGGGGTGTAGCTTGGAGGTATGTTGCCCCTGGGTTCCATCCCCAGTACCACAAAAGAAAGAAAGAAAAAGAAAGAAAGAAAGAAAAGAAAGAAAAGAATAGTAAGGTGTTTGCATGGAATTTGTTTGGCTTTAGTTTTCGCTCAGTTTTCAGATGACAGATGCTATATTCTGACAGGCAGTGTGAGGTTACTTGCATGATGCTTAAATACAACTCTTTCCCAATAAAGTTCTAAATGGGTAAGAAGGCTGGAGGTAGAGGAGAATATTAGTAGAGCTGTTTCGTCATGGTCATGGTGGGGGATGTCTTATATTTCTCTCCCCAAAGGCAGAGAGGGAGTGTGTGTGTGTGTGTGTGTGTGTGTGTGTGTGTGTGTGTGTGTGTGTGTGTGTACTTTCTTCCAGCCCTGAGATTGCATTTGTCTGTCCAAAGGGACTGTCTTGAGAGATGAAAGAACTGTGATAACGCTAAGTGGAAACACATGCCAGATGCCCAGATCTATGGGAACAGCTGCAAATGACTAATCAGAAGAGCTATTTCATTCTCAGAAAAGAAACACCTGTGATCAGCTTCCAGAAGAACCCACTCATGCTAAGTGGTATACAGCCAAGTACAATCTTTCTTGTCACCTTATTTTCTTATTTTTCTCTCCAGTCAGATGCCTCCAAAGCCATAAACTTGATTAAGAATCTTCCTGATGAAGGAGGAAGCCAATCATTTTCCTTCCCTAGGTAGTCCAGCTCAAGGAGATTGAGAGCTCAACTTTTAAGGTTTGAAGTTTTTGACCATTTCAAGGAATTGAAATGGTTACTAAACTGACTATATTTTTGATGGTGACTTGAAACTTCTGTCTAAAAATGACCAAGAAGATGGAAAGACTTGGAACATTATGTGAGATCAGCCAAGCACAGAAAGAGAAGGGACATATGTTTTCTCTAATATGCCCAAACTAGGGAGTATTAGGAATACCAGAGGGACTCCAGATAATAGAGGGGAAACCTCAGCCAGGCTAGAATGGAAGGATAGGAGAGGAAGAAGGCTGAGGTTGAGTAATGGAGGAGTTACATTCGAATATATGTAAAAGTATGAATACAGCATGGTTAATCTGGACACTCATTGTTGGGAGGAGGTAGGGGAAGTGGGGGGGGCACCAAATGCAGTCTATATATATGCCATTTTCAATATATTCTACATAAAAATTAAAAAAAAGAAAAAAATGGCCATCGGATTTGTGGAACTTGCCCTAAAATTTTCCAAGGTAAGGGAAATATTTGGTCCTCTGATAGGCAGTGGGGACTTTTAAATAGGTGATATGAAGCTGGGTGTGGTGGTGCACGCTTGTAACTGCAGCATTTGGGAGGCCGAGACAGGAGGATCCAGGTTTGTGGACAGCCTCAGCTACTTAATGAGGCCCTCTACAATTTAGGGAGACCCTGTTTCAAAGTAAAGAATAAAAAATAGGGCAGGGGGTGTAGCTCAGAGGTAGAATGCCTTTGGGTTTCATCCTCAGACCCGCAAAAAAAAAAAAATAGGTGATATAAGTTCTGCTCGCTTAATTTTAGGGATACAGGTCTGTGCTACTTGAGAGTCACTGACTCTGAAGGATGAATCTCACTAAGGTGGTGGAGGTTCCCTGCTGGAAACTCACCTGCAGGAGGTGCAGCAGCACTTGAACACAGCATTTTGACCAACTAATACACATGGTATGTCATTTCTGGGGTGGTGCTGATGACTCCCATTTCAAAATTTTCACATCAAGTCAGAGCGCACAGTTGGGGAAGATGCTTTCTTTGACCTGTGATTGTGCTTCATACCCTCAGCTGCTGAATGAATATGACTCTGGAGGTGAGGATAGCTAAACAAGAGGGGAAAAGGTGGAAGCAAATTTTGGAATCTAATCCTCACTAATATAATTAATATTACTTTTTAGGATGATGCATTTCTGAGTATACTGATTCTTTAAAACTCAACCCCCTAGATTCATAGCTTAGCTTCGCCTTTCAGACCCTATGAAACACAGGGTCACCTCTCAGAACATGCTTTGCCTTTTATAAAGACTCTGTTGACATTTTCTGTATTATTGTGTTTTAATTTTTTTAAATAAATGGTGCAAATAACTCTGAAGATGAATCATTCTATAGCTCCAGTTGGATTCATAGTTTTATTACTACTATGTTTTACTTGGTAAGTGGTATCTTTATTTAAAATACCAAGTAACTCAGACATAGAAAGTCTCAGCACATTTTTTTTTTATTAACTCAGGCCTGGTTCAACCTAAAGCTTCTTATTGAAATTCATAATTACCATTCTAGTCTTATCATGATGAATGAGCTATAAATCATGCATTTTAAAATCTAGGACTGTAATCACCCTCCCACATTTACTTTACAAGCTCATTTATTACAAATTTTTACTTTCAAAGATTTGACCTACTTTGGGAAACTTTCATAGCATACCTGCTTCCACAGAACATCTCTTAAAAATGTCTATCAAAGTGTTTTTTGTATAGTTTTTACTGATCTTTGGCATGAACAGAGTGTTAGCATCATGAAAAATTATGACCAATCATATTTGAACCTTGATACAGTTAATAAACTTGGATTAATGAGAGTATAATAAGCTTTTCCTTGACTCTGGCTTATATTTATATATGACATTTTATAACTAAGTATTCCTATATTGGATTTATCTCAGTTTTTAGAAATGTATTTTCTTATAAATAAGATCCATTAAAGAGCTTTATATACTTTGAAGAAGTTACACACATATAATTTTATGTAAATATGGTCTTTTCATAGATTTTAAAAAGCCAATGTGTTTTTTTTTCTTTCTTTCCCATTTAATCTTGGATTTTCCTATTATCCCTCTCCCTTCATCCTCTACATTAGTTTCTCCACCACCTCCAGGATAACCTGTATTAACCTAGCATGAATCACTCCAGTGAGTCCTTTGAATCTATCCAATAAGTCAATTTATAGTTTTCCTTGCCATCGTATGACACATAGACATACAGGATGTCTAAATATGGAGATTTTGTTTTCTTTCTCTCCCTCTCTGAAACTATGATTCTATGTATAATTTTCTGCTGCTTTTCGCTCAGTAATACCTTTTGGAAATCTCTCTAAATTGTGTAGCTTACTGCTTTGTTATTTACATTGACTACATATAATCCTGTTATAGGATGTATGGCTCAGCCATTTATCTACAGATGGCACTTTGTTTCATGCTTAAGCTCTTCTGATAGATGCTGCTACCATCATCCTTTTACACATGCTCTCACTAAATGGCTATCTCAATGGAATGAATTCTTAGGAGTGCATATTCTACCTTAAAAGTTATATATAGTTTTAATTTAATAGGTTGAAAAATTACTTTCTTTAAGGGCTGAGATAGTACAAATGTCTAGTAATGTTAGACACCTTTTCCTCATACTTCTACCAGTAATACAGTCTATAATTCTTAAATTTGTGTTTCCTGAGCTCATGGGTGAAAAATAGTATTTCACTATATTCTTAATTTGCATTTTTCTTTATACTAGTAGAGTTGAACCATTCTCTTACACCAGGTGTTTATTATTTTTTGTTAATTGTACATCTTGCTTGCTTTTCCTCCATTGAATTTTATGTGCGTGTGTGTGTGTGTTGTGTATATAAACTATAAAACTTCTTTTATATGTCATAGATATTATCCTTGTGGTTTGCTGATTTTATTTTGCCTCTCAACTTTATTATATTATTATAATATCTATTTTACTATATTATTATATTTTCCTATATAATTTTTATATGGTCCAATGACAAGAGTTAAAATTATCAACATTCTTGATATTTATTCCCATTTTTGAACAGTTGTAATATATATAATGAAAGCATTTTCCTTTCACTTCTTAATCTCATATGCCAGCAATAACCACATCAATATTTTGGTATGCAGTTACACAATTTTTTTTTTCAGTACTGGGAATAAAACCAGGGGCATCATACCTCCGATCTATACCCCCAGCCCTATTTTTTATTCTTTATTTTGAAACAGTGTCTCACTGTGTTGCAGAGGGCCTCACTAAGTAGCTGAGGCTGGCCACAAACCTCATCCTCTTGTCTCAGCCTCCTGAATGCTGGGATTACAAGTGTGTGCCACCACACCTGGCTGCAGTTATATAATTTTTAATCCATGCATATAGAAATATATTTAAGTATTTATGTCACTATTGTGAAGAGGTGACATAAATAATTTCTTTTTGGTTCCTTCAATTTCTTAATTTTTTCAATCACTCTCTCACCTCTGCTAAAGACATACATTTTTTAGTAAGAATAACATATACAAAAATACTTTTTAATTTATTTTTCTCCTTTGACAAAGGAGGACAGATAATTGCTTCTTGCCTGAGATTTAAACAAACAGAATCAGAGAGGAAGCAAGATGAGCTTGACTATGTGTGGGTCTCCCAGAAAATGGCCTTGAATTCTGGCTCCTCCTTTAAGTTTAAAAACCCTTTGGGATTGATAAAGCCCTCAGGCAGGTTTGGGGATCCGAAGTTCAGTATTGTACTGAAACCTGATGGATGTAGCAACAACTGAAGAGTAGTAAAAATGATGATCTCCTAGACTTATAAAGACTGCCGGTCCCTCACTAGCCATTTGGGACAGTAGTAGACCCTCTTCCTTGGGTATTACGTTAGAAGCTGTGGCGATGGTGTGTTTTCTTTTGGTTACTTCTACATTTGAAACTTTCAGAGGGCAAAGTTCACTTACCATTTGGCTAACTGCTCCATCTTATTTAGGAAGGTAATTTTAACAAGTCAGATCATTTTCTTGTTAGGACATATTAGAACAAAGTTATATTTATTTTATGGTACAATTTTGATGGGGTGTGTCCATACAGCACCTAAGGAGATGCAGCCTTCCTCGGCCTGAGCGGCCTACAGCCTAAGGCAAAACTTTAAGTAAAGTGATTCAGCAGAAAAGGGGCAAAGATGGCGCCTGGAGGAAGCTAGGAAGGCGTGGTTTCCCCATTCATTATGGGTGGGGAGACTGAGCGGTTTTTCCCTTTCTATCTTTAAAGGAGCTTTCTGCACACATGAATGGCTCATGTACTGGCCTGGGATTGGCTGTAAACTGCGTGCTAGTAATCTTTATCCCGGATAGGCTAGGCTATTTCTCATGGGAATTCCCCTCGTGGCTTGGTGCTATATATATGATTGCTTGGAGAGAAATAAATGAGATCTTGCTTGACTTGACTCCCGGTTCGTGGGTTTGTGTTCAAGTCGTCGGTACTCATCATCTCGTCAAGCCCCGCCAGCTGTCGGGCTGGATTCCCGACACAATTTGAACCCAAATATAACTATTGTCAGAAATATAATTGTTAATTTTTACTTTTCATTTCCCAAAGAGAAGAGGCCATAAAATTGCTGTGTAGAAAATTTCTAAATCTCAGACCCGCTTCTGAATTACTTGATTTTTTAACTGAAATCCCCAAGGTTTTATCATTAAAAATAGTTTGGTTGGTTCCAAATAGAATCTCAGAAATTACATTACCTTGTGAAGATTTGATATTATGATATTATTATTTTCCCTCTCCTCATTTAAAAATTAACAGTTTTTCCCACTTATTAAAATCTTCATGTACATTTTCCAGTTAATTTTTGAATTATATTCACATGGATTCTACATATTTTAACTTATTTTTAATGTGTGTGGTAATAACACTCTGAGTTTATGAATACTGTGAATAGAACCTTTTTTCCATTGTATATTACCAGCATACATATATTGATTTTATATATTTATATTTTATTCAATCACTCCTCTGAACTTTATTATTAATGTTGAGAGTCAGTTTGAGGGATATAGTCATATGCTGTGAGATTTTTCCAGAATGTTTTGGCTCACACCAGTGGGCACAATGGAAGAAAGCCAACTGTGCAGAAGGAAGACTTGGACACTGGTGCCATCAGGACCAGTGTCAGCTCTGGAGCTGGGAGGGCCCTTCAGAGTTTTCCTCATTGATAAGGTGCAGGGCCTCTACTCTGTGAAAACCTGTCATAGAGTCAGTGAGTCAGCTCTCTTAGTTATAGCTGACAGCACCTATGGGCATTCATTCTTCACTCTTGATGAGCCAAAGGTCTGGGTTGAACATGTAGGACTCAGAGAAATATTAGTTTTGAGTAAATAGTAGGCACTTGAAAAATAGTATGACTAATCATCTCATTTCTATATATATATATATTTTGTGGTACTGGGGATTGAACCCAGGGGTGCTCTACCTCTGAGCTACATTCCAGTACCTCCTTTATTTTATTTTTTATTTTGAGATAGAGTATTTCTGGTTTTCCAGGATGGCTTTGAACTTGTTGTCCTCCCTCCTCAGCTTCCTGAATAGCTGGGACTAAAGGCATGTACCACTGTTCTGCCAATTCCATATTTTTCTTCTGGTTTCCATGTGTCTTGGTCAACATTATCACCACTACAATTCAAAATGTCTGATTATGCAACTTAGAGTAAGGAAAACTTACTTGCTTGCAGTTTTTTTGAGATTCTGGGTTCAGTCCATGTGAAGCCAGGGTCTGAAGCTTAGGGCATGGTGGCAGAAAGTGGCCAGAGAAAGAGTGCAAGGCTTTGCTCTCACATCATGGAGGCTCGAAGGGAGAGAGAGAAAGAGAGAGAGAGAGAGAGAGAGAGAGAGAGAGAGAGAGAGAGAGAGAGAGAGAGAGAGAGAATAGGAACCATATAAAATCCCAAGCTTACACCTCCCAGGGATACCTCCTTAGCAACCAAGCTCCTACTTTTTTCAGTACTGGGGATTGAACCCAGTACTCCCAGAGATGACTCTGAACTTCTCATACTGACTCAGTGGTACTCAGTAGAAGTGGCAGAAGTACCTTGGTGAGGAAGAAGCTGTTGGATTAATAGTAGTTCATTGCTTAGTGGGAGGAAGCTTTTCTGTGGATACTTGGGTTAATGGCAAAGCCCTACACATGTTTTCCCAGACAGCAGAAGCTGTAACTATCTCTGAAGGAAGTCAATTCAGGAATAATAAAATGGCAGATGCCAAATGGTAGTCAGTGGTGTTTGTGCCTCTTCTCCGGTGAGATATCCCTGGGAGTACTGGGTTAAATACCCAGTACTGAAGAAAAAGGTTTGGGAATATAACTCAGAGATGGAATACCTTTTTGTTCAATTCTCAGTATAACAAACAAGCAAACAAACAAACAAATAAACACAAAAACTCCAATGCCACCCCTCAGACCCCAAACAAAAAAAGTAAATCTTTTCTGAATCAAATAGCCATGACCTAAATTACTAATGTTTGTCCATTGCCAAAATAAGACAACAAGACTGTTCTTCAGGACATTGTGGTATTTATCCAGAAGGACATGTCAGATGATAAACTTAAATCTGGTAATCACAACAAAATTAGAGAAATTTCCACGTATTCAATTTCCTATCGACAGAATTGTCTCATTTTAACTGGCTGGAACATTTAGATGCAACCAAAGAATGTTGTCTTTTTTCTCAAGTAGATTTAGTAAATGTATTTAGATTACATATGAACTTCATACACTAAACTCTTAAGAAAAAAATAAGGCTGACTGAGGGAAGAGAAACCTAACCTGATAACTTAAAAGAAATATAAAAGAATAAGGAACTTGCAAAGAATAGAGTTCTTTTAATATTCTTCTATTTAATTTTTAAAAAGTCTTGTTATCCACCAGAATCATGAATCAAATAAGCCTCTTTTCTTTTTTTAAATTTTTATTATGTAACTTCAGGTATTTTGTTATAATAACATAAAACAGACTAAGACATTCTTAACTCTTGTCTCATTCTCTTTCCTTCAGTCCAAATCCTCATACTCATCAGCCTCTCTCTCGGTAACAGAACTTGACACAGATGGCTTCCTCTGCCTTGAACCCTCTTCTAATCACCCTGCATATTTCAGTTTCAGAATTATTTCCTAAACCAAACCCTCTTTATAGCTTTCACAGTCAATATCCTATTTTATTATACTCCTTAGAGTCATAATCTTTTTTATGTGTATAATTAAGGCCTGTCTTTACAGACTATGAATTCCACAAAGGGAAGAAGTGTGCTGTTTCTTATCATTGTATTTAACTTGCATTGGTCAAGTCCCACCTCTGCAGCCCACTAATTTCATAACCAGGGATAAGTTATTTGATGCCAGAAATAGGTTCTTTCCGTCTTGTTTTCTTTTGGGCAGGGAAACTTACTTTTTAGATTTTCTTATAATTAGATGTGACTACATGCCTCAGTTCTGACCAATGGAATGTGAGTGGAAATGATATAATTAATAGACCTGAGGCCCTAGGTTTTGCCAATATTATAAGATAGAAAGAGCTCAAATTCTTGCATGACCACATAAAAGGTTGCTCTACCAATATGCCCTACATTGGGCTATGGTGTGAGAAAGAAATGAACTTCTTTTTCTGTAATGATGTAAAGAATTTTTTAAAGTCAGAAAAGTAGTATTATTTATCCTGTGTTAGCTTTCTGTCACTATGACAAAATACCTGAGAAAAACAACTTAGAGGAGAAAATATTTATTTTGGTTCCTCGCTTCAGAGGTCTCAGCCCATGGTCAGCTGGTTCCATTATTCTGGTCCTGAGGTTAGGCAGAACATCATGACAGAGAGGGATGGCAGAGGAAAGCTGCTTAACTCATGGCACCCCAAAGCAGAGAGGGAGAGAATGGGAGGAGTCAGGGACAAGCTATAGTTTCCAAGAGCACATCCCTAAGAATCTATTCTCTTCAATTAAGACCCACCTTCCATAGTTTCTACCACCTACCAATAATGACATCTGATGATTAAATCAATCAGTGGATTCATTAGTCTGATGAGGTTAGAGCCTTTATTATGATCCAGTTACTTCCCACAAGATACATTTCTGTACACTGCTGCAGTAGAGACCAAGGGTTCAACAAATGAGCCTTTGGGGACATTCTAGATCCAACCCATAATACCAACTAAAACAGTTATTACACATGAATCAACATTTTCTTAAAAAAATGGGAAGGACAAATACTATTTATAATATTGGAATTGGATGGAGGTTAAAACAAAGGAGTACAACACCTTAACATATAGTAGTAGTTATTCAGTAGATAGTGTTATCATTGCTATAACATTTTATTATAATTCTTCTTTTCTGATATCAGAAAAATGCATTTTTTGTTGCCTTTGTTTTTATTGTTCTCATAATAGCAGTTTTAGTGGAATTGGAATACTTCTTTGTAAATTAGAAGAGATACAGCACTTATAAAATCTTTTTTATTTTTTAATTAATTAATTTATTTTTATTGGTGCACTGTATTCATACATCATAGTAGGATACATATTTTTGTAGACATACATGCACACTTTTCCCAGTCAGCCCCTACCAAATCCCCACCCCATTTTCTCCCTATCCCTCCCTCCCATGCTTGGCTTAGTAGTTGACATCTAGTATTATGGCAATTTATCTAAAATTAAAAATGATAATCTCACATAACAGTTTCATTTGTCTGATACCAAGCTTTTGATGACTTAAAGATAACATTTCAATATTTCTTTTCGCTTTCTTTCTTACCAGAGAATATTTTTTTCTATTTTTTAGGTGAAACTATCATATATTTATATATTTATTTTTCACAAAAAAATCTATCCTAATATGGAATATGGACTCTAGGTACCCAAAAGGATCTTGAAAAAGAACAAAGCTAGAAGATATATATTTTCTGATTTCAAACCATATAAAGCTACAATAATTGAAACAGTGTAGTACTATTCTAAAGGCAGATATATAAACCATTGGAGTTAAATAAAAGCCTAGAGCTAAATTCTTCCCTATATTGTCAAGTTATTTTTGACAAGGTTTCCACGAACATTTGGTGGTAGAAATATTAATCTTTTAACTAAATATTGTTAAAAAATAATAATTACATGGAAAAGAATAAAATTGGACCCTTACCTAATCCCATATACAAATATTAACTCAAAATAGATAATAGACCTAAATATAAATCTTAAGACTATAAACTTTTAGGAGAAAATCTGGGTCATTAAACCTCACAACATTGAAATTGGCAGTGATTTCTTGGTTATGATTTCAATGGCACAGGCAACAGAGGAGTATACAAACTCCCTAAAAAAAAAAAAATTATATATCCAAAGACAATGTAAACAGAGTTAACAGTTACTAATAGAATGGGATAAAATATTTCCAAATGCTATATCTGAAGGTATATTAATATTCCAACTAGAAATCCTAGAAATTAACAACAATAAAGGCAAACAATACCATTTAGAGATAGGTAAAAGACTAACATAAATAATGAATCTCCACAGATAACCAATCTTAGTTGTCTGTTGGATGGAAAATCTTGTTTCTCTAGTTCTGGAGTGTGTTACCTATTTCTTCTTTGTAGTTAATCTCTTTGAGTATTTTCTCTAGCGCTGGTTTTAAAGACATAAATTCCTTCAGTTTCTGTTTGTCATGGAAGCTTCTTATTTCTCCATCTAATTTGATAGAAAGTTTTGCTGGGTGGGAAATTTTTGGCTGGAAGTTGTTTTCTTTCAGAATTGGGAATATGTTACTCCAAGCCCTTCTGGCTCTCATAACTTGGTTTGGGAAGTCTGGAGTGATTCTAATTGGTTTGCCTCTGAATGTCACTTGGCCCTTTGATTTTGTTGCCTTTAAGATTCTCTGCTTGGCTTCCACATTGGTCATTTTGACAATTATGTGGCATGGGGATACACTTCTCCGATCCTGTCTGAAGGGAGTTCTATAAGTTTCCTGGACCTGTGTATCGACCTCTTGCTCTATGTTTGGAAAATTTTCTGCTATTACTTCCTTGAAGAGATTGTTGATCCCTTTGGTTTCACTTTCTTTTCCCTCCTCTATTCCAATTATTCTTAGGTTAGCTCTCTTAAAATGGGCCCATATTTCTTCAATGTCAGATTCCTGCTGTCGGATATTTTTTTCTAGATTAGAAACTATGTGTTCATTTTTGGATTGCTCATCTTCTAAGAGCGAGATTCTGTTCTCCATGTGGTCTAATCAGTTGTTTGTGCTTTGAATTGAGGCCTTTACTTCATTAATTGCATCCTTTATCTCTTTTTGGCTCTCTCTGAGTTCTTTTCGAAGCACCTCTATTATTTTTACAGTTATTTTCCTGATTTGATCTTCTATAAATCTCTGAATTTCTGTTTTATCGGGTTCTGATGTTGTGGGGTTGTGGGCATTTATTGCTCCAGTATTATTCCTCTTTCCCATGATTTCGGATGTTTGTGCCTTCTCTGGGTTCTTCCCTTCGGTCACTATGACTTCTTTTAAGGTGTTCTGGATCTCGAGTCAGTAGTATCTCAGACCCCACTACTCCTTTACTGGGTTTTATCACAGAGTCTCCGACCCAGAGAGTCGATAGAGGCTGCTTTAGACTGTGGGGGGTGCCAGGTTGCACGTTCTCCTATGGTGTGATATCACTGCCACCACCCCTCCCCCACTGGGTCAAGTCCCAGGGAGTACAGTACTGGGATTTCTCCTCTGTGGCCCACAATTTGACTCACTGTTCTTGAGTACACAGATGTAGCTGTACTGGCCTCGCTGAATTCCATGCTGCTGCCGCTGGTGGCAATATGGCGCCGCTGCTACGCCCTCGGCTGTGGGGCTGGTGTTTTTCTTCTTGGTTTTGATTTCCACTCTGAATCCCTGCAGCGTGTGCTGAGCTCGGCCACTGGGAGCTTTAGATGCTCTCTGCGCGGAGAAATCCTGCCTGGCTGTTTCGCAGTGGCTCACCTTGGCTTGCTGTAGCCGTCCCGTGAATGTGCCAGTGCCGCCGGCAGTATGGCGCTGCTGCCGCATCTGCCGCGTCCTCGGGCGTGAGGCCGGTTATCTCCTCTGTGGCTCTGTTCTCAGTCTGCTTTCTCTCTGGAGCCTGGTGATTTTTTGTTTCACTGGTGATGGTGTTTTCTGGCTATGAAAGGTGCTGATTTTGTGGTAATGGAGATTGGTTGTTAGCGGGGCTCTTAAGCCCCGCTTTTCTCGGTCACCATCTTCTTATAAAATCTTAAAGAGATTTATAATAAAGCTTTTGATGGGTCTATCAACAGAGCCTGTGATAGAAGTGATGGCTAAATTGGTTTGGTTTTTCAAAAGTCCTTCCATCTTGCAAGGTGCAATTTCTCTCCTTCTAGAATTTCTAAGTGAGTTCTGGTATGGAGTTAAATGTTATGAAAGAACGGGTTGATTCATCTTGGAAACAACCTAGTGATTCCATTTGTGGTGGTGTTTATACTAGAGAGCAGTGACATAGATACAACACTTTTTATGATAGATACATTTTATAACAATTCTTTAGGAACACACACTGGCTTATACTCTTTTGTTTTTTTTTCCTAGAGATTTAGCTTTTCACATTGTTCAATTAGATAAACATTATTGAAACATCACTGGGGTTGTTGAACTCCCTACTTTGTTTCTCAAGAAAACCTGACCTGGCGGGACTTATCTAACATATTTTTTTTTCTTTAGAAATTGATCAACAGCCAGGAATGTAAGCAGAGACCAAATATGGGAAACAAAGAGCAACCTTTTAAATCTCATCTGTGTATTGTTCTTTCCTTTTGAACCATGGAAACAAAGCATCATTTGGAAAGCTGTTCATTGCTCACAAGTCTCTCTGTGGAAAAGGCAGACCTGTTGATATAGCAGTTATGGGTGTTTATACAAGAATTATTTCTGAGTATGACAATTTGTTGTTTTTGCTGATTTGTTACTGCAATAAAATCTCATATGTAGACAATCCTTTTTAAAATATGTTGGCTTGAAGGTATTTAATGTGTCATGAATTCAGGAAGAATGACATTAGATTATGAGAGTTTTAATTCCTTTCTTCTTTTCAGATGTTTAGGATGCTTGGTTCTAACTAAGTTGTCTTTCATTTTAAGAGCCACTTTCTAGTATCATGTCTCTAGTATCATTTCCAAACTGACTCAAAAATTTTTTAGTGATTTTAGCATTATAAATGTTTAGGGGTCATATAATTATAAAAGTAATAATGATGATAATTATAGCTAGTTTATTGACCATTTTTATGTGTCAAGCAATGTGTGACAGTTACAAACAAGATAACTGGCTATATTATTTTAATATAAGATAGTCTACAGAAATGACATCTATTCAATCAAACTAAATGATATGTAATTCATTTATTGAAACTTTCTTAATACTTATCTGTATACTAGTCATCAAAAGGGAAGAAGAAATCTACAGCCTGCTTCTTGTCAGATTAGTTCTATAGCTAATGAACATTTTCTGATTTTACCATTTCTTTGCCAATATTTCAAATGACAAAGCAAGTTATGAGTAGTCAAGTATCTACCTCAAGGTCACACAACTTTTAAAGCTGGAGGTGGAAGACAAATTCAGCACATACATTTTGACTTTCTTAGACATATTTTAAAACAAGATCATAGGGTGATTATATTTTATAATTTCAGTCTATATTTCACATATTTTTCCATGTCAGTAAGTAGTGCTTCTATAAATATGTGGATGCCTTATAATCCATCACTGCCCCCAAGTTTTTAGTATAAGCCTCAGTGTATGTGGATTGCAAATCAAATGATTACTGGGAACCATCAGACTGTGAGTTTCTTTCCACGTGTGGATCCTTCATTGGAAATAAACCAATGAAGCCGAAAGACTGGTGTGAACCTCCTAGAAGGCATGTGGCCTGCTCTCTCAGAATGAAGACAGGGGGCTGCTGGGCTTCTGTGCCTCTGAGAGGTTAAACCTTTCACTATGGTTTTCAAGGTCTAATATGCCACTAACAGGAAAATTAGAAGTTAATACTAGGTTAGGACACCAGATTTGCATGGTCTCCTCAGCTCCTGGACCATAATATTAAAAACATTTAAGAGGAGACCTGGAGAATTTCTTTCTGGCTTAATGGAATAATGGTATCGGTGGAAAGATAAGCTTTACAAAATAAAGATATAACTTTGTTTGCTTTCCACAGGCAATGAATTCAACTTAAAAAATAAAACTATTTTTCCAGTTTCAGTATACTCTTACGTTTTTATTATAGTTTGGAATTTAAAAGAGATTTCTCTTAAAAGCTCCCAAAAAAGAAAAACAAATTTGGGGAAAATAAAGTGAATATGTGTATGCATGTGTGCATGTTGTGTGTGTGAGTGTGCATGTGTGTGTGTGTTGTGTGTGTGAGTGTGCATGTGTGTGTGAGTGTGCATGTGTGTGCATGCATGTGTATGCTTAATTTCCAAGAAAAGGGGTAATGGTTGCTTTGGGCTCTGTCCTTTTAGAATGCTGCTTTTGGTCTCAGGCATGATTTTCAACTACCTACCTTTATTTTTAATTACAGGCTGTATGGCATTCAAGTTTTTATCACTTCCTGTCATTTTTTTTTTCTCAGTCTCAAGTTAAAGTTCTCTTTTAAAGAGTAAAACTCAGGTAGAAAAGTGAATATCCACATACACAATCCTTTCAAGTAATTAACATAAAATACAACACAACTTTGAAGATATATTTCTAGTAAAATCTTCCTGTTTTTCACTAAACCTTTTACACTTGTTTGGAGGCTACCTTTCAAAGAGACCAATACCCCTGGGACCCTGAGTCCTCTGGACAACTGTCTTCTTTTTTGAGGAACATGTCACAGCCTGTATGAATATAGTAGCCAAGTGATTTTATGAAGAGAATAAAGCCTTATTGTGTAAAACAAATACATGTAAGAAGGTGCAAGAAATGCTTACAGTTACACACATTTATTTATTTATCTATTTATTTTTATGGTACTGGGGATGGAACCCAGGGGTATTCTACGTCTGAGCAACACCCCCAGCCCGATTTTTTATTCTTTATTTTGAAATAGGGTCTCACTGAGTTGCAAAGGACCTGAGTAGCTGAGGCTGGCCATGAACCATGATCCTCCTGTCTCATCCTCCCAGATGCTGGGATTACAAGCGTGGGCCACCCTGCCCAGCTTAGTTATACACATTTAAATGTCAGTCTTCAAATCTTGCCTCCTAGCCGGGCGTGGTGGCGCACGCTTGTACTCCCCACATTTGGGAGGCAGAGACAGGAGAATCGTGCAGGTTCGAAAAGCCAGCCGCACGCGCTGGCTTAGGAGACCCTGTTTCCAAATAAAAATAGGTCTGGGAGTGTAGCCCGGAGGTAGAAGGGCTTCCAGGAACCCCAGTACCACAAAAATAAATAAATAAATAAATAAATAAATAAATAAATAAATAAATATAAAAAAAATCTTGCCTCCTGCTACAGGATGATTCTTCACTATCAATGTAGATATTCCTCTACCTGCTGGTTTTTTACCAAGGTAGGATTTCCGTGAGGAAAGGGCTGCTCTATTTTGATCTTATTTCCAGTTACTGAAGTTAAAGTTTGGTTGTTGGTGGAGTTAACTTTCAGTGAAATAGTAGGATAGAGTCTTTAGCCTACTTGTGAGAACAACAGTTTAATTGCACACTCTGTGTTTTATTATTTTTTTAAATTTATTTTTATTGGTGCATTGTAATCATACATCACATTGAAATACAAGACTTGAGAGGATATACAAGCACACATCATCCAATTAGCCCTCATCCAGCCCCCATCCCATTCCCTCCCCCTCCCTGGATCCCATGCTTGTTTGGTGATTAACTTTGATACATATGTTTATGTACCTCCTGCTTTTTAGAGAGGCTCCATCCTCCCCTATTCCATACCCTCTGATTGGTCACCTTAATTGCTTCCCTATAGGGCCCTTTCTATAGCTTGACCACTTCCTGTTGCCCATTTCCTCCTAGTTATTGCTGATTAGGGAAAGCATCTGGTTTTAATTTTCTGCACACTCTGTGTTTTAAATCCATCACTTATAGGAGGCATCTTCCTGAGGATTTGGAGAATTTAGCAATTTTTGCATTAAAGCAATTTGATGGAAGAGTCCTTGGCATCCCATTCATTGATGGATGGTGTGTATGTGTGCTTGGTATAAGAGTATTAGGGGAAAACAATAGCATTCATTAAGATTATATTAGTTAGATATTAGATTTAAATTAGATTAGATGTGTAAGGTTGGTATTAGTACTAGATTTATCAACAATAAGTGTACCAGTATTGGATAGTACAAGATAGTATTGGATGATTTCAGTGGCAGTAAGAGGGACCCAACAATGGTTCCTGATAGAAATAACACTTTCCTTGTGGGAGGCATCTGGTAGGTCTTGATAGGAATTAAAGTAATTTTATTTTATTATTTTAAAAATTTTAATTGGTGCATTGTAGTCGTACATCTTAATGGGATAAAAGACTTGTGTAGTCGTACATGCACACATCACCCAATTAGCCCTTACCCAATCCCCTTCTTATTCCCTCCCCATCCCTTCTTCCATGCTTGGCTTAGTGATTGACTTTGATATGTTTGTTTAAGTACATCATGTGCTTTAGAGTTTCCCTCTTCCCCCTCCCATACCCTTAGTTAGGTCACTTTATTTGTTCCTCTATAGGATCTCCTTCATCTAGAGTTTCTCCTGTTGCCCATTTCTCCCTAGTTTTTGCATTTTAGGGAAAGCATCTGTTTTCTTATTTTTTGTGACTGATTAATATCACTTAGCATAATATCCTCCAGCTCCATCAATTTCCCTGTAAATTACATATTTGTGTTTTTCTTTATGGCTGAGTAAAATTCCATTGTGTACATATCCCACAGTTTTGTAATTCATTTATCTGTTGATGGACATCTTGGCTAGTTCCACAGTTTGGCTATGGTGAATTGTGCAGCTATGAATATAGATACACACACATTAGTTTGGTAGTTTGGTTTCCTTTCTTTTGGGTAGATGCCCAGAAGTGGAATTGCTAGATCGAGTGATAAATTTGTTCTTGTTCTTCTGAGGATCCTCCATACTGTTTTCCAAAGTAATTGCACTAATTTGCAATCCAACCAACAATGTTTTAGAGTTCCCACTTCTCCACGTCCTTGCCACCATTAGTTGTTTGTGTTTTGAATGATTGCCTTTCTAATTGGAGTTAGGGGAAATCTCAGGGTAGTTTTGATTTGCATCTCACTGATAGCCAATGATGTTGAGCATTTTTTTCATGACTTTATTGACCATTTAAATTTCTTCCTTCATGAAGTGTCTATTTAGTTCACCTGCCCATTTTTATTGGATTATTTGTTTTTATAGTGTTGAGTTTCTTGAGTTCTCTGTATATTCTAGATATAAGTCCTCTATTGGAGGAGTAGTTGGCAAAAAATCTTCTCCCATTCTGTTGGCTCTTGATTGAGGTTCCTGACAGTTTCCTTTGCTGAACAGAAGCTCTTGAGTTTCATGCAGTCCCACATATTGATTTGCCTTTTAGTTTGTTGGGCCTTTGGGACTTGTTGAGAAAGTGTTTATCTGTGCCTACGTGTTGCAGTGTTGGACCTATGCCCTCTTCAAGGAGCTTCAAGGTCTCTGGTCTAATTTCCAAGACTTTGATCCGTCTTGAATTGGCTCTTGTGCAGGTACAGAATCTGAGTTAGTAAAATAGCTTGGATTCACAAGAGTCCAAGTTTCTTGAGTTCTTGGACTCACAAGAGTCCAAGTTATTTTAGTAACTCAGATTCTGCAAATATTTGTGGTGTCTGCCAGTCTTCACTAGCAAGAATTGTCCCACCTAAAATACCAATAGCACTCAATCAAAATTTTTTGAAAGTTTTTAGGCTCTTTCAGGACAAACAAAAATAAAAAAGAAAGCTGGATGTGGTGATGCATGCCTCCAAGACCAAATACTTAGAAGGCTGAAACAGGATGATGACAGGTTGCAGCCAACCTCAGTAACTTAGTGAGACCCTGTTTCCAAATTAAAAAAAAAATAGTGCTGGAGGTGTACCTCACAGGTAGAAAGCTTGGAGTATTCTAGGCCTAGCCCCCAATGTCTCACTCACTCACTCACTCACTCACTCACTCACTCACTCACTCACTCACTCACTGACGGCTTTCTACTTAATGGGATATTATTCAGCACTAAAAAGAAATGGGCTATTAGGACATGAAAACACAGAGAAGAATCTTAAATGCATATTAGTAAGTGAAAGATGCCAAAACTACACATGGATGGTTCCAACTAGGTGGAATTTGGGAATAGGCAAAATTGTGGAGATGGTGAAAAAAAAATCAGTGGTTGCCAGGGGTTAACAGGGAGTGAAGAATGAATTGGCAAAGCAAGGAGGAGTTTTGGGTAGTAAAAGTAGCCTATATGATAGTATAAGTGTAGGTATGTTATAGGGCAACAGTTCTTTGTCTTTATAAAAAATGTCATTTGTTAGACATGAATAGAATTAACATAAAAGATTTACTTAGAAGAGTGGACAGTTTAAAGAGAGGAGGAAGCTGTGCTGGAATGGGGATGGGGATGCTCCAGTCCAGAGAGTGTCCTGGAGGGGTCCATTCCAAGAGTGGAAACAGTTTGGAATCTTCCATGAGGTGAGATTTACATCTTGTCTGAAAACTTTTCCCTCTTGTGTCAGTGTATTTGGGGGTGGTCACTGCTATTTTGCCCCACAGCTTAGTTTGTATAGGGTATTTCTGCTACATTGAAAAATTTTCCTGTGTTACCTGTGCAAAATGCCTGCGTGTTGTGCTCTGTGCAGGCTACAAAGTTGAAGATCTCCTTAGGCCGGCTTCTTCAGCTTTATGAAAGTAGCACAAAGGAGGAGATTTATAGGCAACTTTCTCTGTCATCTGAGGTGGAGCGACCATCACTCTCAGTGAAGGGAGCCTTAACCTCAACCATGGCTCACTTCTGCCTAACTACCTAACAGGTATATGTCATTATATAGTTGTCAAAACTCAACACCAAAAGTGAGCCCTAACGTAAACTATGGACTTTGTATGATAATGATTTATCAATGTAGCTTTTCTACTGTTGACAAATGTACCACTATGGTTTGGGGTGTCTAAATTGGGGGAGGTGGTGTGTATGAAGGTTAAAAGAAATATGAGAAAATGTCATACCTTCCACTTATTTTTTCTAAAAACCTAAAATTGTTCTAAAATTAAAATTTTAAGTTTACTTTTTAAAATAAGAGGCTTAATTACCCCTGTGGAAAGTAAGGGAATAGATCCCTCTCTTTCCTTTTTTTTTTAAGAGTATTTACTTTGGAAAACTTGTAATTGTAAGTACTTTCTTCTGTCTTTGAGATATATACATCTTTTTGAAAACTAGATGGGCCTTTTGACCTAGGAATGTCTTTCTCCATAACCTAGGAATCATCTCTTTGAAATGTAAATATCAAGCAGTAGCATCTCTTTCTTCCATTCTCTGAAATCTGGGAGCCTAACTGCAGACATCATAGTCCAACTTACAAACCTATCTCTTTTCATTGATATAAGAAATATGTTTCTCCTCTGGATAAAGTCAATTAATTAGCTAACACAGATAGTCACCCTAATAATCAGCTAAAGTTAGGATGCACTACTGTGTGAGCAAGTCCTCTTGAGGACCAATTATTGTTTATCTTGGAAATATGCATATAATGGGTTGTATCTGTTTGGCTATATAGCAGAATGATATTTTTTTCTCTTATTGCAATCTCTTAGAAGATTGCCTGTGATGCGTGACACATTTTTATTTAATGCTTATTAAATAATAAAAATGTTCTGTTTCTCTACTGTTTTGTGGGGAGTATTTCCACCTTGGGAAATAGATCTTTATTTATTTGTTTGTTTTTATTGTGGTACTGTGGGTTGAACACAGAGGCAATCTACCTCTGAGTTATACCTCCAGCCCTATTTTATTTTATTTTTTTATTTTGAAAGAGGGTTTCAATTGAGTTACCTTTGATCCTAGAACCTTTGATCCTTCTGTCTCAGCTTCCTAAGTGCTGGGATTATAGGCATGTTCCACCTTGCTCCATAGGTGTTATTTTTAATTATGTTTCTACAACAGTTCCTATGGCAATATGCAAACCTGAGTGCATTATCATTCATGTTATGTGTTTAGAAGGGTAAATAATTTGCCAGTTTCTGGGGTTTATTTACTGACTTATTTTTTCGGTGGTCTGCTTATTTGTATGTATGTATGTATGTATGTATGTATGTATGTATGTATTTGTCTGGGGATGGAACCCAGGGGCATTTGACCTCCAAGATACACCCACTGCCCTATTTTTTTTATTTTTTATTTTGAAAAAGGGTCTCACTAAGTTGCAGAGGGCCTCACTAGGTAGCTGAGGCTGTACGTGAACCACAATCCTCTGGACTCAGCCTCCCGAATGCTGGGATTACTAGCATGAGCCACCACACCCGGCTGATTACTTTTAAATAACATCAATTTTTTAGCGGGGCATGGTGGTGCACATTTGTAATCGCTGCATTGGGAGGCGGAGACAGGAGGATCACACAGGTTCAAAGCCAGCTGTGCTGGCTTAAGAGACCCTGTTTCCAAATAAAAAGTATAAAATAGGTCTGGGAGTGTAGCCCAGAGGTAGAAGGACTTCCAGGAACACCAGTACCACCAATAAATAAATAAATAAATAAACAGTATCAATTTTTAGATTTAGAAATAGCATAAAGGGATTGGGCTCTGCGATGCCTTTTGTTTAAATGTTTGGCCTTTTGATTTTGGAGAATATTTGTAGTCTTTATGTTAGAAGAAGAAATACATTTATAAATCTTTTGAATCCAAAATTCGATCAAATGGTGGATCCCAATAATAGCCAGAGTTCTAAATGTAGACAATAGAAAGAGGGAATGATTATATAAAGTGAACCCAACCACTTTCTTTACTCAGACTTTTGAGGTTGGAAGCCTATCATATAAGCATGTTACTACATACAGCTTGGTGAATTCCATCAGGGTCACCATCAATAATCTGATTAGTGTCCTGGTCAGTCTCTGGCTCTTGGTCCTTTCAAGCATGCTGAGACGTGATTCTAATTTGCTTGGGAAGCTATCATAGTTTTCTTTGTTGGTAATAAGAAGAACTGCTTTGGAAGCCTGTATCTTGTTTTCTTGCACAACTCTGAAGTAAACAACTTTAGTTAGCTTGATGAAAAATTAATATCTATGCTTCCCTTATCTGTGGAAAGATTTAACAGTAAGTGTGGGAAGGTTAAACAATAAAAAATTGTTTAGCCAGGCGTGGTGGCGCACGCTTGTAATCCCCGTCCTTGGGAGGCAGAGACAGGAGGATCGTGCAGGTTCGAAGCCAGCCACGTGTGCTGGCTTAAGAGACCCTGTTTCCAAATATAAAATGTAAAAATAGGTTTGGGAGTGTAGCCCGGAGGTAGAAGGGCTTCCAGGAACCCCAGTACCACCAAAAAAAAAAAAAAAAAAATTGTTCAAATCTTTGCTGCTATTTTGTAGATTCTGAGTGGCATTTGGCATATATCAGGCACTATGCATTTGTTACAGCCATCATTACTTGTCAAAGGTGCAAGAACTTGATCAAATTTTTACTCTGATTTGAAGTATCCAATTAAGTAGTTAATTGAGATTCATTTTTGTAAACGTAAAATCTTACTATGTTTATGATTAATATAGAAGTATGTGAGAGAAGTTTAGGTTACATGTGTTGAAAGTTTAGCTTGTTAGATATGTTAATATTATTTAGTATGTATGGAGGATTTAGTTGAGAGCAAAGTAGTTAAAATGGAGATCGAACTAATAAAAATAGTTTATAACATTAAAATGTTTTTAACTAAATTTGCAAATCGGACCAAACATTATGCACAGGTTCCTTGAGAGTTACTGTAAATTGTGTTAATGAATCAAAGACTATCTTTGCCAGCTAAATTTGAGTGTGTTGGAGGTTTGGTCCTTGGTATGGTAATCTGACAGGCAGTAGGACCTTTAAGAGATGGATGGAATGACTTCCCTAGGGGGAAGTCCTAGGTTACTGAGCACTGTCTTTGGAAGAAATTAAAGTATTTCCTGTGGGACCCTTTGGTTATTTCCTAAAAGAAGGTTGCTCTAAAAGAAGCAAGGCAAACCCCTCCTCCTCTCTCTGGCTTTCTGTTTTGTAATGTGATTTCTCTCTCTCATGTTTTTCTGCTACCATGATGCCATCTACCATGAGGCTTTCATCAGAGCTGAGCAGAAGCCAGCACCATGCCCCTGAACCTCTACAACTGTGAGCTAAATAAATCTTTTGTTTATAGTTACCAAGCTTCAGGTAACTTGTTACAAGAATGAAAACTAACACAACTCTCTATAGAAAAAAATCTTCAGGATATTTTCCTTGACTTGATGTTCAGAAGTGTTACATATATGTAAAATACTATTATTTTATTAGTATGCATCTGTAGGTACATAAATAAGTATATAAGAATATTGGAGTGCATCTTGGGAATGTTGTTTTTCATTTCATATGTCAGACTTGTATTGAATAAGAAATTAAGATAGAATCTAAAGAGCTGAGAGTCAGGGAAATGACAGACTATTAAAATCTCTGGCTGTAAGAAAACATTTTAAGACTAGCTTGGCTAGTCTATTGATTGCATCACACTGCTTATTGACTTTGGAAACTTACCCATAAACTGCTATTTTTGAGTTAACAAATGATAGTAACAAAAAAGCCTGTTTTAAAGGTGCAATTGAGACACTTTAAATCAATAATAATAGGGAGAGGTTGCTAACGCTAAAATAAATTCTTCCCAATGAATACTCATTTTCTCAGAAGTGACCTTAATAAGAACAATGAACAAGATTGAATAGTATTCCATTGTGTATACTGATTTTCCTTGACATATGATAGGATTGCATCTTGATAGTCACTGTAAATTGAAAATATTGCAAGTCAAAAATGCATTTAATACGCCACCTACCAAGCATTGCAACTTAATAACACAGTACACTGTTGATTATCAGTTGAGTGGCTGAGCAGAAGCTGTGGCTTGCTGCTTCTGCTCAGATTCACTGGAGAATATGGCACTGCATATTGCAAGTCTGGGAAAAGACCATAATTCAAAATCTGCTGCAGTTTCTGCTGATATGTATTACTTTCACACCACTGCCAGGTAGAACCATCATTAAGTAGTATTACTAAAAGCTGGGGAATCATCTGTTTTTGCCATATTTTATTTTTGTTATACAGTCGCCAGCTGATGGAGACTTAGGTTAATTTCTTCACTTGACTACTTTGAATAATGTTACAATAAATATAGGTATGCAGATATCTCTTTGACATAGTGTTTTAATTATTGTGTTTATGTACCTAGTAGGACAATCGCTAGGTGATATAATGGCTCTACTTGGAACTTTTTGAAGTAAAACGAATTTGTGCCATTTTCCATAATGGTTGTATTAATGTATAGTCCCCCCACTCTATGCATAAGGGTTTCCTTTTCTCCACACCATTACCATATTAGTTATTTTATTTGTTTTTGCGGTGCTGGGGATTGAACCTGGGTCCTTGTCCTTGCTATGCAAGAGCTCTACCACTGAGCTACATCCCCAGTCCATATTTGTTTTCTTCTGTCTTTTCAATAATGATTATGTTGTTGGGGTCAAGGTGATAACTCATTGTGATTGTAATTTGCACTTCCCTGATGATTAGCTGTGCCGAGCATTTTTAAAATATATCTATTAAAGCCAGGCATGGTGGTGCATACTTGTAATCAAAGTACTTGGGTGGTTGAGAGAGGAGGATTGCAGGTTTGTGGACAGCCTCAGCTACTTAGTGAGGCCTTCTGAAACTTAGTGAGCGCTTGTTTCAAAATAAAAAATAGGGCTGGGGGTTATAGCTTGGAGGTAGAATGCACCTGGGTTCCACCCTCAGATCCCCAGTACCGCAAAAACGTGTGTGTGTGTGTGTGTGTGTGTGTGTATACCATTTTTATGTCTTTGAGAAATATCTATTCAGATTTTCCCCCATTTTATGGGGTGTACTGGGGATTGAACTAAGGGGTATTCTATCTCTGAGATATACCCTCAACCCTTTTTATTTTGAAACAAGTTCTGAAATTACAGGTATAATGAAAGCCTACAATTTGCAACAACATAGATCAACCAGGAGAACATTAAATTAAAATAAAAAAGCCAGACACATGAAGATAAGTATCATGTAGTCTCACTGATATGTGGAATCTAAAGAAGTTGATTTCATAGAAGTAGAAAGTAGAACAGTAGCTACCAGAGGCTGGTATGGATGGGGGAAGGGGAGGTGGGGAGATGCTGGTTATAGGATACTTTAGTATTCTGACTTTAATTTTTTTGGAGAGATACCACAGAGTGGTATAGCTGGTTTATATGGTGGTTCTATTTCTAGTCTTTTGAGGAACTGCCATACTTCATCAGGATGAAGAACAGATAACTGCAGTTAAGCACTTAGGTATTTCTTTTCCACATTTTTTAAGTCAGTATACCATATTTTATTTCTTTTCCTCTCCCAAAATCAAAGAAAAAGGGAGATATATACCCTTTTGTGAAAAATATTTCAGTCAAAACGAGCATTTCATAATTTTCAATTCCATGGGCATTTATTATTTACTTATTATTTATTTGGTACTGTAGATTGAACTCAGGGGCATTCTACCTCTGAGATACACCCCAAACCATTATTATTATTATTATTATTATTATTATTATTATTATTATCATCATCATTATTATTATTATGATTATTATTATTATCATTTTTTTTGGAAAGGGGATCTTACTAGTTGCCCAGGATGGCCTTGAATCTATGATCCTCCTGCCTCACCCTCCCACATACTGGAATTACAAGCCTATGCCACCAAACCCAACTTCCTCCTGCCATTTATTGATTCAGTAGATAGGGGAAAAGAATAAGATCAAGATTGGGTCCATTTTCAGAGGTCTTGACACAATTTCTTCAGATTTCTTTTCTGATCTCTTGGGTAGGACTTCCATAGTCAAATCCAGCATGTACAGTTTAATATTCCAGCACATTCTAAAATACATGATCTTAAATAGAAACTAAGAAAATACTTCCAAAGGACAAATTCATGGTTTTAACCTGGGCATATTTGCCTGTTTGTAATTCCACTGGGGAGTAGATACCCAATTTTAATATGTCATTTCACTTTGATTTACTTATTTTATAACAGAAAAATTCAATTCAACAAAGAAAAGAGGATACAACTTAAGACTAGGAGATAAGTAAAACCAAGTTTTTTTAAATAAATTATAAATATTTAATTAGTTGTAGTTTTAAAATCACTGTTTTGTAAGCACACGGAGTGGCAACTTGTGTTTTAATTAGATATATCATTTTTTGAGGTACTGGGGATTGATCCCAGGGGCATTGTACCTCTGAGCTACACCCCCAGTCCTATTTTTTATTTTTTATTTATTTTTATAGGAAAGTAAATTATTCTTATTTGCATATGATATAATTTTTAAAAAATATACTTTATTGGTGTATTAGAGTTTCACATCATAGTGTAGTTCAGAGTAATAGTAACACGCATGCACACAGCACTTGGTGAGCTCACCCTGGCTCTCTTCTCCACTTTCTTCTGATATAATCTTTTAAAAAATTTTTTTATTGGTGCATTGTAGTCATATATCTTAATGGGATAAAAGACTTGTGTAGACATACATGCACACATTACCCAGTCCCCATCCCATCCCCTCCCCATCCCTCCTTCCCATGCTTGGCTTAGTGACTGACTTTGATATGTTTAAGTACATCACGTGCTTTAGAGAGTTTGATTAAGCTTATTCACAAATGAAGAAATTTACTTGAATTTTAGTTTCATTATTATGCTGTCTTTGGGAAATTTACTTTAAAAGTCCTGTTCAATTAAGTACTATATTTTTAGTGGCCTATAAACTTATATATGCCAACAATTTTTAATATTTGTCTTAGTCTAGACTGAGCAGAGCCCAGATTGAGGTATTAATATCTTTGTGAAATGTTTTTACAAATGCTAAAGAATAATAAACTAGTATAGTGAAGGACTTGACATTCCCATAGTAAATCAGCATTTAGTACTAAATATCATCACCCCAACTATTGTTGATGCTTATAGCCATTCCCACAAAACATATTTCAAGCATTCTCATCACATTTTGGCATTGGCTGGACTACAAGAGTGTCCCTTATATAGGTAATAAAATATTGCAAGATTCGATTTTTGCTGGTATGGCCTCATATCATGTTTTCCAAAATTAGAATTCCATATCCCTGTGGTCCACAGCTAAATGTTGTATAACAGTTCTAAAGTTTGTATTTTTTGTACATTCATAAACATATTAAAGTCAATAAGTAAGCCAAACATGAGAAGGAGAGAAGGGGGAGGGGATGGGTGGGAATTGGGGAAAGGCTAAATAAGTGATGTGTGTATTTATGCCTCTACCATCTTGTACCCCATTAAGATGTATGACTACAATACACCAATAAAAATTAAAAAATAATACTAGCAATTAAAATAATACTAGAGTAGCATACATATTTTATCACCAGTTGTAGCAAATTAGTATTAATTTTGTTTTGTGTGGACCAAGGGGTCACTTTAAGTGATATTTAAGCATTAGTGAAGAATAGACTTTTCAGATCACTGTGGTCAGTGGTATATTTCAAAAGTCAAAAATTTCAGCAGGGCATGGTAATGCATGTAATCTTAGCATTTTGGAGGCTGAGACAGGAGGATCATGGTTCGCAGATAGCCTTAGCCACTTTCCGAGGCCCTTTACAACTCAGTGAGACCCTGTTTCAAAAAAAAAAAGAAAAGAATAAAAAATAGGGGGGCTGGGGGAGTAGCGTGGAGTAGAATGCCCCAGGGTTCAATCCCTAGCACCACAAAAGAGTAAAAATTTCAAGTATGAGATGTATTAGTTTATTTATCAGAAATAAGGACAATTCTCATTAAAAAAAATCTGCCTATAACTGTGAATGGTGGTACAGACCTGTAATCCCAGTACTTGGGAGGCTGAGATGGGAGGATTGCAGGTTTGAGCCAGCTTTAGCAATTTAGCAAGACCCTGTTACAGAATTGAAAAATAAAAAAGGTTGGGGGTATAGTTTAGAGGTGTAATGCCTCTGAATTTAATTCTTAGTACAAAAAAATTGTTTATTTGTATTATTGCTCCTAAGTTGTTTGAGTTTCTTATATACTTTGGATGTTAATCCATTATCTAATGCATCATTTACAAATCCTCATTCTGTAGGTTGTCTCTGCACTTGATTGTTTCTTTTGTTGTGCAGAAGCTTTTTAGTTTGATGTTACCTAATTCATCTGTTTTTGCCTCTGCTTTAAAAATAAAACAAAATAAGCAAACAAAAACAACAACAGAAACCACACACCAGCCCTTACTAATGTCACAAAGCTGTTTTGCTACAATTTCTCCTAGTAATTTTACAGCTCAAAATGGGCAAAGGATTTGAATAGGTGTTTCTGAAGGAAATACATGCAGAGGGCTAACAAATATATGCAAAATGCTTAACAACACGAATCCTCGGGAAAAGGCAAATCAAAACCAATGGCCATTATCAAAGAGAAAGAAGACACTAATAAATGTTAGTGATAATACAGAGAAAAGGGAGCTCTTGTACAACCTGGGTGGAAATGTAAATTTGTATACATTTATGAAAAACAGAATGTTGGTTTCCGATAAAACTAGAACTAAAACTTGTTTATTGTAATAGTTAACATTGATCACCACTTACTGATGTTGAAAGGCTGAGCTTAGTGCTTGTTGAGTATAATCATATGTAGTATTCGCAACAATCCTATGAAGTTCAGGCACTCTTATGATCTCAACATGCTTGAATCACTCTAGCAACACTTACTACTTTGCACATAGACCGTTTTGCTTATGACTCTGAGCACGTGGTGGACAGAGTTCAGATTAGCATTATTTACTGCTTGCTACTTCCTCCTCTTTTTTCAAGACTTCCTCTCCTGCCCCCTTTTACAAGTCACAATTTAACATTCTATGACACTTTATAGGGTTAGAGTATAGCTCTTTTCTATTCAATTTATCTTAATGATGTGTAAGGATTAATATCTTCAATGCAACATCATATTGCAAATCATAATTTCTAAAACTTTACTTATTCATGATTTCTAAAAATTTATATTACTTACTGACTTATTTATGTTGAAGCAGATATATTATCTTGCTCCCAGACATATTTAATTATTTACATTTTAAAAACTGAACCACAGTCCATATTATTGCTTAAACTTAGGACAAATAGTGTTGCTATTTGTACAAAGCTTCATTTCCCAAGATAGAGCCTTCTGTCAAAATTAATATGATTTTTAAACTTTGCTTTAGGATACATATTTCTTCAAACAAGAGAAATCAAAGGAAATAATTCAAGGAAATAACTTTTCCTCATTGACAATTTTGATAATATAGATACTGGCTGGATCTCTTTTATTTCGTTTTGTATTTTGTCTGAACATGTTTCTGTTATTATATATGTCAATTTCAAACAATTTTATAAATCAATTAAGCTTTTGTGGATTCTGCTTTAACTTGGACATATAAAGGACTTTATTTACTGAGTTTAAATTATAGGAGAAAAATTCTATGTCCTTTTTCTTCAAAATAATTTTCAAGTGACAGAACCAAAGGATAAATTCTTTAAAATTATCGGACTAAAAAAAATCACATTACTTCCTATTTGCTAAAAGTGCCTTAAGAATGATTACAATTTTATAGGTCTTTAAATTCCCAATTCATTTTATTACCATTTAAACCCATTTCTTAGTATTTACTCTTTAAAAATTAAAGTCCTCTGTTAAACATAGCTTTATTAAATAATTATATTTAATTAAAAAATAAATATTATAAATTTAAATTCTACAAATATTTCTTTTTCTGGTATACTAAAGATTGAATTCAAAACCTTTTGTATGATAGGCAATACTTTACAATTGATCTATATTTTCAGCCCTCAAAAAATAATTCTTGATAATTTCCTATATGCAATATGCTAAACTACATTCTGGAACTTTTACCATTAGTGCAAAAGATTTGTCTTTGACTTCTATACATTTTTGGTATCTATATAATTCTCTTGATTCATCATTTTGGTGAATCAGAGTCCCTCTATGCATACCTAAAATGAGAGTATCTTAAAGAAAAAAAATGTCTTTTTTATGTATAGTAAGGGATGTTCTACCACTGATCTATACCCCCAGACCTTTTTTCTCTTGGTTTATTTTGAAACAGGGTCCCACTAAATTGCCAAGGCTGGCATCCAACTTGTGATTCTCCTATCTCAGCCTCCCAAATACTGGGATTACAGGTATGTGCCACCACGACCAGTTATAATCTGCCCTTACCTTTACTTTTATATCCCTTTTGCTTGGGTAAGAAGATGAGTAGATGTAGGATATTGAAAAAAAAATTCCCAAAGATATCAGGTCATACTTCCCCCAAACCTGTGAATATGACCTTTTCTGGAGAAAGGGTCTTTGAAGATGTGATTCAGACAAGGATCCTGAGATGAAAAGATTTTCCTGAATTATTCAGGTGGACCCTAGATGCAATCACAGGTATCCTTTTAAAAGAGACGATAAGGGGTTTTTGAAACACATACAAATAAGAGAGAAGATGATGTAAGCATAGAGGCAGAAATTGGAATGACATGGCCATGTACCAAGGAATGCCAAAAGCCACCGGAAGCTGCAAGGCAAGAGGGGAGGAAGTAAGAAGCAGATCCTCTCCAAGAGCCTCTGGAGAGAGTGCGGCCCTGTTGATACCTTGATTTTGACTCCGTGGAACTGATCTTGAACTTCTGGCCTGCAGAACTGTAAGAGAATAAATGTGTGTTGTATAAAGTTGCACAATACACGATCATTTGTTGCAGCAGCCATAGGTAGCTAATACAGTAGGTAAAGCAAGGGGCAGGCTATGGCACGGAAACAGAATGACCCCAACTCCCTGAGTTTTGCCCTTGGGCTCTGCTGTTTTCTCTAGTAATATACTTAAACTCTTTCAAGATTCCATGTATAAATGGGGGACAGTAATACCTCTCTATCTGATTGTTGTTAAGTTAACCATTTAAAAGCCAGAGTAAGAGCATCTGGAATCGACTTAAGTGTTCAGTAGATGATAATTCTTATAATTGTGATTCTTCATACTGACGGCCTTGATGGCATAAAAAGTCTGACTCCTGTGCATGGAATGTGACGCTTTGCTGCTCACTCTCAAGTGGACGAAAAATAGTGACAGAGAGTAGAGCCACAGAGAACCATGTGCAAAAATATAAGGAGCCAAATACCAGAGCATCCTAGTCTTTGCTAGATACTTGAGCTACCCATTTTTATCCCTTTTCATGGATAATGAGTTCGGTACTGCTAAAACTTTCTGAAGACTCTTGCATAATTTGCCTCAGAAATGTCTTAGTGCTGTTTAACTAAATCAAAATGCTATTAGCTAAGGCGTGGATTTAATGAGCATTAATTAAGATGAATCAGACTTCTTGAAATGCTAAGTCATTGGGCCAGAATAACAAGTGTGGAATAAACACAATTCAGTGTCTTCTTCAAAAATTGGAAGCAGATCAAATGAAAACTGAGAACTGAGGCAATAACAAAGCATGCAAAGGAGGAGAGGCCAGGTGACCACATACTCTTTAAAGTGAGGTCTAGTTTAAGTGCCCAGTGGAGGCATGTGGGGGATGGGTTGGGGAGTGTGTTTGTGTTTCTTGGGGGACCTCCTGAGGATAACCAGCTGAAAGATAATACTTCCTCCAATTTTATTTTCTGGAAATGCCCGTAATCCTGGTCCTTGGGAGGCTGAGATACTGAGATTGGAGGATCTCAGGTTCAAAGTCAGCCTCAGTAATTTAGCAAGACCTTGATTCCAAATAAAAAAATAAATAAGACTGGGGGTGTTATGACTCCGGTCATGGAATGACCTTGAGTTCAGTACCCAGCCCCCCCCCCAAATAAATAAATAAATAAATAAAAAAGAAAGAAAAAAAGAACAAGAAAAAAGGATGGATTTTCAGCAATTTTCTGTGTTGCTTCTGAAATTATACTGCACCTAATTTTGACTTGAATTTGAGTAACCTGTTAGTGAATGATATCTGAAGCACTATAGAATATCCCCTCTCGATCTCTCTGTATGTTCAAAAAGTTTATTAAAGGATAAAAAATTTACCTGAATGTAGAGCAAAATGGATTCATATTTCTGGATGTAAAAACTTAATTTTTTACATCCAGACTGTAAATGTCAAGTCTTCTTGAATGATATTCAGTGCAACTATAATAAAAAAGAATTCATTGGGATTTTAAGATGAAATTTAAAAAGCAAATGTTAAAGGTTAGTGGTAGCAGCAAATGCCAGAGAATTGTTAAGAAAATTCTGAAAAGTGAAGAATGATAAAGTATATAATCCTATTAGATGTCAAAATATATTAAAAAAACTAGAAAATTATTCAAGTGTATATGAACAACAAATGAATGGAGAAAAATAAGTATACAGAAACACATCTACATGTATAGAGATTAAATATATGATAAAGTGGGCATATAGTGGTGAACTATTTAGCAGATGACACTAAAAAATTAATTGTTGATCTGGCAAATGCTTGTAATCTCAGTACTTGGAGAAGCTGAGACAAGAGAATAGCAGGTACATGGCCATCCTCAGCTACTTAGTGAGGCCCTGTTTGAAAACTAAAGAATAAAAGTAGGGCTAGGGGTGTAGCTCTGAGATAGAATGCTCCTGGGTTCTTTCCCTAATAACACATACACACACACACACACACACACACACACACACACACACACAAATGCAGAAATAGATTGGTAAAATACCATATAAGTAAATACTTTTGAGAAAATCTATACATAGCAAAAATAAATTACTAAATAATTTTGAAAAATTTGGATTACAAAACGGTTTTACTAGGTGATACACAAATATTTAAAACAAAAAATGGAGTGACCTAAATTTCTGATTATCTACGAAATTTTAAAATATATATCTTGAGCCAGGCATAGTGGTGCACACTTGTAATCCCAACATTTGGGAGACTGAGACAGGAGAATCACGGTTCGAGGACAGCCTCAGCTTAGTGAGGTCCTTTGAAACTCAGTGAGACCCTGTTTCAAAATAAAGAATTAAAAAAATGGGCTGGGGGTGTGGATCAGAGGTAGAATGCCCCTGGGTTCCATCCCCAGTACTGTAAATAATAATAATAATAATAATAATAATAATAATAATAATAATAATAGAAAGAAAGGAAGGAAAAATGTATATTTTGAGACTTATAAGAACAACAGAGCATAGTTGTGACATTTCAGAGAGAAGGCAAAGATTCATGAACTGTAAAAAGTTCTCAGAATCAATAAGAATGAAGCCAACAACCAGTTAGGAAAGCTAGTAAATGATAAAGATTCTAAATCATGTTTTTATACTGATAGAATTGTCCATCAGAAAAGACTGGTTATGCATGAGAGAGAGGAGAAGAGGCCAAGGTTTAATAGTTTTACAAAATAAGTGGACTCTTCTTTTTAAGATGTAATAGAAAATTGGAGAAGACGAGCTCAGTTGTGGGTTAAGTCACTAGAGTTGATGGCTGAAAGATGAAGGGGTTGTCATCTTGGCCTTGTCTTTTTAATGATCTAGACGAGAGGCAACATTATTAGCTGAGAAAGAGGAAGGAAAGCTGAATGGTATTAGGAGAGAAAGAGAGTACTTGACAGATATAGTAGGATAAATTTGGGAGGCCGTATGAAATTTGAAATGACTAAAGGGAAGGGAAAACAGGTTATCCATGTGTATTTTTTTCCAATACTTTTAGATGTTCAAGTATAAAACAATGAAGACAAAGGGTTCACAGACAACTAAAGAGTATGTTCAGATTGTCTTCATCTTAAGCTTGCCAGTTAATGAATAATTGTCTGTAAACCATTCCGTGTGAGAGACTGTTTTGTCATTAAGAAAAATGTAAAATAGGAAAGGACTTCCTCTTAAAGATATTAGAGAATAAATGAGAGATAAGGCCTATACAGGAAATAAATCAGTAAGAAAGCAGCAGGACAAAGACCCCTAATAAAGTATGACTCCTCAGAACAGGGGCGTTGCGTTTGGGAGTCCACTGCACAGGCAAGGTAGTATTTCCGGGAAATCCTTTCTGAGTGATGTACGGAGTCCATGGCAACAGGAAGCTACATGCGGAAGCATATGCTTCAGTCTCAAAGAGAAGAAAAACATTTTTTAAAATGGCTTCCTTTCCAGCACTGTTTTACCACTTACATTTATATACTAGTCAATTTACTTGCATCAAGACTATCTTCTGTGTGTGTGGGGGTGGGGGGTACTGGGGATGGAACCCAGGGAGCTTCTACTTCTGGGCTATACTCCCAGACCTATTTTATACTTTTATTTGGAAACGGGGTCTCACTAAGTTGCTGAAAGCCTCACTAAGTAGCTGAAGCTGGCTTCGAACCTGTGCGATCCTCCTGTCTCAGCCTCCCAAGTGCTGGGATTACAAGCGTGCGCCACCACGCCTAGCTGAAGATTATCTTCTTCATGTTGTTCAAGAATAGTGTCATGTCTTGGCTAACAAATTTTGGACTAGATATTTCTGGATTTGATTTTGCTACTTATTAACTAATTGACTATGTATCAAAAATTGTAGATGGTTTGAGATTTTTATGCCACTTTCATGCTAACAAGTTATCCTGCTATGGGGGAGATTGGCAGATGACATGAAATCCCTGTAACAGAGACAAACACCCTATTATTCACAGAGATTAGATAACATGGGCTTCGTGCTAATCTGTGTTTCTCTGAGTGCTCCCAAATCATAGAAAGGTAACAGAAAACAATCGTAGTAGTTTGTATCATCGCTGATGAATTCTGGGCTTAGGAAATGTGAATCTTTTGTAAGGGCACGCACTGCCAGAAAGCTCGTCCAACTTTTGCTCCAGAGAAGAACATTATTTTTATTATCTTGCATATGCAAATCCTTCATCTGCTCCAACATCCAAGACTGTTTGCTATACAAATATCCGGAAAAAGAGAGTCTAGAATAAATGTTGTGAGTGTCTCTGTTCAGAACACATGCAGAACTGTAAGAATCCTTTGCGACTTTGAGAATTGTCTCCTAAGACTTTTGATAAACAACCTGACTTTTCAAAAACTCCTAATTTGTCAGAGAACTTAAAGAACACCGAGATCTCAAACAGTAGAGTAGTCAGAGGCATAAGAGAAGCCTAAGGCCTTCCCACATAGCTGGATTTTTTTTTTTTTTTTTTTGCCTTGGCTCTCTGATTTGAAAAATGGAGATAATAACTATCTGAAGTAGTTTTGTAGCTAATGTTTAATTGTTAAATCAACCAATGTGTCCCCAAATATTAGTGTCTCTTTTCTCCAACAGGAATTAGAGTTCATTCCTGATATGAGCTACATATGTTTTTTGAATTTTCATTCCCCTCTTACATTTCTCTTATATTTAATATAAAGTTCTTACTAATTTGATCCTTGCAGAATTTGGTATCTCTATGTTAAAGACATTTCACCCAGAGCCTGAATAGTATAGAGAACTGGAATATAGTTTTCTTTTAACTTACTATTACAGGTATAATTTTATTCTAACTTACTATTTTATATGTATGAGATTATTAGCTCACATTCAAAAGGGCAAAATGAATTTAAAAAATTCTTTCATGTTTAAAATATTCATACTTTTCTTGACATCTGTGCCAAATCTAGTTCACAATTTAAAATACCAGGAAGAATATCTCAAAGTTAAGATAAATTAAGATGCACACATGAATACATTGTCATTCCATAAAAATGCCAGCAGACACTACTTACTCACCCAAATAATATAAATTGTGGTATAAGTAAGTTTGATTTTCTCAGCTACAAATGGAGAAAATAAAACTTGCCTTAGGGCAAAATGGATAGCATTAATTGAGATAAAAAAAGACTTTGTATATTGCAAAGTTTTACAGAGTTACTATTCGATGTTTTAAGAAATAAAAGGTTGCGAAAAACAAGAAATATGCCACTAAAAGAGACAATGAATATAAATGCATTTTGAAAATTGCAAATCATTATACAAAGCTAGGTAATTATGGATACTACAGGAACAATAATACCACTGTATTAATTGGCACAATAAACTAAGTGAGAAAAACCCATTTTCTGTTTGCTTAAAAATTGAAATTACTTTTTGACATTGTATCAGTCAAAGTTTGGTCAAGGAAACAAAATATCCTTAGTTATGTCAAGCAAAAGTGGACTTAAGGGAAATGAAGCACCATTGGGAAGGTTGGGTCAACAAAAGTCAAGGAAAGATGCTGTTAGCTTTATAAAAATCAGAAAGTTGCAGAGAGAGTTGGAGACTGCCATCCATGGTCTTGTTTTCTAGTAGCAAGTGAATGATGCACAGACACCCTGGTGGCTGCATCAGAACCTTATGTTGCATACCCTCTGTGTTGTGAACCTTATGGTTGTCAAAAATCTACATTTTGTGCACACACACTCTCCATCTATCTATCTATCTATCTATCTATCTATCTATCTATCTATCTATCTATCTATTGCACCAAAGTATCAGGCCAGGGAATTTTTATGGACCAGTGGCATAAAATATTTGAATAGGCATTTGGGGGCTTTTTGAGACCATGGTTAAATATGGAAAGAATATTAACATGTACAGTATGTCTTATTGTGGAAATAAATATAATCGTGTTATAATTCTTTGTGGCCATATCTTAGTTTTTTTTCTGTGTGACTCTAGAGGTACATATATTCTATGTTGTACCCATCTCCTTGAATTGATGTCAAGGCTCTCACTAGAGTTATATTTATATTCCAAAGGGGTGTCAACCATGCTGCTCATGGAACATTAATTGAAGAATAACTTGCCCAGAGTGATTAGTACTTTGGAGATCATTCAGCCATGACACATAAGTTTGTAGTGAATTATAATAATTCACTCTTCAGAGATGCACAAGATTTATGAGAGTCATGTGTCCTTATGCATATGAGGGGAGCTAGAATCAGCAGATAAAGATATATTAGGTAATTAAACAAGCAAATATACTGCTGACTCAGAAAAGATGAATATTCTCATTAGCAGGATTTCAGTTCCTTCGTTAAGGATAGTTTCTGTGTTTTTATTAGACTAAAATGTGAGCTTCTTGCCTCCATGATAATTATTTGCAACTTAATCACACAGCATATTAGGTGAGATTAAACTCCCCTGAGAATATACTGTTGAAGCGTTCACAAGCATGGGTGTCCTCTCTTCTGTTAGAGTACACACATGGACCAGTAATGAGGTGGCAGATAATTTTTTTCCGTAATGAAGATACACAGTTTTTGTGTGTGTGTTTGTGGGTACTGGGGATGGAACCCAGGGGCCTTCTACATCCGGGCTACACTACCAGACCTATTTGATATTTTATTTGGAAACAGGGTCTCTTAAACCAGCTGAGGCTGGCTTCGAACCTGTGCGATCCTCCTGTCTCAGCCTCCAAGATATGCAGTTTTGATAACTGTTAATGATAACCATTTAAATATACAATTTGCTCTTTTCTGTGGAATGTTTGGGTAAGGCATCTTAAATAGTTTTTGAAAATTTATGGACAGCTTCTTTTAGGAAATAGAGGCACTTCAGCTGTATTATTTCTTCACCAGAGGTGATATTGATTATGCTCATTTAAAAGAAGAACAAAGGTACATGGATTGTGAACACCAAGAGTTTCTCTTCCCTGGGTATTGGCCTGAACAGTAATAAGTTGTATTTAGGATTTCTGCTTGTGATACTAGATAATGCAAAATCAAATATATACATTATAATGTAAACTGAACAAATTCCTTTTACCTGTCATCTAAGTGAAGCTACAAGTACTGATAATAATAGTTGAGTGTTATTTGACTATGCAAAATCATGTCAGATCATATGAAATCACTGCTTTGATGATTATAGCTGATTAAAAAGGGGAAATACCAAAGGAATAAATGTTATACTCTTACCATTTTAATGGCAATTTAATGGGTCCCTTTAGTGAAAAAACTTTATTCTCTGCTTTTATAGACCCATAAAATTAACACTAATGTGTTCTCTTTTATATATCGGGGATAATAATTTTTTTCTAATTTTGTATTACCAAAAATATGCATTATACATTTAAAAAAATCTTGTTATTATCTGGAACTTTATTTTCAGTATCATTTTTTCTAAGAGAGTCTGAGTATTGGCACAAACACATATTTTTTTCTTCCATATTTTACTCTTCAACCATTAAAAAAAAGTTGGTTCATTCATCCACTCAACCAATATTTATTTAGCATCTGCTATGTGCCTAAAATTGTTGGTGGTATAATAATGTATAAAACATTGTCTCTGCCTTCACAGATTTGCATACTAGCTAGTTGACCAAATACATACTCACACACACACATATTCACATGCACAGACATACACACATTACATAATACAAGGTAATTGCACATCATACATGCTATGAGAAAAAAATAGTGTGGTGAATAGAGCAAGGTGATATGGGGAGGGTGATTTAACATAAAGTGAGTGGAAGGTGCTATGTTAGGCCAGGAGGCTTCATTTGAGGGGAGCCCTGAGTGAAGTCCGGGGACAAATAAAAGCTGTGTGGCCTGTGGTGTGAGGGCCTCCATGGTATGGGGGACAGGGTGTGCAACCTGTTTTAGAGGGCTCCTTGTTAACAGTGTCAGAACCTATTGAAAATAAAACAGAGCGGATGTGGCTTTTGTGGAAAGGTGAAAGATATCCTCCATGTGTCTGTTTCATAAAATCTGACTCATTAAAGTAGAAAGCCAGACCAAGGGATGCCTCTGCCAGAAATAAGAGTGTGCACTGGCTGGTGTGCACCTAGCTGGGGCAGTACTTTGAGTTGTAATCTTGGAAACCTGAAATGTGTCGATATAGGAACAGGACTTGATGTGCATGTGGTCAGATAAAGAAAACCAATCAACATTTGGTGAAGTTGGCACGACAAAACTCCACCCTCTGGCATGTGGTTGATAAGCACTAATTACTTTATGGCTTCTGTTCCTCATCCTGCTTCCTCCGTAAGGCTGCCCTTCTGTTTTCAGATGCAGAATAGCCACGTGTTGATAATGTGCAAATATTTCTTCTTTTTTACGTCACCGGGTGTTGAACCTAGAGGCATTTTACCTCTGAGCTACACCACCAGCCCTAATTTTTATTTTTATTTTGAATCAAGGTCTCATTAAGTTGAAGAGGGCCTTACTAATTAGCGAGGCTGGCCTAGATAGAGCCTGAGATCCTCCTGCCTTAGCCTCTTTAGAACTGGGATTTCAGGTAAGCACCACCACACTCAGATAAAAATGGGCATATATTTCTGAAATGTCTTCACAGAGTCAGACCCACTTTTGATTTTTCCCGATCATTCGACATCAGTCAAGAATTTGCTGCTTGTAATTTGTATTTTTTAGTTCTCCAAATACAGATTTATGTTCAATATGTTTCATATTCTTATCAGTGGTCCTCTACCCCCTATTCTGAAAATCTGCCCCTATCTTTTAACTCCATAGTCTACGAAATCACTGTGCTAAGGTGTCCATCCCTTTCTCAGGTTTCCTTTGTTGGTGGTATCTGTTTCCATAGAGAGGTTCAATTTATTTACATGGGCTGCTCCTGATAAACTGTACCTAGCTTCCATAACTGAATGGGAGTTAAAATATTTTCTTCAGATTGGGAGTTTAGCTTTTTATTTCTTATTGCTCACCAGTACTAAAAAAGATTTTTATTTACAAATAAACACTAGAAAAGATTGACTAGCTCCACTAAAGAGGAGAGAAAACAAAGCAAACTTGTAAAAATAGAAAGTATTTACTGAACATTCATTCGGGACCAGGGATATGATAAGAAGTAAAGGAATACAGCGTAATACTAAAGATCCTGTTTTTGTACATTTTTCCATCTACTTTATTATCACCAAGGCAGATGTGAGAATTGTTTAATGATGAATAGATAACTTTGAAAAGTAACTTGGTTCATTCTCTGAGTTCTAGGAATATAGAAATTTTAGAGTTAGAATATCATCTATTTTTTAAAAAATTATAAAATAATTTGTTAGGATACTTACAGGTTGCTGAAATTTTGTGCTTTGGTTTTTTCTCTCTAAAGTTGTTCTAGAAAATTTTCATCCACTATTTTTTTTTTTTTTGTGGTACTGGGGTTCCTGGAGAAGCCCTTCTACCTCCGGGCTACACTCCCAGAACTATTTTATACTTTTTATTTGGAAACAGGGTCTCTTAAGCCAACATGGCTGGCTTCGAACCTGCGCAATCCTCCTGTCTCTGTCTCCTAAGCATGGGGATTACAAGCATGCGCCACCACGTCCGGCAAGAGACTTTTCATCTATTCTAATGGTTCTTTTTTTTTTTTAATAAACATTTTCTATCTAATATTGGGGAAAATGCCTATTTCATAAAATATTTAAAAAATTATCTGTATCCTCCATTTAAAATAAATGTAATGTTTTAGAACTGCTCTTGAATTTTATAATATAATAAATACAAAGAAGAATTTTAAAGAGAATGTAACAGTTTTTATGTTTTAAAGTAAATTGAGCTGACAGCTAATAGAAAAGTAAAATCTTTGCTAAGTTTGATAAGATAGTTGAAAGAACCAGACTATCTTAATTTAAAAAATCAGGATAGAAGACTTATTTAGTATCAAAAGATGAATGGTCCTTCTTTCTTAATAATTTTTGACTAAGAGTAATATAGGCTTTGTTGTTAATAAGGGAGATACATAAATGACAAATTATTATGTAAAAAGCATTTCTCTTTCTCATTCATTATTTTTTAATAGCCTGTCGCAGCATCCCAACTGAGCTTTCTTTCAGGAAACTGCTGGCTTTCTTAAAGTTCATAATGAGTTATTTTCTAAGTGCTCAAAAAGCTCAGTGACATGGCCCTCCAGTTACTCCAGGTTTTAGAATAGCAGGGATCAAGGAAATTTCTATTTTTCTCTCCCTCTGTTGACTATGAATGAAATGTAATTTCCTCTATGTATTATGTTACTTTTCATTCATTATAGAATCAGTTTTATTTTCCAAAGTGATGGGCCATTCTCTCTGAACAAATGAAACTAAATAAAGTATTTCCACTTCCCAGAAGGGTGAGAGCTATTGCTATTCGTTTTTGGGGGGGCACTCTGCTTTAGCTCCCTGGCCTCAAATTTTTTTTTTTTTTTGCAGTACTGGGGATTGAACCAAGGGACATTCTACCTCTGAGCTACACCCCCATCCCTATTTTTTATTCGTTTTTTTGAAACAGGGTCTCCCTGAGTTGCCAAGGTTCTCACTAAGTAGCTGAGGTTGGCCACGAACCAAGATCCTCCTGTCTCAGCCTCCCAAATGCTGGGATTACAAGCGTGCGCCACCATGCCCAGCTCCCAGGATCAATTTAAATAGCATGCACACATACCCATGTTCACACACAAGCCTTCTTAGAGTTATTGCTTGAATTAGCCTTTTTACATGTTAATAGGATTCAAGTTCCCTATGTTTATGAGTATTTCCTCAATCTAAATATGTCCCACATAACACATGGCTTTAAGCATTTATATGAAGATTGTTTGTGTAGAACTGTGCTGTCCAGTGTAATGGCTAATAACTACATGTGTCTATTAGAATTAATTAAAATGAAATAAAACGAAGTTCAGTTTCTTAGTTGCACTAGCTATACATCAAGTACTTAGTAGTCACTTGTGGTTAATGGTTGCTATAGTGGATAGTACAGACTTCGAACATTTTTAGAAAGGTGTTTTTGGTAGTGCAAATCAGAGGACAATTTGATTAGTAGGGCTTTTTTTGTTTTAAACAATATTATTAAATACTTTCCCTATTTCCTTAATCCCTGATATCCATATCATTATATAAAAACAATGATATCTACATTATTGTTTTTAAAATACATTAATAACTTACATATGTAAATTGTGTGAGTTCACGCACTAGAGCAAAGATCTTCAAATTTTATTATAAAATAATTTAATTCTTATTTCTTCTAAGTGAAAGTTTCAAATGGTGAGATGCTATCAGGCGGCATTGGCCCATGTGCTGGAGGTTTTAATGTGATCAACTGTCTCAATTTGCATGAGACCGAATAGGATTCCTGCCATTTGGGGCTCTAGTCCTAAAACTTGGAACGTTCATGAGCAACTGAGTTAAATTAGTTATTTGAAACGAAGCTATAATGATGGGCTTTGAAATGAGACAGATATGTTGCAAATCCTGGCTAGGCCATGTGATTTTTAAAATAACAATTGAACCTTGATGAGTCCAGAAAACTAATTTTTAACACTCATATTCATTTTTATTGAAGATGGGGATCTCTCTATATTGTTCAGGGTGGCCATGAACTCCTTCCGTCAAGCAATTTTCTTGTCTCAGCTTCCTGAGTAGCTGGGATTATAGGAGTGCACCATGCTGCCTGGCTCAGATACTCATTTATTTATTTATTTATATTTACATTTTTATTTGATAGTACTGGGGATTGAATTCAAGGATGTTCTATCTCTCTTAGCTACAACCCCAGGTCTAATTTATTTTTATTTTGAAACAAAGTCTTGTTAAGTTGCTGAGGCTGGCCTCAAACCTACACTTCTTCTGTCTCAGTTCCCAAGTACTGGGATTACAGGCATGAGCCACCATGCCTAGCTATATACTTATTTTTAAATGAGTATGTTGAAAGCATTCATATGGAAAAGTTATGGGAAGCAATGATAATAAAATATCCTGAATACAGTCCTAACTTGTTAATGGCAGCTTTATTTTTGTTGAACTAATGGGAATATAACAGTAGAGGTAGCAAGGATCCTTGAGAAAGAACTCATTGTTCATTGCTCGGTTGTTAACCTGTGCTGGGATGATTATGTTGACTGAGCTGAGCCACTCATGTCTTTGCATCAAAAGTAACTCAAATCAACAGAGATGATTATGAGCAATATTACTGCCTGGAAAATTAATGATATGGAAACCTGATTTACCCTAAGGAAATTAGATTGACGTATTTAAAAAAAAGAAGCGAACATCATGCTCTGCAAGTTTTCTGTTCCAAAGGCTTATTATAGAAGACAATTATTTGAGGAATGCTTACTGACCTTGAAATTTAGGACAAATAATAACAGAATATTCAGGATCCCAATGTTAATTTTAATTAGATACAATGATGGTAGCAAAGACTGGCTGTACTCCTTCACTACCTGTTCTCTCCATTTTCCTTTTCTAAGAAAACCTTTATATTTCAGCTGGACACATGATTGTCATTATTAGCCTCTTTTGGAGCTAGTTGTGGCCATTTAAATTTTTGCCAATAGGAAATGAATAGGAATGATGTATGCGCCTGCCTTTTTCTTCCCCCTTCTTTCTGAGCCTTTGTGAGTGAAAAAGACTTTTAAGTATGGGCAGAACAACCAGGAAGGAGCCTAAGGCTCAAACACTGTGCTATTCCCTCATTGCTCATGTTCAGATATACACATAAAAGAGAAATAAACATATATATTGTCACTATTATCTTGGGGATTGAATCCAGTGGTGTTCTACCTCCAAGTTACATTATACCCTCAGCCCTTTTTATTTTGAAACAGGGTCTTGCTAATTTTCTGAGGGTCTTTCTAAATAGCCAAGGCTGTCCTTGAACCCGGAATCCCCCACCTCAGCCTCCCAGGTACTGGGATTACAGATGTGTGCTACTATGCACGCTTTGTCGCTATTATTTTGAATTTTGTTTTAGCAGCTAATTGAATGGACTGAGTATCATGCTTAATAGAACACATACATTATTATAATAAAACTAATATCATGGCTCATCCAGTGCTGGAGTAGAGTGGTGAAACACTGAAAACATTTTCAGAATTTACAAATACCTAACCTTATTGTTTCTTGTTGATTTTATTAACCAACTTATGAAAATAGTTTTATCTAATAAACTTTTTCAGTATAAATATCTATTTTCTCTTCTATCAAGGTAAGTTCTGCTTATGCAAAGAAATAAATGTTTTTTTACAGTTTAAGAAGTCACTTTTTAAATTCATTATTTTAGTTAGCCTTTTCACAATATATGAGAAACGATCATTTTCTCCACTTTTTAGTCAAGGAAATTGAGACTTAGAGGAACTGAAAGACTTACAAAGTAAACACAGAGCCAGGAAGTGGCAGGGCTGAGATCCAACTTCAGAGATGAAACCTACCAACGAATTAAGCTAATGCGTAATCACACTTGTGGTTTTTATAGATTAATTCATGATTGTGGACGAAAGCATTATTTTTTTTTTTTGGAGAAAAATAGAAGCTTTCTAATGTGAAGCTCATGGCTTCTATCCCAATAGCCAAAATTCCTAAAAAGCTTAGAGCATTAGTTGACTACCCCAAAAAAAGATTCTGTGTCCATTGTTGCAGAACATTACATGTTCTATTTCTGCCCTGAAGTTTCACAGTTCACACTAGCATATTAAAGCCTTCGGGAAATTCAATTGTAGAGAGACCTGTTTAACTTGAACTTGCTTGATCAAACGTATTCACATGGAACCACTTTTTATGTATAATTGAAAGCAGAACAATCTTCCAGAAGTCTTGTCTTACTACGGTAAGAGAAATAGAATGGTGGTCAAAGGCATTTTATACAGGATAATTTAATGAGTTGCTTCAACCACAAAGGCATATACCCACAAAAAATGCTTAGGGATTTGAGGTATGTGGGAAGCAGACAGCTCATTCATTTGTGGATTTTTATGGACCCCGATTCCTGGGAAGTTCTTTTTATGGATATGGCAATACCAGCTATTCTTAGGGAAATTGTGTTTGCTATACATCTCATTCTGAATTATAATCCTTCTCATACTTCTCTGACTCAGGATAAGGCAAATAGGTTTCAGGTTGCTTTATGGGAAAGTTTTATAATTATATGTACACTACATAGGAGTATGAGAAAGGACGTTATAATGGTCATGGGAAATTGCAAAATATTATAAAAATTTTCCCAGTTTCATACTGCTGATATAAAATAACATCTCTGCTTTAGGATAAGGTTTATTTTGAGCTAAATATGAGTCACCCTGACCTGGGAACATGGATTCAAGATACCCTGAATGATTCTGTATTCTGTATTCTGCTGTAGAAAAGGTTACATGATCTTTTAGCCAAATAACAAAGAAAACCGTAAGTCAATACATTCAAATGAAGACATTTGTGGTGGCATTAGGTGAAGGATTACAGCAAAGTGGGAAAATATTTCTTATATGTATCAGATGCTATCTTATAGCATTCTTAGCTCTAAGATTGATGGAGTCTAGAGGTCTGCTAAGCTTAATATATTCCAAGTGGTTACCTCATAGTTAAGAGAAAGGTTCCACTTCTGCCTTTCCCTATAGCCCCTGTCAGTCATCATTCTATACTCTGATTAAATGAGTTTGACTATTTAAATACCTCGTGTCAGTGGAATCATGTCCTTCTGTAATTGGCTTGTTTTGCCTAACATAGAATCTCCAACATAATCTATATTGTTGTAGATTACAGGATTTCCTTCTTCTTTTTTTTTTTGGTGGTACTGGGGTTCCTGGAAACCCTTCTACCTCCGGGCTACACTCCCAGGCACCTAATTTTTATATTTTTATTTGGAAACAGGGTATCTTAAGCGAGCGAGGCTGGCTTTGAACCTGAGCGATCCTCCTGTCTCCGCCTCCCAAGTGCGGGGATTACAAGCATACACCACCACGCCGAGCAATTTCCTTCATTTTTAATATATTATATTTAATTGTATGCATATATACTTATCTTTTGATAGATTAGAAGGTTAAAAGTGAATCCCTCCTTCCCTCCATTCCTTCTTTCCTCCTTCCCTCTCCTTCCTTCCTTCCTCCCTCCCTCCCCCCCTCCCTCTTCTTCCTTCCTTCCTTTCTTTCTTTCTTTCTTTCTTTCTTTCTTTCTTTCTTTCTTTCTTTCTTTCTTTCTTTCTTTCGAGATTGAACCCAAGGGCATTTTGGCATTCTACCTCTGAGCTATAGCCCTTTTAGGTGTTTTTTTTTGTTTGTTTTGTTTTTTGTTTTTTTTTTTGTTTTTTTTTGTACTGGGGTTCTTGGAAACCCTTCTACCTCTGGGTTACACTGCCAGACCTATTTTTATACTTTTTTTTACTTGGAAACAGGGTCTCTTAAGCCAGCACAGCTGGCTTCGAAACTGAGTGATCCTCCTGTCTCTGCCTCCCAAGCACAGGGATTACAAAGGTGTGCCACCACGCCCGGCTTTTTTTTTTTTTTTTTTTTTTTTTTTTTAATCTGGCTAAGTTGCTGATATTCTCACTAAATTGTGGAGGCTAGTCTCAAACCTGTGATCCCCCTGTTTCAACTTCCCAAGTACTGGATTACAGGCATAGACTGGCATGCCGAACTGTGAATGGTTGTTTTCTAGAGGGCCTAAGAGAGAGTCTAAGATAATTTTGGTTCCTGATCTGCACTATTTCATCTCTTTACAATCATGGTAATCTGCACAGCCAAGGTCAAACAGTCTTCAGGGTCAGTAATATAGATGTGGCTTCCTCAGAAAGCCTCAGCTTCACAAAACATGGGGAAAACTAAAAGAGGACCCTTAGTTCCTTTTAAAAATTTCCAGACTGAGACATGTTTAATGGTTTGACTTAGATACGTAGCTACTTGATATGTTATTTACATATTAGATTTTTTGTCATTCTTGGTCACCAAGGAGCTTGGAGTATCCACATTTTAATCTTACTAGACTAGGCTGAAGCCAAACTGGATGTTATAGGAAAATAAAGATAAAAGCACAGAATTGTTATAATTATTTATTATTATTCTTTGTTATGGCATGGCTATGTATATTAGAGCTAAAGATAGTACTCTAAAATATTCCCTGGGAAGTTTCAATTTAAGCTTAGAGATGAGTAGAAACAGTCCTAAATTAAGTAAGATGGCTTAAGGCTTAATACTAGTAAGAATTCCCAGGAGACCAACTATTTTAAGAATCTAATTCTCAGCAAAATAAGTTTCATGCTTAATATAATTTGAATACAAATCTTGATTTGGCTTTTCTTTTGAAGTTTGACATAAACATTTCTAAAATCATCTGGAAGAATAAATGGATAAGAATGTCCAAGAACATTTTGGAGAAAGAGTTTTGTATGGGAGCGTTCACTGTCAAATATTAAAACATATTATAAAATTTCAGTAATGAATGTACCACAGTAGTGACAAAACAATAAATGATATGTACATATAATTATATATTATCTATCTATCTGTCATCTATCTATCAAGGGCAAAGAGAAAGGCAAGAGCACTAAAATATATAGAAATTTATACTGAGAAAAGGGTGGCATTTTAAATTGGTGGTGAATGGCATGACCATTTAGTGAACGAAACAGGGAATACATTAGTGTCTTATTTGCATCTTACATAATTGAAACTTTAGCAATCATCCATTGATTAGCAATTTTCCACTACTTCCTTCCTCCACAGCTCCTGATAACCACTATTATACTCTGATTCTGTTTGACTGCTTCAGATATCTCATGTAAGTGGAATCATGTAGTATTTGTTCTTTTGTAACTGGCTAATTTTGCTTAGCATAACATCTAAAATATAACTTGTTTCATTGCATACTTCAGAATTTCCTTCACTTTTACAATATATATATATATATATGTATATATATATATTTTTTTTTTCTTTTAGTACTGGGGATGGAATCTAGGGGCATTCTACTGTTGAACTGCACCCCCATGCTGGGATTACAAGCGTGGGCCACCAAGCCTGGCACACAAGAGTATTTAATCATATGCACGTACCATATTTTCTTTATCCATTTATCTTCTAGTGAACATTTAGGTTGTTGGATATTGTGAATAATGACTGCAATGATCTTTGGGATGTGAATATCTCTTTGGAATTCTGATTTCAATTCTTTCACATAACTACTCAGAAGTGGGATTACTGGATTATATGAAGTTGTATTTTTAGGTGTGTGTGTGTGTGTGTGTGTGTGTGTGTGTGTGTGTGTGTGTGTAAAATGGCCATATTATTTTCCATATTAGCAGCACAAATTTGCATTACCACAAACAATATACATGAATTTAAGTCTCTTCACACCCTTGCTAACACTCATATTTTATAGGTTGCTTGTTTTTATCAACCTGAGAAAGATGTCCACTCTTTGTCCACTTTTTGTATGTGCAGGATGGATATTTTCTTCTATCACAGCATATTTGTCATTTTTGAGATTGTTCAATATCAACCCATAAGAAACAAAGAAAGAAAATATACTCCTACCAAATTCTTTAAATTAATTCTTATATAAAATAAATAATTAATTGAGCCATTTTACATACCTACATCAATGAGGATTAATCCTGTTATGCAGTGATAACAAACATCTTTCAATAACTCAATGACTTAGAACCCCAGAGGTTTGTTTTTTGGCCACTGCTACATGTCCAGGGAAGATCAGCTGAAGTGGCCTCTGTATCAGTCAGGATACTGGGGGCTTCTACCCCTCCAGTGCAAGAGCAATAATGAAGTGGAGCACTGAGCACAGGCAATTCAGTACCTCCACACATAATGGCATGTATCACTTTGTTCAAGTCCATTAGCCAAATCAAATGACTTGGTCCGTCATGGTGGCAGAGAAATACAATTCCCTTGATTGATTAAGGAAGAGAGGAATCCTTTATTGCTAGCAAGTTAGTAAGGTCTACCACACCGTTCACTAATATTCTACTATCGCTCTTAAAGTGAGTTATAATCTGCAAAATCGCATGGGAGAAGGAGATTATTGAAAGAAAGTAAGAGATTGCTTTGCTAGACTCATGGCCAACATAAAATAAAGCATTATCTTTGGATGTATCTGTTCAAATGTAACCATCATGCATTCCGAAGTTAAGAGAAACTTGTTAATAGTTTTAAATTGTAAAAGTACATGTTATTTATTTTGCAGCAAGAGATGTTTCAAATACCAAGCCAAAGCAGAAAAAAACAATAAACTTTCGGTATATATAAGAAGTGCTTTTTTTTTTTTTCTGCTTTTGATATTTCTCTTCTGTGAATTTCATGCTTGCCTTCTAGGTATTTGAAACCAGGATATGAAGCCACCCTAGCATAAAAGCTGAAAGCATTCTAGCATACAGTTTTTATGGGTGTTTCTGAGCAAACTCTTCTCACTGTTCAAGAGTAGCCAATATCTCATTCTCTTTAAACATAGATTAATTTGCAATGGATATAAAACTGGGCCGGTGTATTCAGAAATTGTTTTGCAAGAATAGTTTATTTTCACAATATGATATTTCTATCCATTTCATACTCACTTTATTCTACTTGGTTCCGTGGAAAATATGTGTCTGTTTGTATTAAACATCAAGATCACTTTAGCTGAATTATAATAAAACCTGATATTTGAATCAGGCCTGAAATAAGTGCTAAGTATCTTACATGCCACCAAGGGCCAAGGATGGGCACTGATGTGGGTTGGCTGGGAACTGTTGCAAATAGAGACTAGATGAGTGTGTGGGTGATAGGAGCTGTTATCCGTACCTAGCCAATTGTGGTGACAGAAAAAAAGAAAATTATTCACTACCACACTTTCTTATTTTAAAAAGAGACCCAAATTATACATCTCATATGAAATATCCTGTTTGATAAAATTAAACTATTTTTTAAAAATAACAAAAACTGTTCAGGCAATACAAGTACCTTGGGGTTATCATTTTATGACCATACTTTGAATAAATACATTTTTACATTTTTAATTGAATACCAATAAGAATGTTATTGTCATTATTACTAGTAGTATTGCTATTATTATTAGTGGCAATAGTATTACTGTTTTATAATTGTGAATGAGACCAAGAGCAATCAAGCAATTTGCCTGAATCACAAAGCTGGTATGTAGTTCTTTTGATCCAATTATATGTTAGGTTCTTTCTACTTTTTAGAGCTTTTTAAAGATGTTTTCTAAATATTGAAATGTATGTGGAATCAGACATCTTAATATACCTCTTCTGGCCTCAATTTCTGCTACCTATGTGAGTTTGAGTTTGACCATTTAATTTCAGTTTACTTGCCAGATGGGGGCACTACTAGACCTTGTGGTTTCTATGGCCACCCACAGCTGTGAAACCCATCCTTGGGTCACCAAATTACATAATAGCCATGTTAGTCTCATTTAGAATGATTAGTCAGCAGATGCACAATATCCTTCTTGCCCAGGCTGTTCACATAAGTGGCATCCTCTTTCTTGTCTCTTGGTGGTCTAGAAAGCCCAGACCTTAGATCTTGAGTGAATTAATCTGATTCCTGTTTTAAAGTAAAAACTATAACACATCTTTTACTTTTTTAGATATATGTATTTTTATAATGTTTAATTATAAATTTCAATGGATAGAGTAGAGATAAAGGGGCAGTTATTATCTGGAGTTATCCTTTAATTATAAGCTCTAGTTGATGACTCTGTTTCAATAAATTGCTCTTGAATGGAGTATCATTAAATCAACAACTATTATTAGCTCTTCATAATGTATTCAAGTGCAAAACCTACTTTTCTGTATCTTGGGAAGATCCTTAGAGCAGTTCTCTAGTTTTGGAAGAGGTTAGGAGACTTAGGAAACAGTTGGAATTCATTCATATTCTCTCTCTCTCTCTCTTTCTCTCTCTCTCTCTCTCTCTCTCTCTCTCTCTCTCTCTCTCTCTTGCTTTTAGCCTGCATTTTTCTTTTTTAATGTTTTAATTTTTTCCCCTTTTTAATGGATGCATTTTAGTCATACATCTTAATGGGATAAAAGACTTGTGGAGACATAGATGCACACATCACCCAATTAGCCCATACCCAGTCCCCACCCATTTCCCTCCCCATCCCTCCTACCCATGCTTGGCTTAGTGATTGACTTTGATATGTTTGTTTAAGTACATCATGTGCTTTAGAGTTTCCCTTTTCCTCCCTCCCATCCCCTCAGTTAGGTCGCCTTATTTGCTCCTGTATAGGATCTCCTTCTTCATCTAGAGTTCCTCCTGTTACCCATTTCTCCCTAGCTTTCACATATTAGGAAAAACATCTGATTTCTTATTTCTTGTGTCTGACTAATCTAACTTAGCATAATGTCCTCCAGTTCCATTCATTTCCCTGTACTAAACACGGTCTCTGCTGTTTGATCACATGTAGTTTTTCTTTAATGACATCTTCTTAGCTACCATTATACCATCATACTGTAGGGACTCAAAACAGGTCCATAGCATTCAGAATTGAGCTTTTCAGTAACTAGAGAATGCACATTTAGTTAGGAGCCAGGCACAGCCTGGGTACCGTACCATGACCATACACACCCAGTATGGGTCCAGCACTATTATATCATTTCAACAACTGATGTCAGGTTTCCAAGTTTAGAAAGGCTAACTCTCTCCCCTAAGATCACACGGCTAGTTAGCGATGGTACTTGGAATCAGCACTCAGAATAGGTTCAAAGCTCTTTTTTGATGTGATAGTTAATGTATATGTCAACTTTACTGAGTCACTGGGTGCCGAGATTTTCTCTACTGGCTCTGTACCTTGCTGACTAAAGATCATGGGCTTCTCAGCCTCCATAATTGTGTGACCCATATCCTAACTGTAAATCTCTCTTTCTCAATCTGTCTCCTATGTATGTATGTATGTATGTATGTATGTATGCATGTGTATATATATATATATATATATATATATATATATATATATATATATACACACGTACACACACATATATTTGATCTGTTTCTCTGAAGAATCCTGACAAATAATACTGCTTTCGGGTCGCTGCTATACTATCGACATCACTCCACATTTGGTTATGTGTCGATAGCTTTGATTTCTGCCCATTTTTTTTTTTAGAGCTGAACTCTAGCCAGTCCTAAGATCTGTGAAAATAAATGTGACTCTTATGTCACTAAGAATTTGGGGGAGGGTTGTATATAGTATGAGTGTGGCTTGATATAGCAGCCAGGATAATTTGCCTTCTAAATCTAGCAATTTTCTTCCTTCTCCTCTTCCTCCTCCTCCTCCTCCTCCTCCTCCTCCTCCTCCTCCTCCTCCTCCTCCTCATTTTCTACCTCTGGTCTACACCAACAGCCATTTTTATTTTTAATTCTAAAACAAGGGTATTTTTAGGTTGCAGAGAGTCTCACTAAGTTGCTGAGGCTCATCTTGAACCTGTGATTCTTCTGTTTCAGCCCTCCAAATTCTGAGATTACAGATGTACACCACCACACTCATCTACAACACATTTAAAATATTTCAAAATACACTACAATTTATTATTAGTGTTAAAAATAAAAATTAGTAAGTAGAGATTCATTCTTAAATGTAGAAATAAAAGCATTTGATTTATTTTCTAGATTTTACCTTACCATCAGTTCTTTAAAGGAGCAGCCTCTTTGACCCTCCAGCTTAAGTTAAGAACCTCTTGCTAGAGTTTCTCATGTAGCAATTAGTCTTTTTTCTTTATACTTTGTCTATATTATAATTTTTTAATTTATTTAAATTTTTTATGAAATGTTCATCACCCTCACTAAACTCTAATTCCATGAGGGTGAGAAATTGTCTTTTTTTTTTTTACCTACCCTGTGAAGTTGAGTTCCCCATATTATACCATGTTATAGGACTTTTTGTGGTTTCCTGTTTTCACTGTATAGATTTCCTAATGAGTTTTGAAATACAAACTTTATGCAAGTTTTTTCATAGATGAGCACAGGTGGAGTATTTCATTTGGATGGAGGTTCAGAATAATTCAGTGGAAAAAAACTTGGACTGAGAATTAGAAAATGAGATGTGTGTGTCTGACTGTCAATTCTACAACACTCTAATTATGTTGTTAACATGAAATATGGGATGATAGCATTTATTCTATGGGATGGTTGTGAGAGATAAATGAGTTATAGAAAAGGTTTGTAAACTGTGAAGCATTGTATAAATATTAACTGTAATTATATAAGATGCATGTAGAATGTATTGCATTGAATATTAAAGTTGTTCAAAGTCACTGCTGGAAATGACCACCACAATATATTCTGGCTCATCTGAATATTTTTGAATTTAGCTTCTACAATTAATCAACATTACAGGCCATGTGATCTCTTTTTTAACTATTAACTATTCTTTAATTATTTCCAAATCTCTGGGATCATTAGCATCGTCACTTGACTAAGGCATTCACATAGCTAGAATGAGATGATTGTGTGTGTGTGTGTGTGTGTGTGTGTGTGTGTGTGTGTGTGTGGTACTGGGGTTCCTGGAAGCCCTTCTGCTCCCAGACCTATTTTATACTTTTTTATATCTGGAAACAGGATCTCTTAAGCCAGCGAGGCTGGCTTCGAACCTTCGCAATCCTCCTGTCTCCACCTCCCAAGCGTGGGGGTTACAAGCATGCGCCACCACACCCGGCATGAGATGAATAATTTTACTTCAGAAAATAATGTGGCCAAAGATTGCTGGTCTAACACAGTACGTAAAATATATTCTGAGCATTTTATTGTTAAATAATTTTACTTTGCTGAATCCACAAATCATCTTGTCACTATTTTGATAAATTAATTGAAAGATATATGGATCATTTAAAAAATTCAGAACTCTCATGGATATTTAGGTTTATATGTTGAGCCTATTTTGTTTTAATGAAGTTGAATGAATTCTTTTATCAACTGTAGAGGATTTTCTATAACACAAATCCAATGATTCAGAATATTAATACATAGTCAGAAAACCAAGATTCATTTGAGAAAATACTTTTTGCTCCTAAAACTCCTGACTGGTCTTATAAATCTTGTAAACAAGCACAAGGGTAATATTTAAATTGGCCTTATTTTAGAGATTTTGAAGCAGAGCATTTGTCACAATAAACAGGCACTACTACATTATGAAGAGCATGCTTACAAAAGGAACACAATGTTTTATCCAGAGCAACAAAATCACATAATACACTAATTTCTGCATTATGTGTCATTTAAATTTAATCACTGCACAGATATCAAAGTGTAACATGTACTATGGTATGCAATATAGAGGAGTTTTGCATAAATTATCCTTTTCATTACAAAACAAAGCAAATTAAGCTAAAGTTTTATGTGGGGAATAATTATTCAAATATGTGTGGTATGTTTGTACTTGTTTCTCTGAGTAAAAGTATCTGTATTTTTCATAATAGTTTATTTAATGAGGTGGTTATAGATCTACATAATAAAACTGCACATCAGACTATATTTTAGCATAATGTTAACAATTTTAAGGAGCAATCCCTTGTTTTCTTACATTTTGTTGAGATGTATCATGAATAACTACCTTCAGAGAATCCTATTATAGATGAGGTTGGGACAAAATAGGAGCTTTAAAAATGGTAGATTTGTTCCAAAGCCCATTTTCTCCTCTATTTTAAAAATTGAATCTTATATTTTTTCTTTGGTGTGAAGTTGTTTGTTTGAAATAACAAACACGTAAATTAAATTATCAATAAAAAGTTTTTTTTTTGCTCATAGAATCCATTAAAATTGGGGCTGAAAAATTTGTCTCATTTCACAAATACCTTGTGGTATTTTCTGCTACACTTTGTTCTCATTTTACACTGTTGGGTATGAACTGGGTTTACGGGCACTCTTTCAGCACAATGAAGACTTTAAGATATCAAACTTTAAAATGACATGTTATCAGATATAAAATTTAAAAGTGAATATAAATATATTTATCTTTCAAAACTCCATTTTAGTCTTCTTTCAAAATAAACTTGGGAACACAGAAAACAAAACAAAACAGAATAACCAGAATAGTTCTCAGCAACAAAAACCATGCAGGAAGAATCACAATACCTGACTTTAAACTATACTACAAAGCCATAGTAATAAAAACAGCATGGTACTGGCACAAAAACAGATATACACCAGTAGAGCAGAATAGGAGACTCAGAAACAAATTTGCACACTCACAGCCAATTATTTTTGATAAAGGGGCCAAAAATAGACACTGGAAAAAAGATAGTCTCTTCAACAAATGATGTTGGCAAAACTGATTAACCATATGCAGAAAAATGGAAATAAACCCCACTTTTTCATCCTGCACAAGAGTCAATTTGAGATGGATCAAAGACTTGAAAATCAGACCAGAGACCTTGCAACTTCTTGAAGAGGTTTTATATTTCCTCATTAAAAATCAAATCAACAATATAATAAAAACAGAGAAGATGACTGAACTAAGGTCATGCATTTAATATATTTTAAAGGTGATAGTTAAATTGCTTCTGAATTTTCTGGTTCATTTTATAATTGTTTGAGTAACCCATTAAGTTATCAAGAAGTCATTCACTTATACTTAAAATAGGATATGGTTTCAGGCAGCTGAACATAGAAAAAATACACAACTGTGTCTCATTTAAAGTTGATGGTCACAAGGACTGGAGGGTAACTCATTGGTACAGCCTGTGATTAGCATGAATAAAGCCTTGGATTCAATTCACAGCAAAAAAAAAAAAATGTGATCATTAATCTCAAATGGGGCAATAAGTCCAATATTTCTCTAATAAACTCACTTTTTTTGTTTGGGTGGTACTGGGCTTCCTGGGAACCCTTCTACCTACGGGCTACACTCTCAGACCTATTTTTTAAAATATTTTTTTAATTTGTAAACAGGGTGTCTTAAGCCAGCGAGGCTGGCTTCCCTGCATGATCCTCCTGTCTCTGCCTCCCAAGCGTGGGAATTACAAGCGTGCGCCAACACGCCCGGCTATAAACTCACTTTTGATTTCTCATGATGTTTTACATTGTCTCCTCCTTCCTCAAATCTCCCACGTTCTTTTCCTCTCTCACTCTCAGCTGAAGAATTCATCTCATGCTTCACTGACAAAGCAATTAGATAAAAATACATCATTCTTCCAATGGAAAAGGTATTGATCCCTACCAGCCTCTGTGCCTACTTGTCAGAACTCTCTTTACAGTGGAAAATGACCCCTGCTCGGCTCCATGCTCTTAGCCTCCACTTGGATCCCAACCCATTGCATGTAAAAATAGACCACAAGTCAGAAAGAAACACTTCCTCTCCTTTCATTGAATTTTCCCTTTCTTCTCTCGCATTCTCATGCTTTTGCCAGACCTCTATACTTTTTGGGGTAATATAAACAAACCCTATACATTTTTGTTGTATATGGAAATACCACATATACATAATAATTTTTGAAGAAATTGTGATTGATGAAATATCCTCTAGCATGCATGAAAATGACAAGGTGAAGCAGTGTCAAATGCCCATCCCTTCAATTTTAGAAGCACCTAGAGATGCCAGACATTAATTCTGAATTTGACATAATGTTGGAAATTGCAGATAGATAACGGAGACACAAAGCTTAGGATGACATATGGACAATGAGCAATGGAAACAATAATCGTAAGTGCCCGATATGAAGGTCAGGATGAGAGTAAAAAGAATATAAGATTGGAAGAATATATAGAAAACACATAAAGCTCACAGGTAAATTGTCTCATCCTGGATTTTAGAAATTTAATAAAGGAAGAGAGGTTGAGCTCAAAATTTAAAAAGCTTAATTATATTAATCCCCTTCTCATGTATAAAATGTGAAAAACACCTGAAATGAGGAGTCAGGAAGATTTCAGTTTGAATCCAGGCTGTGTCACTAATAGATCTGTGACCTTGCCTCGTCTCCCTCTCACTAAATTGAGAACCGTAATAACTGCCTTCCATGGTTGTTGGTAGAATTAAGATAATGTTTGTGACGCTTTTGACACGTCCAGGTGCCTAATCAATGTTAGTTCCCTAGCTCTTTTCCTAAGAAATCATGGTGCCTGAATGAGTAGCAATTAGATTAAACCATACTCAGCTTTTTTGTACACATTATTTCTACTAAAAATTGGACTCATTTAACTCTGTACTTTTTTTAAGAATAAAAAATTGCAGCAAAATAAAGGGAGACTTAGTGGCTTGGAGACAGAAATAGCTGCCCAATTCTGAGCATACAGAGTCATGCCCACATATGGGCCTGGTGTCCTAGATATTGTCTCTACGACTTAGTCCCAAGGTTCTATTTTCTTATCAAAACTTGTTCCCAGATTACTAAACAAATGCCAGGCCTGGGAAGATTCAATTTTTAGCAAGTATCAAAAATTCTAGAATTACAAGAAAATGTCATGATAGTGTGATATAATGTTATGTTTATGGTATAATTTAGTTATAGGTAGGAACAAACAGGTAATGAAGATATTTGAAAAGATATTAAAAAAATAAGAAATCAGATGCTTTCCCTAATATGTGAGAGTTAGGGAGAAAAGTGGAGCAAACAAGATAACCTAAAGGAAGAGAAAGGAGGGGGAAGAGAAAAATCTCTAAAGCACACAATGTACTTAAACATATCGAAGTCAATCACTAAGCCAAGCAAGGAAGGGAGGGACGGGGAGGGAATGGGGTGGTATTTGGGTAGGGGTTAAATCAGCGATGAGTACATGTTTATACACACAAGTTTTTTACCCCAATAAGTTGTATGAATATAATGCACCAATAAAAAAAATAAATTAAAAAAAATTCACTCAAGACCTTTGAAACTATGATTTCTGAACTCCTTTTCTGAAGACAGTGAACTTAGGATTGTTGACCTGATTTAGGTCACAGGGAGCTTCAGTTTTATTTCAAGACATAGGGTGACCCAACAGATGGAATTTGGAATACAAAGCCAGGCAGGTAACCTGAATATTGTGTTTGTGGGAAAATGCTAGGGAGACAGAGTCTATGTATGAGGAATGAGGCAAAGATTGGGCCCAGAAGTGAAGTGCAAGAAGGGTTGTGGTGGTAGGGAAAAAGAGGAACAGGAGATGTATCCTAACTTCCTGGAGTGAGCCTATTCAGAGTTCTGTGTAGAAAGAAAACCAGGATAGGGCCCAAGTTACCTAAGACTTGTAGCACCCAAGTAAAATGACTCCTGTATGTAGTGTTATAAAATGTGAGTTTAGTAATCCTAGATACTCAGTAGACTGAGGCAGGAAGCTTGCAAGTTCCAGGCCAGCCTGGGAATCTTTTTATGACCTTTTCTCAACATAAAAAGAACCAGGAGTATAGCTCAGTGGTAGAGTGCCTCTGGGTTCAGTCACCAGTAATAAAAAACGAGATGAGAACTTAACACAATGTTAAACAAACATCGAACATGCCTGAAGTATGAAAAGCTACACAATGGAAAAATACAAACACTTGCAAATTTCTTTTGAAACAATAAACCCATACTATGAAATAAATGCAACTATCAAAGCAGTAGTAATTAGATTTTTGAGGACATTGATGTGAAAGTTTTCAAGAATCTGTTTTGCTTTCAGTGATATTTTTAATGAATTAACCACATGAGGTTGGCAGGTCAGAATTGTACTTCTCATATCCAGAAGGCATCACTTCACAGCTTGGACTTCTTTAGAAAATTTTGGCAACATTATGTCACATTATAACCATAACTTTGTTCATATTTGGTGTACATTTCTCTCTTTTTTAAAACTTTTTATTGGTGCGTTGTAGTCATACATCTTAATGGAGTATAAGAGGGTGGAGACATACATGCACGCATCACCTAATTAGCCCTTACCCAATTCCCACCCCATTCTCTCCCCCTCTGTTCTTCTCACGTTTGGTTTAGTGATTGAGTTTGGTATGTTTGTTAGTGTACATCATGAACATTAGAGAATTTCTCTCTTCCACCTCCCATTCCCTCAGGTTGCCTTATTTGCTCACCTATAATATCTCCTTCTTTGTCTAGGGGTCCTTCTATGACCAATTTCTCCATAACTTTCACATATTAGGGAGAGCATCTGATTTCTTATTTTTGTGACTGACTAATCTCTCTTAAGCACAATATCCTTCAGTCCCATCCATTTCCCTGAAAGTGACATAATTGTGTTTTTCTTTGTGGCTGAGTAAAATTCTATTGTGTAAATATCCCACAGTTTTGTAATCCATTCATCTGTTGATGGACATCTTGGCTGGTTCCATAGTTTAGCAATTATGAATTGTACACCTATGAACATAGATACATATGCATTAGTTTGGTAGTTTGGTTTCCATTCTTTTGGATAGATAGGCAGAAGTGGTATTGCTAGATGATATGGTAAGCTTGTTTTCATTCTTCTGAGGATCCTCCATACAGTTTTTCAAAGTGGTTGCACTAATTTGAAGTCGTACCAACAATGTATTAGACTTCCCACTTCTCCACATCCTCACCAGCATTTTTTGTTTGTGTTTTGAATGATTGCCATTCTATTTGGAGTTGGTTGAAATCTCAGAGTAGTTTTTATTTGCATCTTTCTGATTGCCAATGGTGTTGAGCATTTTTTCATGCCTTTATTTGAATTTTGTCCTTTGTGAAATATCTATTTGGTTCCCTTGCCCAGTTTTTGATTGAGTTATTTGTTTTCTTAGAACAGAGTTTCTTGAGTTCTTTGTATATTCTAGATATTAGTCCTCTATTGGAAGGGTAGGTGGCAAAAATCTTCTCCCATTCTGTTGGCCCTCGGTCGAGGTTCTTGACAGTTTCTTTTGCTGAACAGAAGCTCTTTAGTTTCATGCAATCCCACATATTGATTCACCTTTTAGTTTTTGTGCCTTTTGGGTCTTGTTTAGAAAGTTTTTATCTGTGCCTATGTGTTGCAGTGTTGGACCTATGCCCTCTTCAGGGAGCCTCAAGGTCTCTTGTCTAATTTTCAAGTCTTTGATCCATCTTGAATTGACTCTTGTGAAGGGTGAGAAAGTAGGGTTTATTTTCATTTTTAATCATATGATTATCCAGTTTTGCCAACACCATTTGTTGAACAGGCTATCTCTTTTCCAGTGTATGTTTTTGGCACCTTTGTCAAAAATCAATTGGCTATAAGTGTGCAGATTTGTTTCTGAGTCTTCTATTCTGCTCCATTGGTCTATGTATCTGTTTTGTACCAGTACCATGCTGTCTTTATTACTATGGCTTTGTAGTATGGTTTAAAGTAAGGTCTTGTGATTTCCCCTGCATGTTTTTTTTTTTTTTTGCTGCTGAGAACTATTTTGGCTATTCTGTTTTGTTGTTTTTGTTCCAAATGAATTTAAGAACTAATTTTTCTAAGTCTGTGAGGAATGACCTTGGTAATTTAATGGGTATTGCATTGAATCTGTAGATCACTTTTGGAAGTATGGCCATTTTGATGGTATTTATTCTGTCTATCCATGAACATGGAAGATCTTTTCATTTTCTAAGGTCTTCTTTAATTTTTTTTCAGTGTTTTATAATTTTCTTTGTAGAGGTCATTTACCTCCTTGGTTAAGTTTATTACTAAGTATTTTATTTTCTTGTGGGATATCCTGAGTGGAAGTGTTTTCTGGATTTCTTTCTCACTAGATTTATGGTTGGTATACAAAAAAGCTTCTGATTTTTTAAGATTGATTTTGTATCCAAACACTTTGCTAAATTGTTGATCAGTTCTATAAACCTTTTAGTTGAGTTTGTGGTTCTTCTAAGCATAGTATCATGTCATCTGCAAATAGTGAAAGTTTGAGTCCTTTTTTTCCTATTGTACACATTTGATTTCCATTTCTTGCCTTCTTGCTCTGGCTTGAGTCTCAAGTACTATATTGAAAAGAAGTGATAATGGACATCCTTGTCTTTTTTCTGTTTTTAGGGGGAATTCCCACAGTTTTTCCCCAATTAATAGGATGTTTTCTGTGGGTCTATTGTAGATTACCTTTAATGATGTTGAGATATGTTCCTTCTATTCTCATTCTCTGCAGTGCTTTTAGCATAAATGGATGTTGGATTTTGTCAAATGCTTTTTTAGTATCTATTGAAATCATCATGTGATTTTTGACTTTTGCTCTGTTTATGTGATGAATTACATGGATTGATTTTTGCATGTTGAACCAGGCTTACAGCCCTCAAATAAACCCTACTCGGTCATGGTGTATGTGATTTTGAATGTGTGTTGCTAGTATTTTGTTTAACAGTTTTGCATAAAAGCTTATAAAGATATAGGCCTGTACTTTTCCTTCCTTGAGCTGTCTTTATTTGGTTTGGGCATTAATGTGATGTTGGCTTCATAGAATGTATTTGGGAGAGTTCTGTTCCTTTTTTTCAAGAAATATATCGAGGAGTATTGGGATTAGCTCTTCTATAAAGGTTTTATAAAATTCACTTTGGAAACCATTTGGTCCTGAGATTTTCTTTGATGATAGACTCTTTATTGCTGTTTCAATCTCTTTGATTGCTATTGGTTGGTTTAAATTTTTTGTATCTTCTTAATTCAGTTTAGGAAGGTTGTATTTAACTAGAAAGTTGTCAGTTTCTTTCAGATTTGCCATTTTGTTGGAGTATAGTTTTTTAAAGTAGTTTCTAAGAATCCTCTGAATTTCTACACTGTTGGTGGTAATATATTCTTTTTCATCTCTTATCTTCATAATTTGGATTGATTCTCTCTTATTTTGTTAAGTTGGCTAGTGGTTTATCTATCTTATTAATTTTTTTTAAGAAACCAGCTTTTGGTTTTGTTGATATTCTGTATTTTTATTCTCTATTTTGTTGATTTTACTCCGATTTTAATAATTCTCTGCCTTTTACTGGCTTTGGAGTTATACTCTTACTGTTTTTCAAGGACTTTAAGGTAGGTGTGTCATTAGGTTATTTATTTGGCGATTTTATACTTTTTTTATGTGGGCACTCAGTGCTATAAATTTTCCTATTAATACTGCCTTCAAAATGTCCCTGAAGCTTGGATATATTGTATCTTTATTTTCATTTGTTTCTAGAAATTTTTTTACTTTAGCCTTATTTTTTTCTATGATCTATTCTTCATTCAGCAGTGTGGTTTTCAGTCTCTTCATGTTTATGTGGTCTCTCTGGGTCTTCTTATAGTTGATTTCTAGTTTTACTCCATTATGGTCTGAAAAGACACAGGGAAATATGTCACATTTTTTTGTATTTGCTAGGCTCACTTTGTGGCCCAGGATGTGATCTATTTTGGAGAAGGTTCCGTGAGCAGCTGAGAAAAATGTGAACTCTGCTCTAGTTGGGTGGAATATTCTATATGTGTCTAATAATTCCCTTTGGTTGATGGTGTTCTTTAGGTCTGAGGCATCTTTACTGACCTTTTCTCTAGAAGATCAGTCTAACAGTGTGAGAGGGTTGTTGAAGTCTCCCAGTATTTTTGTATTGGGACTTATGTGTGACTTAATGTTGCAAAGAGTTTGTTTTATGAAAGTAGTTACACCTATGTTTGGGGTATAAATGTTGACTATCATTATTTCTTCTTGATGGATTGTTTCTTTTTACCAATAAAAAAATGATCTTTGAGCTTTGGCTTTAAGTCTAACTGGTCTGATATCATAGTTGCTACTCCTGCTTGTCTCTGAGTTTCATTGGCATGGATTACCTTGCTCCAGCCCTTTACCTTTAGTTTGTGACTATCTTCACTTGTGTGTTTCTTGCAGGCAGCAGATAGATTCTGTTTTTTTAATCCATTTTACCACTTTATGTCTTTTTATTGGGGAGTTGAGGCCATTTATAAATTCAGTTTGATTATTGAGGGATGGTTTTTACTTCCTAACATATTGAGATTTAAGTTTTGTTTGAGGTAGTGTTTTTTCTTCTTTGTTTAGTTGTTTGCTGAGTGGAAATTTTTGTTTCTCTTGTTCTGGCATGCATTACTTATTTCTTCTTTGCAGCTAATCTCTTTCATTATTTTCTCTAGTGCTGGTTTAGAATACATAAATTCCTTCAGCTTCTGTTTATTGTGGAATATTTTTATTTTCCCATCTAATTTGAAAGATAGTTTTGCTGGGTAGAAAATTTGGGGCTGCAAGTTCTTTTCTTTCAGAGTTTAAAATATGTTTCTCCAGGCCCTTCTGGCTTTCATCAATTGGTTTGGGAAGTCTGTAGTGATTCTTAGTGATTCTAATTGGTTTCCTCCTGGATGTTACTTGGTCTTTTGTTTTTGTTGCCTTTAAGAGCCTCTGTTAGGATGTTATGTTATGTGGCAAGGTGAACCTTTTCTCTTATCTTGTCTAAAGGGGGTTCTATAAGTTTTCTGTACCTGTGTATTGACCTCTTGTTCTGTTTGGAAAATTTTCTGATCTTATTTCTTTGAAAAGAGTGTTGATCTTTTTTATTTTAACTTCTATTCCCTTTTCTATATGAACTATTCTTAGGTTAGCTCTTGTAAAATGGTCCCATATTTCTTCAATGTCCAATTCATGATGTCGAATTGTTTTTTTCTAAATTATATACTATGTGTTCATTTTTGGAGTGATCATCTTCTAGGAGAAAGATTCTATTCTCCATGTGGTCTAATTGATTGTTAATAGTTTGAATTGATGCCTTCACTTCAATGATTTCATCCTTTCTTTCAGACTCTAAATTCTTTTCAGAAGTCCTATATTATATCTACAGTTACATTCCTGACTTGACCTTCTGGAGCTCTCTGCAATTCTTGTTGTCAGGTTCTGTTATTTTGCAGTTGTGGGAGTTCATTGCTTCCTTGTTATTCCTCCTTCTCATGATTTCTGAAGTTTGTATTTGTTGCTTTTGGTAGATTTCTCTCAGTCTCTCATCTAGTGTATGTAAGGGCAAGTTGTGTTGTATTCAACATTAAAGGTTGAGTGAGGAGGGAAGTGAAGTCATAAATACAGGAATTGGGTAAAGCCACAGATAGGATCAAATACAATGTGAGTATGAGTTTGGAAAGGTAGTACATAGTAAAGATTAGAGATAGTGAATATTTAGTAGTATTCTAGTAACCAATGTAGGGTTTTTAAGTATAGTGTTATGAAGTGGATTAAATACAAGACAGAGCAGAGAAAAAAAAAGAAGAAAAAGGATAGAGAGAAGAGAGTAGGTATGTACAAGGGAAGAAGCTTGGGAGAAGGGTTGGGAATAGAACAATCAAACAAGCATACAAATACACACACACACACACACACACACACACACACACACACACCAAAACAAAATAATGAAATCCCACAAATATATGAATTCAGCAGACTGGGTCTCTGCAGTCTTTCTCTGTGCAGAAACCAAGTGCCACCAGCAATACTGCTGCAATACTGGTTTTGTGTGTCTTTCTCAGTCTATGAAGATGACTGGTATCAATGGGGCTGGATCTAGTGTTATGCATAGATCGCCCTCCATTCTTTCCACAGATGTGGAGGAGTTTTGGTCTCTTCCTGCCTCCGTAGGTGGTAGATGCCTCCGATACCAAACTCAATCTAAGAGTCTTTTCTGCACAGCTAGGGCTGGTCTGGTCTAACTTCTTCCAAGTTACCATAATTGGGTGGGCTGCAGTGATCCCAGAGAACCTCCTAGTTGGATGTAGTGTTAAACGTAGATTTCCTCCCACAATTTCTACTGATGCAGAGCCTGAGTCTGTTTGAGACTCTGCTATGTCCAGTAGAAGACTTTATCTCCATCTTTGCTGGATTGAACTGCAAAGTCTCAGTTCCAGGGAGCTTATTGCAGCTGCATGAGTCCCTTGGGGTGCTGAGCTAAGTGTTCTCCAATGAGGACAGTGGATTTACTTATTGTGTTTCTGAGCACAGATCTGGATCTCTGGAGGGTGTGGTGAGCTTGACTGCCACTGCTGCAAGTTGTAGCCCGTGTTTGCATTGAAGGAACTGATGGCTTACAATTCCAATGATCTGCAATTGCTTACTACAAGTCCTTGGTAGTTTTCTTGTTCATCTCTGGAGCTGGGTGTAGTGAGGCAAGATGCCCTTGGCTTGGAGGTGGGCCGATTTCTTTTCTGGTGTTGCTGAGCACTGCTCTGGATCTCCAGAGGGCATGGTGAGCTCTGCTGCTGCTGCTGGAAATTGTAGTCAGTGTTTGCACAGAGGAACTGATGGTTTATGATTCTGGTGATATGCAGCTGCTTACTTGAGGTCCTTGGTTGTTTTCCTGTTCATCTCTGGATTTGGGTACAGTGAGGCAAGATGGCGTTGCTGTGGCGTCTGGGGCATGGGCGGGCCTCTTCTCTGCTCTCTGATGGATCTTCTAGCCTTCTTTTCCTGCTTCCTTTGTTCCTTTTAAAGTTGTAGTGCTTTCTGACTTTTGTAAGAACTCTGTTCTTACAAGGCAATGGAGATCAGGTATCAGCAGGACTGGTATGTATTGCTTCCCTTAGTTGTTATCTTCCTGGAAGTCTAGATTTCCTTTTTATTTATAAGCTCTCTAAATTGGGATTGTATGTATATATGTACATATGTATGTTTCTATATTCATCCATCCATCTATCCATTCATCCATCCATCCATCCATCCATTCCTCTTTCATCTATACCTAATATATGTGTATATAACTTCTAGTTAAATATTAAAATGCTGCCTTACACTATATTTTACATTTAGTTACACTAAAGAGCCAGGCAAATGCTAAATAGTGGAAACTTGAGGCCTGGAATTCTGGGAGAATATTGATTCACCTACAGAAAGTGTCAGTGTTGCAATTGGCAATTCCATTGTCAGATGGGGCACTAAAGTGGATGTTGCTTCTTTTTACTAAAAGGTTTGGGCTATTATTTTACTCACCAATAAAGTGCACTTCAGAAGACTAAGAAATTGATAGGAGGAATTTTGCCAAGAGCTAAAAGAAAATAAATGCCCTCAGAAACTGAATAAAGAAGATTGTTCTTAATGTGAAAGTTGAGCAAATACATAATTAGAAGCAGAAAGCAAAGACCTTGATCTTCTCTGTGCAGGAACAACATGAACACATACAAGAGAAATCCACAGGATGTGGAATATATGAGAATAAGGAGAAGACAAAATGAACCAGAGCAGTCTGTCCTTTTATTTGTAGCTGGTACTTCATGCTATATATTTGTCCTGGGGCACAAGGAAGAATGTAGCTTTCTACAGATAACATTAACTCACTCTGGTTCTCTGTGCACAAAACCAAGACCTTCAGGGAGAAAGCCAAGTCCTTCAGGATAGTATGTATCTGTACTTTCTAGCTCAGGCCTGTGTTCATTGTTCTTTTAATTTGGGTAGGTTTCTCAGAAGAGAAAAAGGGGCAGTCAGGGATGTGGTGCTTTCCCATTTCCATTTCTTCTAGGGATGATACAATGAGGTATGTAATTTTATTCCCCAGAAATTCTATTTTAGGGAGTGGGCATATTATTTGTATGGAAGACATACCATATTTGAACAAGGCATTGCTGTACAAAGCGTAACCCTAATACATTCTTAAGCAATAAAAATTTGCTTAGTTTCTAGACAAAAGGCATTGAGAAGGAGTCACTTTATTCTTGAAAGAAAGGAAAAGAAAAAGTGAGAGAAGAAAGACTGAAAGAGAAAGGCTGAATGTATCATAATAATGCTCAGCTGGTTTAAGAGACCCTGTTTCCAAATAAAATATAAAATAGGTCTGGGAGTGCAGCCTGGAGGTAGAAGGCACCTGGGTTTCATCCCCAGTACCAACAAAATAAATAAATAAATAAATAAATAAATAAATAAATAAATAAATAAATAAATATTACAAACTAGCATCTTGGAGTATTTCCAGAATTTATGACTGGAAAATTTGAAATATGTATAATAAAATGGTGAATATTTAGAATGTAGTTACTAGTGGTAGAAATAATCCCGGTACTTGGGAGCCGAGACAGGACTATTGCAGGTTCATGTCTAGCTTCAGCAACTCAGCAAGCTCTTCAGCAACCTAATGAGACCATGTTTCAAAATAAAAAAATAAGGGCTGGGATATAGATCAGAGGTAGAATGCCCCTGAGTTCAATTGCCAGTATAAATAAGTAAGTAAATCAGATCCCAAATTTTTAAAAAAATGACAAAATGTATTTCTTTTTCAAAAAGTACTTTAGCCAGGGGTGATGGTGCATGTTTATAATCCCAGTACTGGGGAGGATGAGACAGGAGAATTGCAGGTTTGCAGCCAGCCTCAGCAACCTTGTGAGGCTCTGCAACTTAGTGAGACTCTGTTTCCAAGTAACAAAATAAAATAAAGCTGGGGGTGTAGCTCAGAGGTAGAATGCCCCTGGTTCCATCCCCAGTACCACACAAATTATTTTTTATTGGTACATCATAATTTTACATCATAGTAAGATTCAAAGTGATATATAAACACATGCACACATCACTTGGTGTATTTCTCCATATCCCTTCAAAAAAAAATTTCAAGAACCTCTCTTGGGTTCCTTATGTCTGAAGGACAGTGAATAAAAACACATATAATTAAGTGTTTTCTAGAATACAAATATAATTATGTCACTGTCCTTGCCAGTTTTTTCCTCTTTCTTTTCTACAGGATAAACCAAGCTTCATTTTTATAAATACCATGACCTGGTTCTGACTACCCATCAGATTCATTCCTATTTTCTCAGGAGTTGATGCTTGATGATTCTTTTTTTTTTTCCTGCCAAAAAACAATAACAATGTACAAACATGCACATATTTAAGTCTTATAGAATCTGTAAGTACATATTTGATGGCTCCTTGAGAATTTTTTTTCCGTTTAGCAATACTATTTCAGTAAACTTAAAAAAATTTGCATTTCCAAGCTGAGAGATTCAAAAGAGAAGAGAGGCAGAATGTGTAAAGCCATTGGAGCTCTGGAGAACAGGCACTGAGCTCTTCCAAGTTCTCTGCCATAGATCTTGCTCCAATAATGACACTTTAGTTTCAGCACCAAAAAAACTCAGTTTATCTGTGAAGTCACAAGCAATTATACACCCTTGAGCGTGTTCAAGTTAATCAAATGCGCATAAGCATCTATTATCTAGGTGGGAGTGTGGGGGTGGTTGCAAACATTCATACATTTGTTTAAAGCTTTGTGCAAACCTAAGGGGTTACAGGATTAAAAAAAAAACAGAACAACAAGAAGTCTTTTTCTCTACAAAAGTCATAGAAAGTGTACAGGGGCTGGCATTGTGAAGGTTAATTTTACATGCACTTTTCTATGAGCTGTTTAGTTAGTCAATTGCAGCTTTTAATTCTTTAGTGGTTTTATTCTGTTTTACCATTTTATTTCAGAGCTCTATGCATAAATGTAGGAGTATTTTTTTAAACAGACATTGGAGTTATTTTTTTTTAACACAGCAGTTGAGGTTAAAACTAAGTTTTCAAAGTAGCAAAAGAGATCTCTCAAGGTTATTACTGTGACAGGGCTCTTTTAAAATTGGGGGATTAAAGGAAGATGCAGTCATTGCCCATTTGTTCCTCTCATCTGTTCTTTTTAAGTTATTTCTCAGTCCCAGATTCCTGCAGGCAATCATTTCATGCTGGAAACAGAAACTGAACTGAAACTTCCCCCCACCCCTTACCTCCAACTCCGATCCTCAGCACCAGACTTGCAACCTCACAGGGCCAAAGATCACCACACTCATGTATGCCTCTTGGCTCCACATGTTGGTTCTTCTTCCTATATAACCCTGAAGCTGTTAGTGTGAGGGACACAGTTTTCTAGACCTACTGTGTTCTAGATATTGGCTAAACAGAAAGAAATTCCATTCCTGAGTCAACATTATCTTTTTCTGTTTATCAGATTTTCAGGGTGGTAAGTAGTTGGACCTGGTCTGTTAAGATGCTGGAATTAAACCTCTGGCTCATCAGTCCCAGTAGCATCCCAAGGCTTCTTTGGCCTATCAATGCAAAACCATGAATCTCTTTGCATTTTGACATTTTGTGAAACAACTTGAGAAACACAGTATACTGGGAATGTCTTGGACCTTCTGTGTGGACCTTACAGATTGATTTTTTTATTTTTTATTTTTTTCACTCCTGAAATATCCAGGGCCTGGGGGAAAATCCTGTCATCTCTCCTCTTTCCTGTGCTCAACCCAGGAGGGAGACTGGTTCTCTTCCTATTCTCCCAAGTCTTCAAATCTATCTAGGGACCTATAGTCTCCAACACCCCCATGCTGGCTGTGTCTAGGAGAGAAGTAGTGGTCCTGAGATTTTCAAAACTCTTGTGTTTTCTCTGATCCTTTCTTTTTCTTGTCAGACCCAGCAATAGTCTAGGCATTTATCTCTACTTGGAATTATCTTGCTTTTTTTATGTTGACTTGTTTGCTGTCAGTATTTGACCACTAGGAACTAAAATTCATGAGATCAAGACAGCTCATTCAGTTCCATTTTCCCATTACCCAAACAGTACCTAGTGCATGGCATGCACTCAAAGTAATTTTTAACAAATAGGATCAGAGGAAATTTTATTTAGTCATGAACAAAATGGCTTAAAAACAAGAAAAATCAGTTAACCATCCAGATGGATTTTTGTATCGTTAACAGGTTCCTTTGGCAGTGGTCTATTTTGGAGGAATACACAGTGTAATTTCCATGGATTCTGATCAGAACCTGTGTTAGACAGCACACCCAAAAGCATTGTCCTAGCCCCGTGCAAGATCGGTTAAGAATACATCCTTTTATATATGGATATAATAACAAAAACAATGAGTTGAACTTAGGTTTGGTGATCATTACCAGGAATCCTTGAGGCAATATTGATTTCTGCATCCAAAAAATTATGATATTGAGGGAAAGGTCAAGAAAATGACAACTACAATTATCTCTTTGACTTAAAACAATGCACCTGAAGGGGTTATTAAAAGAAGACTATTTTTAAATATTAGAATCTTTATTTAGTCAGGAGAATCTGAGAAACCAAGAAAGATGAAATAAATAGAATAAATGCAGAATAATGATAAAAGGAAATGGAAATAAAACTATAAGGAGCATGAAGGCTGGGCTAGTTGCTTTATATAATCACAGGAAGCTTTACAAGCCAAGGTACTATTATTGTCACGTCACAGAGGAAGGTGTTGAGTGTTAGAAATGTTAAGCAATTTCCTGGAGTCACAGCCCAGGTCTCACCTCAAAGCCTGTGTTCGTTCCATTTTTAATGATTGACTCATCAGTCGTGTTGTACTTGATCTAGTGCTTTAGCAGAATATCTGAAAAAGAAGGAGAATTAAGTTTAGGAAAAATAGAAATTGACATCACTATTTCTTATGGTTAGCAAGGAAATATGATTTATTCTGTCAATGAGTCAAATATGAGCCTTTTGTATTGGCCCCTTTGCCCTCTTTAGTCATTTCTCCAAAGCAGGTTGAGTGTCACAAAAGAGTCAGTTTTTTTAAACAAAACTCAAATAAGCACATTTATAGCCACTTGGGGCCTGCCTCCTTTGAATACCCTGTAAAACTGCACCAAACATGTTAGCAAAAGATATACCCAAGATTGAAGATACCATGCCTCCACTTCCATTCAGAAATCCAGATTCTCTGTTGTGCTGCTGGGAGTTCTCACTGGACTCCCAAAGCCTCTTAAACTCCCCACTCCTGGGCTCCTTTGATTTCTTCTTAGTAGTGACTGAGTTATAACCTCCAGACAGACTGCTGCTGCAGGGTGAGGGTCTCCCCCAGCTTGCTAACCTGTCAACAAAGCTGTGGTGCTACTGCCACCTGTGATCAGCCCAGCCCCCCGAATCTCTAGAACCTTCACCTGACTGAAATGTTTTTAAATACAATCCTAAATTATTCCATAGATATCTGAGTGATTACCAATGACTAAGGGAAACCACACAGTTTGGAAAAGTTTTTTAGCTCCAAGAGCTGATGTCAAGGAGATTAATTATGCCCTTAAGAGTAGCTTTCTAAAAACTATGATTTGTAAAACAAAATTTTGAAAGACTTTTATTTTTTAAATTTATTTTTATTTATTTTTAATTTTTATTGGTGCATTGTAGTCATACATCTTGATGGAGTACAAAATGGTGGAGGCATACATGCGCACATCACCCAATTAGCCCTTACCCAATTCCCACCCCATTCCCTCCTTCTCATATTTGGCTTAGTGATTGACATTGATATGTTTGTTGATGTACATAATGTACATTAGAGAATTTTCCTCTTTCCCCCTCCCATCTCCTCAGTTAGGTCACCTTATTTGCTTATCTTACAGTATCTCCTTCTTTGTCTAGAGTTCCTCCTATGACCCATTTTCTCCCTAGCTTTTAAATATTAGGGAGCACATCCAATTTCTTATTTTTTGTGACTGACTAATCTCACTTAGCATAATGTTCTCCAGTTCCTTCCATTTCCCTGTAAATGACATAATTTAAAAAAAAAAGAGTCCTATGCTGTTAAAGAGGAACTAAAGTTAGGACTTCATAGAGCCATTAATATGCTAATCCTTTTCATGTCTTTTCTTTGGATAGTTCTTCCTAACATTTTCTAAAGTATGTTAAAAAAGAAATGATCCATTCTTATTACTATTGTTATCAGAAAGGTGATCTTTGTATAGGAAACCAGAAAATAACACCCCCAAATATGCCTTTTTGACATAAGGATTATTTTGAGCTGATTATTCTAAGAAACTGCGGATATGAGAAAAACTCTAAGAAGCATCCCATAACTGGCCCCTGAAAACACCTTTCTCTTTGTTTCAGCTAAAGATGGTGCTTAGGTCTGAACTCAAAATCACTTCTTTAAGATTCACTTATTTCTCTAGTGATTACATATATATATGTATATATATACTTGTTATATATATATTTGTTATATATATACATATATATGTATGTGCATATATATATATATATATATATATATATATATATATACACACACACACACACACACACACACACACACACACATATTTGTTTATTTTTTTATGTCTTTGGTTACAGGGATCAACCCAACCAAGAACTATGAAAGGCAGAGGGAAATATCCCCCCGCCCCCTTTACACTGGTCAGGCTTAGTCTGACCTAAAAGACAATTTTTATTTTCCATAAATATTTCTTTCCTGCTATATTCATGTGCCAGGTAAAGCTAAGATTTCTAAGGAAGCTTTAAAAAGAAGAAATTCTTTATCCTCTTTGTGCATATCTCTTATAAAATTTCTTTCTAATACAGGTTCTAATGATACAGCATATTTATGGGTCCGAATCTGTATCCATTACTCTTAGACTCCTTTTTAGGAACATTGGAGATGACCATGTCTTCAGTTGCCTGTTTAAATTTTTTAAATAGATATCTCTTAATGTAGTCTGTTTTTATATGGTTAAGTAGCTACTATCAAAACAGAAAACTGAACACTAATAAATGTATACATAATACTGTTTGTATTTTTATTAGTGATAAAGTAACACATATACATAGTATAAATAAAGATATAAGATATAAACACATTATAGAAAAAATTAAACAACTATTTAAAGGCACTAGAAAGTGACCAAGAACAGGTAGATTCTAGATGGTAGTTAAACTTGAAGAAGCCAGGCATGGTGGTGCACGCTTGTAATCCCAGCATTCAGGAGGCTGCGACCGGAGGATCACAGTGCCCGGACAGCCTCAGCTACTTAGTGAGGCCCTCTGTAAGTTAGTGAAACCCTGTTTCAAAGTAAAGAATAAAAAATAGGGCAGGAGGTGTAGCTCGGAGGTCGAATGCCCCTGGGTTCTATCCCAAGACCTAAAAAAAAAAAAAAAATACAAAAAAAAAAAAAAACCAAAAAAAAAACCTTGAAGAAAGCTTAACAAATTTGGTAAATTTGCCATTTTTATGGCTTCTAGCCAAAGGGCTGAAATGTAATCAAATGAAATTCATATAATGACTATAATCCAAAGGAGGGTTTCAGGGTTAAACTTACTTTCCAATCTCCTATACTTTGTAAAGTGAGGCAATATTGAGTCTAAATAGATTGTGAATATTTAAGGTTTAAATTGTAATTCCGACTTCCGGGAAGATGGCGACCGAGAAAAGCGGGGCTTAAGAGCCCCGCTAACAACAAATCTCCATTACCACAAAATCAGCGCCTTTCATAGCCAGAAAACACCATCACCAGTGAAACAAAAAATCACCAGGCTCCAGAGAGAAAGTGGACTGAGAACAGAGCCACAGAGGAGATACACCGGCCTCGCGCCCGAGGACGTGGCAGACGCGGCAGGAGCGCCATACTGCCGGAGGCACCGGCGAATTCACGGGACGGCTACAGCAAGCCGAGGTGAGCCACTGCGGAACAGCTAGGCAGGATTTCTCTGCGCAGAGAGCATCTAAAGCTCCCAGTGGCCGAGCTCAGCACATGCTGCAGGGATTCAGAGTAGAAATCAAAATCAAGAAGAAAAACGCCAGCCCCATAGCCGAGGGCGTAGCAGCGGCGCCATATTGCCACCAGCGGCAGCAGCAGCGAATTCAGTGAGGCCAGTACAGCTACATCTGTGTACTCAAGAACAGTGAGTCAAATTGCGGGCCACAGAGGAGAAATCCCAGTACTGTACTCCCTAGGACTTGACCCAGTGGGGGAGGGGCGGTGGCAGAGATATCACACCATAGGAGAACGTGCAACCTGGCACCCCCCCCACAGTCTAAAGCAGCCTCTATCGACTCTCTGGGTCGGAGACTCTGTGATAAAACCCAGTAAAGGAGTAGTGGGGTCCGAGATACTACTGACTCGAGATCCAGAACATCTTAAGGGAAGTCATAATGACCCAAGGGAAGAACCCAGAGAAGGCACAAACATCAGAAATCATGGGAAAGAGGAATAATACTGGAGCAATTAATGCCCACAACCCCACAACATCAGAACCTGATAAAACTGAAAATCAGAGATTTCTAGAAGATCAAATCAGGAAAATAACTGTAGAAATAATAGAGGTGCTTCGAAAAGAACTCAGAGAGAGCCAAAAAGAGATAAAGGATGCAATTAATGAAGTAAAGGCCTCAATTCAAAGCACAACCGATTAGAACACATGGAGAACAGAATCTCATTCTTAGAAGATGAGCAATCCAAAAATGAACTCATAGTTTCTAATCTAGAAAAAAATATCCGACAGCAGGAATCTGACATTGAAGAAATATGGGCCCATTTTAAGAGAGCTAACCTAAGAATAATTGGAATAGAGGAGGGAAAAGAAAGTGAAACCAAAGGGATCAACAATCTCTTCAAAGAAGTAATAGCAGAAAATTTTCCAAACATAGAGCAAGAGGTCGATACACAGGTCCAGGAAACTTATAGAACTCCCTTTAGACAGGATCAGAGAAGAGGATCCCCACGCCACATAATTGTCAAAATGACCAATGTGGAAGCCAAGCAGAGAATCTTAAAGGCAACAAAAACAAAGGGCCAAGTGACATTCAGAGGCAAACCAATTAGAATCACTCCAGACTTCCCAAACCAAGTCATGAGAGCCAGAAGGGCCTGGAGTAACATATTCCAAACTCTGAAAGAAAACAACTTCCAGCCAAAAATTTCCTACCCAGCAAAACTTTCTATCAAATTAGATGGAAAAATAAGAAGCTTCCATGACAAACAGAAACTGAAGGAATTTATGTCTTCAAAACCAGCACTAGAGAAAATACTCAAAGAGATTAACGACAAAGAAGAAATAGGTAATACACACCAGAACCAGAGAAACAAGAGTTTCCATCCAACAGACAATTAAGATTGGTTATCTGTGGAGATTCATTATTTATGTTAGTCTTTTACCTATCTCTAAATGGTATTGTTTGCCTTTATTGTTGTTAATTTTTAGGATTTCTAGTTGGAATATTAATATACCTTCAGATATAGCAATTGTAAATATTTTATCCCATTCTATTAGTAACGTTAACTCTGTTTACATTGTCTTTGGATATACAATTTTTTTTTTTTTTTTAGGGAGTCTGTATACTCCTCTGTTGCCTGTGCCATTGAAATCATATCCAAGAAATCACTGCCAATTTCAGTGTTGTGAGGTTTTATGACCCAGATTTTCTCCTAAAAGTTTATAGTCTTAAGATTTATATTTAGGTCTATTATCTATTTTGAGTTAATATTTGTATATGGGATTAGGTAAGGGTCCAATTTTATTCTTTTCCATGTAATTATTATTTTTAACAATATTTAGTTAAAAGATTATCATTTCCACCACCAAATGTTCGTGGAAACCTTGTCAAAAATAACTTGACAATATAGGGAAGAATTTAGCTCTAGGCTTTTATTTAACTCCAATGGTTTATATATCTGCCTTTAGAATAGTACTACACTGTTTCAATTATTGTAGCTTTATATGGTTTGAAATCAGAAAATATATATCTTCTAGCTTTGTTCTTTTTCAAGATCGTTTTGGGTACCTAGACTCCATATTCCATATTAGGATAGATTTTTTTCTGAAAAATAAATACATAAATATATGATAGTTTCACCTAAAAAATAGAAAAAAATATTCTCTGGTAAGAAAGAAAGCAAAAAGAAATATTGAAATGTTATCTTTAAGTCATCAAAAGCTTGGTATCAGACAAATGAAACTGTTATGTGAGATTATCATTTTTAATTTTAGATAAATTGCCATAATACTAGATGTCAACTACTAAGCCAAGCATGGGAGGGAGGGATAGGGAGAGAATGGGGTGGGGATTGGGTGGGGGCTGACTGGGAAAAGTGTGCATGTATGTCTACAAAAGTATGTATCCTACTATGAATACAGTGCACCAATAAAAAAAAAATTGTAATTCCTAAAGCAACCACTAAAAACTATGCAGAGAGGGATATTTAAACAAATTAAAATGGAAATATAAAAGAAAATTCAATTAGTGTTTAAGAAGACCAAAGATTTGAAACAGAACAAAAACTAGAGGAAACAAAAACAAAAAGAAATGAAATGTTAGAACTAAATGTAACCACATTATAATTGCATTATATTTTAATGGACTAAACAATTACATTTAAAAGGCAGGGTTTTTTTTAAATGGATAAGGATAAGATACAACTGTGTGCTATCAATAAAAAATGGACTTGAACTATAAAGCACAGATAGGTTGAAAGTAAATGAGATGATTAAAGAAAGAAATATATAAATAGTAAGCATAAGAAAGCTGGTGATATTCATATTAGATACAGTAAACTTCAAGGCAAAGAACATTAACAAAAACATTAATAATAAAGAACATTAACAAAAATACTGAGGTCAATTCATCGGAAAGACATAAAAGTCATAAACATATTTACCTAATAAGAATGGTAACAGCGACCACTCTTTGGGAGTTATCCTTAGCAAACTTACTTTTGCTTTCCCTCCCTTTGCCTAACATTTTACATTCTAAAGAAAAGCCATAGCTAAATGATTAACATGTTAACTTCTAAATAATCTTTTTTATGATTTATAGAAACCAGAACATCTAGCAACCTTCAGAAAGTATCAGAACATAAAATGCCCCTCATTATTATTTAATTTTGTGCATCAATTGACACAAAGCATGTAAATCGCAATGATATATAACTTGCAGAAAAGTATTATATGAGTAACTAGCTCTAGGAGGTCAAAGTTGATTGTGATGTTCTAGCCAGAAGAAGAAAAGAGAGGGGAGGGCATGTCTTTGATAAGAAAGACTCTGCTCACCATGTAGTCTTCCTGTCTACTGCCTCCTGCTCTTCCTACCTCTCCTATGTGCCCCTGACTTTCCCAAGATGGATCTTCAAGGATAATAGCCCACTTTGTCTTTCAGGGAGCCTCTGAAATAACCTTATTGCCTTTCCACCAACTCTTTATCTCCTGATTATCGGTTTTGGAGTACTGAGCAGATGACCTTAAACCCAGTAACATCTTCAAAATTCATGAAACAAAAATTGACAGAACTGAAGTGATACATAGACAAATTCACAATTATAGATGGATATATAAAATATCTCTTTTATAATTGATAGAATAACTTCATGGAAAATCAGTAAAGGCATAGAATTTCTAAACACATTATCAACTACTTCAATCCAATTTATATTTATAAAGTGCTACATTTAACAATGGCAGAATACTCATTCATTTCAAGTACACATGAAATATTAACCAAGAGAGACTATAGCAAGATGGCCATAAAGTAGGTATCAATAAATTTAAAAGAACAAAAATTATACAGAGTATGTTCTTTGAATACAACAAAATCATACTAGAAATCAATAAAAATAAAACATCTAGAAAAATATTCCAAACATTTTGATGGTAAATAATATACTTCCAAATAATCCATGAGCCAAAGTAAAATTACAAGGGGAACCAGCAAATATTTTAACTGAATGGTAAAGAAAATATGAATGCTGACCTTAATATATGCCGTAGTCTCCTTTTATATGTTTTCTGTCTGCCCACAGTATAAAATGTGTTTTCTAAACAATGGGGGCTTAATAGTCTGCTTGACTCTACTATAGGTCTTATTTTCTTTTGCACAGTTTTTATTAAATCATTCCAAGATAATAACATAAAGTAAAATCCATTCTGAGAATACCCATCAAATAATAGACTACATGGCTCCCCATGGCCAGGACTATGTTTAGATATAAATCAAAGAGGATTTTGGGATCCAGTAAGGAGAAAAAAAAAAAAAAACCCAAAACTTTTTTTTTTTTTTTTTTTTAGAGACAGAAGTGAAAATTCACTATTCTTTGGTTGTATTAAAGGAAAAAGCTTTTAAATTTTTTTGAATGTATAAAATATCAGTCTCTGTTTTTTTTTTTTTAGGAAAACAGACCTATATGATTTTTAAATCCTTCATGCTCCTGATATATTTTCATATCTCTGTATTCTCCTTAAATAACTGCAAGTGTCTACTGGCATAGGGCAATCCAGTATAAAGAATATAAGATCTTGAAATTTACCATTTGCCAGCTAATTATTTTCTGGATTGAATGTATTGAGAGACTCTTAAGAAAAATTTCAAGAGAGAATAAAAAAGGTAGAACTCCATCACACATTTGTAAAACATAGACTTTTATAACTATAACTAAGCTTTTGTGATTTTTGCCTTTTTGTCTTTAATTATTTTTATTCATATATAGATAAACAGAGATAGCTTTATATTGGTAAGATGAATTTAAATTATTTATTCATTTATATATTTAATGAAAATTAAACTTTAAGAAAGAATAGCAAAAGCTCTTGGGGGGGATTAAATATAGCAGATGGAACAATTTTACCTCTAAATATTTTTTACTTATTGTAAGTAGTGGGTATTCTTCCCATTGTTTGTTACCTAGCCTTATATAATATTCATTTAACTAAGCCCCAAACTTAGAAATATGCTTTTTAAAGAGAGGACTATATTGTAAAAGAGATTACTATACTGCAAAACATACTTTTACAAAGAAGCACATAAACACAAAAGAAACAAACATGTACACATACAAAGCAAAAACAACTTTCTCTCTGCTTATTGTCTTAATTAGGTGGCTCTATTAAATTTTATATCAGATATTGAATCAGTATGTTAATAGTTTTTAAGTAGTTTGTCCATTTCATTTAAAAATTTGCCAGCATTTGCTGCAAAAAGATATTTCTAATATTTCTTTACTATTATTATTTTTTTGTGTGGTATTGGGTTCCTGGAAACCCTTCTACCTCCAGGCTACACTCCCAGACCTATTCTTTTATATTTTTATTTGGAAACAGGGTCTTTTAAGCCAGCGAGGCTGGCTTTGAACCTGCGCGATCCTCCTGTCTCCGCCTCCCAAGCGTAGGAATTACAAGAGTACGCCACCACGTCTGGCCTTTACTATTCTTTTGATATCAGTAAGAAACAGACCTGTAATGAATACTATGGTTTCATTCTCTTTATCTTTCTATTTTCAGTGTGGGGATCAATCCCTAGATTCTCTCTCTCTCTCTCTCTCTCTCTCTCTCTCTCTCTCTCTCTCTCTCTCTCTCTCTCATGCTTAGGTTTGTTGAAAAGTGGACAGTTATGCAGAAGTGTGATCTAACAGTAATAAACTGCAAGAGGATTATCATGTCCTGTTTGCTTAGATGCTCTTTGGTGTTGCTCTGTAGTGGTACTGGAGGTGGAACCCAGAGGCTTTCTACTTCCAGGCTACACTCCCCAGACCTATTTTATATTTTATTTGGAAACAGGGTCTCTAAGTTGTTGAGAGCCTCACTAAGTAGTTGAGGCTGGCTTCGGAATCTGTGCAATCTCCTGTCTCAGCCTCCCAAGCGCGGGGATTATAAGCGTGTGCCACCACGCCCGGCTGAGGGCACTCTTTTTTAGGTTGCAGTTTGCAAGGTTACTTTCCTCATTTTGTCTGGCATTCTAAATTCTAGAGAGACGCCATACCTAAATGGTTAAGTTGCTCACTGCTAAATAATCTTTCTTTACATAGACCCCAGAACAGCTGGTGACCTTCATATTTCATCAGAATTATTTTTATGCCCATTGTTCCCTGTACCTCCCTCTAAAATCTCTGTTGTGTACCTGAATTTCCCAAGATTTTTTTTTGGAGGATAATTGCTCCTTTACATCTTCCAAGGTACTGGTCCTTGAATAAATCTAATTTTCTTCTCTTTGATTGGCAAGTGATTGGATCTGGGTCCTATAATATGTGTCTTTGAGGATGAATGTATTTCTCTCCTCTGGATATAGGAAAGGTACTTATGAAATACAGGCTTTATATTCTGCTTTGGGGGAGGAAGAGTGAGGGGAAGGTGACAAGGACCTTACTATTTCTGTTTTTTCTAAAATGCCAAGGTGTCATCTTTTGCTGTAGTGTGTCCAGAACCCCATAATATCCATGAGAGATAATCCAGAGAAAGGAATAAATCTCATTCGTAGATTTCAAAGGGGCAGTTTAAACTTCAGGCTTCAATATCAACATTTGCTGAAACAAAAAAAGGAGGGTATAAGGAAAGGCCAGTTAAGGCGAGATGGTCAGGAAAAATGAGCCCAACTTACCCTGTCTGGTGGAGCAATTTCACAGACTCATAGCACTGAATGGAATCTTAGAGAACACACAGTCCATCATTTATAATTATAAATGAGGAAACTGAGGTAAGAGTGTCATTTGTCTAAGGTCACCTAACTATAAGGACAATGATAAAACTAATATTGTATAGATGATATGATAAACAGAGGGTTTTGTTAAGCTTAGCAAAAAACTTTGTGGGTTGCTGTGCTGACCTTTCAGCATTCTGACATTTGGGAAATAGTTCAACCTTTGAGATGGTTTAGAATCCCATCCCAAAATATGACCCTGCAAATGCACCCTCTAACTCATTCCTGCCCTCATTTTCTCCAAACCCTACAGGACCATAGATCTCTGAGGCCTAACCTTACATTGAAATTGTCTTGCTTTTCTCATTTTCAGAATACTTTCTCTTCATGATCTTATTTGATCCTCTTTTGAAATTGCCTAAACATAACGAAATAAATAAACAAATAGCATCCCTCTTAGGTTTTAAGAGTTACTGGAATCTCCCATGACTGTGTTGTCCAATACCATTTTTCCACTATCTTACTATACTAGATTTTATTTATGTGATACTTTCTTTCTTAGTGAAATTTGTTGAGTTTATAGTAAAAACCTAGGTCAGTGCCTGAAATACTGTAAAAAAATATTTGCAGGGGAATTAGTCCTAGTGTAATATAGCTCAGTAGAGTAACTGTAGTCTACAAATTTCAAAATCACTATAGAAGTTTGAAAGTTCCGAATGCATATAAATGATATTTGAGGAGATAGAAACATTAATTACCCTGACTTGATCATCATACATATATTGAGTTATCATATTATATCCCATAAGTATAAATATTACGCCTATAAAATTAATTTAAATGTTTGCCCATTTTAAAAAGTGTTATTTATTTATAAATAGGTTAATAATTTTTTAATATTGGCTGCTTTTTTTTTCCTCAAAAAGACTGGAAATACTAAAAACGTCACCCCAACCCCACACACATGGTTGCTCCTAGGCCAGAGGTTAACAGCTATTTTATAAGTGTGTGTCTGGTTGTTTTCCAGCTCCATGATCCAAGAAACTGTCAGAGTTTCTGCACCTGGAAACTCTGACTTCTGAGAGCTACTTACAAAAAATCACAGCTAACAAGAAGAACTATATTTAAATAATGTATACACACAATACACATACATGCAAAAACACATGTGCACATTTCAGTAAATAATACTCTTGCTAGATAAGATATATCTTAATATTTCATTTCTATCTCATATTTTAAACAATTTATGAAACATGCATAGATATATTTCATCCTCTTAACTCAGTTCAAGAATACTTAAAAATTATTTTCTTGTTTTAAAAGTTAGATGTTTAGTTAAGCACAGGAGTAAATTCTCAGTTCAGAAGTTCTTTGCAACCTTTCTCTTTCTCTTCCATTACAATAAAAGAATTTGAAATAAAAAGCCAAAAACACAAGGGCTCAAGGGAGAAAACTGCATTTTTTTAAACCCGGACAACAGGCAAGTGATAGCATATTTAGCTAACACTTTTCCCTGGGAAAAACACAGGGGGCAGAGGCTACCCATTTCCTGTTGGAGAATCTCAGATGGACTCTGGAAATGGAGGTCCTATGGGAAAAAGGGAAGTCCCTCTTGGGCGCCCCTCAGCATCACAGAGCTGAGTAGCACTTGCCAGACTGTGGGACTTTTCCACCCAGGGATTTTTCTGCTTGAAAGAGGGAGAGACATGAAATGGATTAGACTCATTGAAATAGAAATGTCCAAAAGTATCTCCCTATTTTCAACTTCTCATTTCATCTTTTACCACACTGGACAATTTCCTGGGCCAAGTGTCTGGATGGATTCTGTGTGGCAACTGACGGATCTGTCGTCAGCTTTCTGCCCTTTGCCACAGGTGTTGCCCTATAGTGCCTCCTTTTGTGTGCTTCACTAGTCACCCCCTCTTGCACTTTCTTTCAGAAGTGTGTCAATAGTTTTTGGTGGCTAATGGTTCTGTTATTTTTTAAAAATATGTTTATATTTAATCCTCACGTATTATCAAAAGGCTCATTCATTTAATGAGGGCCAGGAAAAAATACCAGGTAAAAGCATATGCTATGTCGAACTGGAATTCTCACATAAATTTTTATTTGATTTCTATATGCGGATACATAAGAAAATCAGACCACATATGGAAATTACAATAAAACAGAAATATCAGCTTTGCTGAGCAAAAGCGAATTCTATAACAGTCTCCTTTATCATATCATAGTTTGGGCCATTAGCTGTTCTGAGCCTACACCTACTGCCCTTTGAACCAGAACTCTACCATCAACTCTCCTTCATTTCCAGATTGGTTCTTGGACTGGAACTGTGGCATTGGAACTCACTGGCCTTCATAATCATGTGAGCCAATTCCCTATAAGGTCTTTTTATTTCTATATATGTAAAACACATCCTATTGGCTTTTTTTCTGGAAAATTATTACTAATGCAGTCATCATTCAGATTTAGTTTTGTATATTATTTCACATAACCTCAAGAGAGGTTTGTTTTTTGTTTTTTGTTTTACAAAATAACAAGGATTTCAGAAGGCAAGAATTTTAGAGACAAGACAAGACAACCATGGGTGGCCAATTAAGTCTTTGGATAAATGACAATGCTTGGAAACTAAGACGTTTATATGATGAGAAACCCCATGATATTAACTAAACCATTATTCTTCACACTGGAAACTGAAAACACCAGGAAGGAATGGAACATTCCAATGGAAATATGTAATCTAGATTACCCTTGAAGTCCCTCTTGGTGCACTTTAGGAAAGGGCTGCTATCTATTCCATTAAGGTACTTCTAGAAGCCAGGGGGGTTGGGACTACCCACAGCACAGGGCCTGCAGTGCATTAGGGCCTAGGTCTAACAGGCTTGTAGAAAACTGCAACTTCCCTCTAAACAGCAAGTTCAGGATTGTTCATCTCATGGGCATTGAGGAATAGAATGTTTTCTTCCTGCAATCCTAAATATAACTCTAGCAATTTGTATCTCGGCTTGAATCTCTCAGGGTAGAGAAAACTGTTTTCTGGAGTCTATTTCTTAATGTCTACAGCAATTATTATCTCTTTTCTTAGTTTATTGCATCAAGGCTGTGGCTGCTATGTCTTCTTTCCATCAGAACTCACCTATTTGGGAAATATATCTCACTACAATTACCTCCAGCTACCACAGAGATTAAATGGCTTATCTTTCAGAGTGCCCAAAGGATTTTTCTAAACCCTAATTTCTCCTGTCATGATGTCTGAAATTTCTGCCATTAGCAATCACTCTTAAATGGGTAAGGTACTGAAAGTCACTATTAAAATAAAAAAAAATGGGGCCAGGGATGTAGCAAAGTGGTAGGGTACTTGGTTAGCATGTAGGATTCCCTGGACTCAACCCCCAGCAACACACACACACACACACACACACACACACACACACACACACACACCACATAGCAAAAACTGAATAATAAAGTCATTATCAATTACTGAAGTTTTAGATACAAGTAGCTAAGGCAGATTTATCCAGTTCAATCAGGACACAATTAGGAGTTTGAAGGACTGAGATCCAAGAAGGGTAAACATATCTGAGGAGTGGGATGAAACTGGGAAAATGTAAAGTTGGAGTTCTTCCAGGAAAGACAGAAATGGTCATGCTTCACAGGAAGAGAAAACCAGAGACACTAAAGCAGCTCCTCCATGGGTTTCTGCTAGGTGATAGGTCAAGAATGCTAGAGATAAACTCGAATAACCTTTTTCCCTGCGTGTTTGGAATTAGAAGCTTAATCAATTTAAAATATGAGAGTCCTGGAGTAAATAATGATGATTGCTTTAAAACTGGAGACCTTGGTTATGAAAATCCTTTTGATGTATGGGATGGTGGAACAACAAGAGGAATCAGTATAGGTATTGTAGATGAAAACAGAAAATGTATACTCTTTAAAGATTTGCATTTGATTTCTTTAGATTGATTTTGCATCCTGCAAGTTTGCTGAATTGGTTTATCAGCTCCAGTAGTCTTTTGGTTAAGTTCTTTTGGGTCTTCTAGATAAAGGGTCATGTCATCTGAAAATAAGAATAGTTGTAATTCTTCTCTTCTTATTTGAATTCCTTTGATTTCCTGTCCCGTCCCTAAGGCTCCGACTTGCAGAACCCCAGGAAAGAAGACACAAATGCCGAGTCTGTTGATGATGCTTCCTCTTTAATGCTTCCCCCTCAATGCTTCCCCTTCAGTGCGCACAGCAGGCAAATATATATCAGTCTCATAACCCCTCCCTCATCACTCCACCAACCCCAAGCTTCCCACAGCTAGGGCATGCACATTTCTAACCCTCTCATAGGCGGGCTGGTGGTAGCACGAGGCGCTGCGTCACTGATCATCTGTAGGGCACCTGATAGGGCTCACTGCGCAGGCTCAGGGCACCACCAGCCTCGTGAGCCTCGTGACTTGGCAACATGCCTAGGCGCCATCTTGAGCCACTGCCCCATCCCAGTCTAGCCGAGCAGGCTCCGACAATTTCCTTCTCTTGTCTTATTGCTGTGGCAAGAGTCTTGAGGACTATATTGAAAAGGTGTGGTGATAGTAGCCTTCTTTGTCTTGTTTCTGATTTTAGAGAAAAGTTTTGCAGTTTTTCCTCACTCAATATGATGTTGGCTTTGGGTTTGTGTATATTGCCTTAATGATGTTGAAATATGTTCCTTCTATTTTAATTTTCTGCAGTGTTTTTAACATGAATAGTTGTTGGATTTTGTCAAATGCTTTTTCAGCATCTTTTGATACAATCATGTGGGTTTTTTTCTCATTTCTATTTATGTGGTGAATAGCATGTATTCATTTGCCTATGTTGGACCAGCCTTGCTTTCCTGGGATGAAACCAACTTGGTTGTGGTGTACAATTCTCTTGATATGGTTTTGAATGCATATAGCTAGTATTTGTTTATAATTTTTGCATCTATGTTCATCAAAAATATAGGTATTTAATTTTCTTTTCTTGAAGTATCTTTATTTGGTTTTGGGATTAATGTGATACTGCCCTCATAGGTGGAATTTGGGAGAATCCCTTCTCTTTCAATTTCCCAAAACAAGTTGTGAAATATTGGGATTAGTTCTTCACTGAAGGTTTTGTAGAATTCAGATGGAAACCAATCAGGGCCAGGGCTTTTCTTTGATGGCAGAATTTTTATTGCTGCTTCTATTTCTTTGCTTACTATTGGTTGGTTTAGGTTTGCTATGTCATCTTGGTTTAGTTTAGGTAAGTTATATATGCTTAAAAATGTATCTATTTCCTCCATGTTTTCCAGCCTATTGGAGTATAAGTTTCCAAAATAGTTTCTGATACTCCTTTAAAATTCCCCACTGTCTGTGGTGATGTCTCCTTTTTTATTTCTGATTTTAATCATTTGAGTTGATTCTTTCTTTTGGTTAGGTTGGCAAGGGGTTTGTCAATCTTATTAATCTTTTCAAAGAACCAGCTTTATGTTTTGTTGATTCTTTGAATTGATTTTTTATTTTCTATTTTATTTATTTTGGCTCTGATTTTAATAATTTCCTGCCTTCTGCTGGCTTTGGGATTCGACTGTTGCAGTTTTTCTAGGTCCTTGAGATGTGTCTTTTGGTTGTGTACTTGGTGACTCTGTTCTTATGTGGGCAGACAATACTATAAACTTTCCTCTTACCACTGCCTTCAACATGTCCCTTAGATTTTGGTAAGTTGTGTCTTTACTTTTATTTAATTTTGAGGAATATTTTTGTGTGTGGTATTGGGGTTCCTGGAAGCCTTTCTACCTCTGGGCTACACTCCCAGACCTATTTTATATTTTTTATTTATTTGGAAACAGGGTCTCTTAAGCCAGCGAGGCTGACTACGAACCCGCGCGATCCTCCTGTCTCCGCCTCCCAAGCGTGGGGATTACAAGCATGCGCCACCACGCCTGGCAAATTCTAAGAATTTTTTTATTTCTTCCATTATTTCTGATCTTATACACTCATTATTCAATAGTGTATCATTCAATCTCCATGTATTTAGATAGTTTCTCTTAGTCTTCTTGTTGTTGATTTCTACTTCCATTCAATTGTGGTCTGAAAAGATGAAGGGATCTATATTACATCTTTTGAATTTGCTGGTGCTTGGTTTGTGGCCCAGGATGTAATCTATTTTGGAGAAGGTTCCATGGGCTGCTGAGAAGAATGTGTATTCTACTGTTACTGGTTGAAATATTATGTAGATGTCTATTAGGTCCATTTGGCATATAGTTTTCTTTAATTCTGAAGAGTCTTTACTCATCTTTTGCCTTGAAGATCAATGTAGTGGTGTGAGAGGTGTGTTTAATTTTTCAAATATTATTGTATTTGGGTCTATTTGAGAACTGATATCCTGGAGGGTTTGTTTTACAAATGTGGGTGCACCCACATTTGGAGCATAAATATTTACTCTTATTATATCTTCTTGGTGGATTGTTCCTTTAATAAAAGGAATTGACCTGCTTTGTCTCTTCTGATGTGTTTTAGCTTAAAGTCTGTTTTGCTGGATATTGGCATTGCTACTCAATTCAACAAAGTTACAGTATACAAAATCAATCTAAAGAAATCAGTTGCTTTTATATATGACAAGAAGAATCCACAATGAAAGAAATAAAACAATTCCATTCACTATAACCTCAAAACCAATAAAATGCCTAAGAAGAAAACTAACCAAAGATGTAAAAGACCTCTACAATGAAAACTATGAAACATTAAAGAAATTGAAAAAGACCTTGGAAGATGGAAAGATCTCCCTTGCTCATGGAGAGACAGAATAAATATTATCAAAATGGCCATTCTGCCAAAAATGATCTACAGACTCAATGAAATTCCTATCAAAATAACAATGACATTCTTCAAAGACCTAGAAAAATTAGTCATGAATTTTATATGAAGAATGAAAAGACCCAGAATAGCCAAAGCAGTCCTAAGCAATAAGAACCATGGATGAGGCATCACAATCTCTGACTTCAAATTATAATAAATAGCAATAGTAGTAAAAAAATAAAACAGCATGGTATTGGCACAACAACAGGCATACAGAACAATGGAACAGAACAGAAAATACAGAAACAAACCCACACACCTATAGTCAATTAATCTTTGACAAAGGAGCCAAACTCATATGCTGGAGAAAAGACAGCCTTTTCAACAAATGTGCTGGGAGAACTGGCTATCCATTTGTAGAAAGATGGAACTAAATTCTTACTTCTCACCATGCACAGGAATCAACTCGAGATGAATCAAAGACTTATAAATTAGACCAGAAACTGTGAAGCTATTAGAGGAGGGCATAGGCTCAACACTCCAAAATATAGGCACAGGCAGTAACTTTCTCAACAAGATCTCCAAAGCACAGAAAATTAAGGCAAAAATTAACAAGAGGATGGCATAAAAATAAAAAGTTTCTGTTCATCAAAGAAAACCATCGAGAACCCAAAGAGAAAGCCTACAGAATGGGAGAAGATCTTTACCAGCCACCACTCTGATATAGGGTTAAATATCCAGAATATACAAAGAGCTCAAAAGACTCTACACTACCAAAACAAATAACCCAATCAAGAAATGGGTGACTGAACTGAATAGACACTTCACAAAAGAAGAAATACAAATGGCCAATAGATACATGTAAAGATGTTCAACATTTTTAGCCATCAGGGAGATGCAAATTAAAACTATGCTGAGATTTCATCTAACCTCAACCAGAGTGGCAAGCATAAAGAAATCAAATAACAACAAATGCTGGCAAGGATGTGGGGAAATAGAAACTCTTACACTGTTGGTGGGAGTGAAAACTAGTTCAGCCACTATGGACATCAGTGTGGAGATTGCTTAGAAAACTGGGAATGGATCTACCATATGATCCGAGTATACCACTCCTGGGTATCTTTCCAAAGGGGTTAAAATCAGAGAATTATAGTAACATATACATAACCAAAATATGGAACCAATCTAGGTCTCTATCAGCAGATGAATGGATTGCAAAATTATAGGAAATACACACAATGGAATGCTACTCAACAATAAAAAAAGAACAAAATCATGTCATTTGCAAGAAGATGTAAAGACCTGGAGAACATTATGTTAAGTGAGAGCAGCCAAGCACAGAAAGAGAAGGGACATATGATTTCTCTAATATGCCCAAACTAGGGAGTATTAGTAATACTAGAGGGACTCCAGGTAATGGAGGGGAAACCTCAGCAAAGCTTAAATGGAAGAGTAGGAGAAGAAGGCTGAGGTTAATTAATGAAGGAGCTACATTGAATATGTGTAAAAGTATAAATATAGTATGGTCAATCTGGAAACTCATTGTTGGGGGGAGGGGAAGTAGAGTGAGGAGAGTGCACCAAGAACAGTCTGAATGTATGCCATTTTCAATATGATCCACATTAAAAATTAATAAAATAAAATAAAAAAATAAAAAATAAAAGTTAGCAAACCAAAAAAGATTTGTACTTGAGGTTTCTGAGAGAGAACAGAATCAGAAAATAAAAATAAAATGGAATAAAGAAAGGATACAGATAACATAATGTTGATGTACTAATGTATGCTGTATTTTGCATGAAAGAAATGAGAAAAATAAAAATTGAGAAAGAGAAAAGAAGAGAAGGAAGCAAAAGAGAAGCCAGTAGAGCTCAGAAAACATCACAGTAGTTCAGGGACTTGTCAGGTAACTACTCAAAATGAAAGTCTTAGAAACAATTCAGTAGATGGATAGAAGGCCAGAATTGACTTGTTCTTTCAACTGCTAAAAACACAGCAGGATGTTTTATGGAGCTCTCATTTCATCAAGAAAATAGACAATTACCTCTTTGATGTTTTCTACTTCTGAATTATTTACTTCTATGATAAGAGACATGTTAGTGGAAAAAGAATTTTGTGGTTATGAATGTCTATAAAACATTTTCTTAATTCACATATAAATTTCCCTAGTCAACATATAAAGAAAAATAAGTGTGGGAAAAAGTTTGTTTAATCTATTTAATTTAATGATTTAACTAATTCAACACTTTTGTCCTTATTGCATGCTATGGTTTGTGTACTGCATTCCCACCTCCACCATCACTAATAAAAATTTCAAAAAGTTTTATAATAGAAAAAAATTAACTCCCTCATGAAAAACATTGTATATGTTCCTATAAACTTTTGGTGGCAAAGCCAATTTAATATATTTAGAAAGTAGTTTAAACTTAGATGAATAAAAATACAGAAACTAGAAGTAGTAGTTTAGAGTTAGAAAGTTAGGAAGAACATGGGAGGTGACTTGGCAAAGTCTTGTGGTTTTATGAAGATAAAGTATGAATATTTATACTTGGAGAAGAGATTGAGGTCTGAGGCCACCCAGTAAGTTAATAGCCAAGGGAAGACTAAATCCTATGTTCCCATCTTGGGTACATGTTATCTAGAGTAAATAAAAATTTTAATTTTTTGATATTTTAGAAAAGCAGAGACAAATCCACAATATATTTAATTAGAGACATCAAAAGAGAGATTCAAGGATAGTATGCTTATTATTAACAAAAACAGGAATTTATAGCTGTAAGCCTCTGTTTGGGAGAACTTAAAGAAAGTATTCTTCAGTTTAATTTGGGAAAGAAGATTCAGAAGGAAAGATTTTTTTTTAAAAAAAGAAAATTTCATGATTAGTACTTATCTTTAAAAAGTTTTTCTATATAATTTCACCTGACCACAAGCACATTCATATGTGCACAACGGAACTGTTCATGAATACAGCAAACTATTTGTCATTTATTTTTCCCTACAGAAAATTTCCTGAGGTTGTTGATGTTTTTCTCTCTCCATGTAGCACAAGTATATTTAATTCATATTCTGCTATTCATTATATATTTTAAAACATTATTAGTGTTCCACAGGAGAAAAGAATTTTGAACAAAATGACAAATTCTCTTTCCTTTTCTACTGTGACAAAAAAACCAAGTTTATTCTTATTTTAAATGAATTTTGATATAATAATCAAAAGTAGATAGGGTGATTTTGCTCTTGTAAAAGGTATTTCCTATGGCCCTTTTTTTTGGAAGCCTGGGAAATGAAATAGATGTAGTAAATGTTTTGAACTCTGGGCAGAAAAAGATAAGGTAATATACAACACTTTTATCTTTACAACTCAAAAGAATGAAACTGACTGTGTATTAAAAGACGAAGCAGGCACAAAATGATTTCTAGACAAAAATCAGCTCTTCGTTCTTACATAGAAATATAACTAGACCCAAGTTGTCTTTATTTAAATGCAGGAAAATGCACTGTACTCTAGGGAAATTTTCTTAAATTTCCAGCTGGAAATGAAGTACCCAAACAATTTTATGCAATGGAAAGTAAAAAGATGTTCATCAGTGGATATTTTGATAGACTAGATGGATTTGATGGTATTCCCATGAATACTCTAAGTTATTTTCTGCCTTTTCAAGATATTTTGAAAAAAGAAGATGAGCAGGAAAAAATTTTATTCTTCTTCAAATGACTTTATTTTTGGGAGCTTCTCTTCCCATTAGATGGATGTGTGTTGCTCTGTGTAATAGCACCTGAAATAAAACCAGAATCTAATTCTTGACAAGAATCTCAGATATCAGTTATTATGGTATACAGCATAATATTTATATTTAAATTAAAAAGTAATTTCTTTAACTTTTATGTGTTATTTTATTTCAAGCACCTCTTTACTTGAAAATCTTGTAACGGAATGCAATGGTTTCCCATCTTTGTGAGTAAAAAGCCAAACAGCATAACCAGGAGATAAATGAATGGAGAAGGCTTGATTACAGCAAGTAAGGAGAACACTGGTGGTTATTAGCAAAGCAGTGCTCTCCCCAAATATAAAAGGCATGATGGCTTTATTGGGAGTCTATGCAGATTCATATAGGAAAGACATGTAGGGAAGGGCACATTTATGAGCATGCTCATAAATGATATTTCAAGGTCCTAGAACACCTGTTCACACACACAAACTGGTGGGCATGAGCATTTCTGGGCATCCTCAATTCAGTATTATAAGGATCTGAGTTTATTCTAAGTTGCCTAAAAGAATGAAGCTGAGGTGATTCAATGACCTTGGCTGGATCTTCCTAAGTTTCTCCAAAGTGTTTTAACTGAATCAAAAGGAAAGAAAAATATTTAAAGGGGCAGCAGCTTTCTCGACCATAAGTGTAGGAGTTTACCCCTAAAAGGACCTTGTCTTACTAGACAAATAACAATCACATCTTGGTAAGGTAGGGTGTGTATTATTTCACATGCAGAGAAACCTAGAAAGATAGAAAGACCAAGACATAGAATGGCTAGGCAAAGAGTAGTTAGGTGATTTGTTAAAAATAATCCTAGATTCTTCTAAATACATAGAGCTCTTTAAAATAAACAGTATTTTTAGAACTGGGGACATGGGGGTCATAGGCTAACCTAATACATACATGCAAATCATACACAAAGACACACACACACATTCTGAATATTCTGGATTACTATTTTATTATTGAATACTCTCATAAAATTTTAGTTATCAAAATTATTTTTAGGTTTTTATTTTTATTTATGCCAAGAGAAAGCCAAAGAATTTTAAGGCATTCCGTAAAAACAAAGGCTTGTGATAGCTGAGTCAGAGGCAAGCATAGGGAGAAATGAGTCAGCACAAATCAGAATTTTCAGTTAAGCCAAATTCAAAAGAGCCTATATTATAGGAATCTGTACTGCATGCATTTTAAAAGCTGGTAGAGTGAACAGCTTATAATTAACATTAAGTATAATAATAACTAAGCAATAAGCAAGTAAACTCATTATGACTTCAGTAATAATTAGAGTAGAAATAAATTTAGTGAAGATTTTAATAACATAATAAAGCTAATTTAAAATTAACTAAGTGGTTTATATACTTATTAAGACACATCAAATTAAAAGTGGCATTTGAGGAATGAAGTTTGGAAAGGTAGTATAAACGAAATGAGATTATTTTAAAACTGCCAAGAAAGTCTTGAAGGTTTTAGAGATAATTGTGCATAATCTATTTTGTCAACAAACAACTTATTTATTATCATAATGAAGCCTAAATACAAATGATTATTGAATATAGAAATGGAAAAGGACAGTCTTTTTGTTTTTAATTTGACCATTTTTATTTCTTTTAGCCAAATGATGTTTATTACATTAGTATGTGAAAATTAACACACTAAACAAGTAAAACTCTTGAAAAGAAAATCAATTTTATTTTTCTGTTTTCCAGTGTTCACTAAAATATGTATGGTAAGGATAATTTTGTATGCTGATAGATGCTATATGATAAAGGTTATTTTTTTAACTCAGCCCCATAACCTAGTGCACAGTCCATTTACTCACTCAAAGGATATACAAAGTCCTATACTCACTTTAAGTTGCACACATGGGCTGAGTTAGTATTTTAAACTGTCTACAAGTGGGATAGCATCAAACTAAAAATTTCTTCTCATCAAAGGAAACTATCAACAACCTAAAGAGGAAGCCTACAGAATGGGAAAAGATCTTTACCAGCCACCATTCTGATAGGGGGCTAATATCCAGAATATACAAAGAGCTCAAAAGACTCTACACTAGCAAAACAAACAACCCAATCAAGAAATGGGCAAATGAACTAAATAGACACTTCACAAAAGAAGAGTTACAAAGAGCCAATAGATACATGAAAAGATGTTCTACATCACTGGCCATCAGGGAGATGCAAATCAAAACTACACTGAGATTCCATCTAACCCCAGTCAGAGTGACAAGCATAAAGGAATCAAATAACAACAAATGCTGGCGAGGATGTGGCGAAAGAGGAACTCTTTTACACTGTTGGTGGGAATGCAAACTAGTTCAGCCACTATGGAGATCTGTGTGAAGATTCCTAAGAAAGGTGGGAATAGATCCACCATATGATCCAGCTATACCACTCTTGGGCATCTTTCCACAGGGGTTGAATTCAGAGAACTACAGAAACATATGCATACCTGTGTTCATAGCAGCATAATTCGTAATAGCCAAAATATGGAACCAACCCAGATCTCCATCAACAGATGATTGGATAGCAAAACTTTGGGAAATACACACAATGGAATTCTATTCATCCATAAAGAAGAACAAAATTATATCATTTGCAAGAAGATGTAAAGCCCTGGAGAACATTATGTTAAGTGAGATCAGCTAAGCACAGAAGGAGAAGGTACATATGTTTCCTCTAATATGCCCAAACTAGGAAACACAGAGGATACCAGTGGGACTCCAGATAATGGAGGGGAAATATCAGCAAAGTCTGAATGGATAGATTGGAGAGGAGGAAGGCTAATCTTGATTAATGAGGGTCTACATCTGAATATGTGTAAAATTATGAATATGACATGGTTAACCTGGACAACCATTGGTGGGAGGGGGAAAGGGAAAACGGGGGCGGGGGGGGGGAGAGGGCACCAAATATAGTTTAAATGTATACCATTTATGTTCAATAAAAATTTGTTTAAATAAAAAAATAAATAAATAAAATAAGCTGTCTAGTTCAGTACATTAACAAACATGTCACTGTTCAATCAAAAGTAAGATTTCGCCGGGCGTGGTGGCGCACGCTTGTAATCCCCGCGCTTGGGAGGCAGAGACAGGAGGATCGCGCAGGTTCGAAGCCAGCCGCGCGCGCTGGCTTAGGAGACCCTGTTTCCAAATAAAAATGTAAAAATAGGTCTGGGAGTGTAGCCCGGAGGTAGAAGGGCTTCCAGGAACCCCAGTACCACCCCCCCCAAAAAAAAGTAAGATTTCCTATTAATGGATACACACATACATGCACACTCATACACATGTTCTAGCTGAAACTAGTTGTAAGTGATAGGTATGAGACCTGAATGAGGAAGAATCTCTTTCATAGCAAGGTCTACACTCCTTCCATCTTCTCTCTCCAGCTTTCTAGTGGGTTCAGAATATGCATGAAAGGAGGAGGAAAAGAAGTTCCAGAATGTCCTTGCTTGTGTGCTGGCTTTCTCACATAGTCTGGCTTTGGGATCTTGACGTTTGGTGGAAGTTTAACATTACCTTTGTGGGTCCTGCAGGGATATTTCCAGGCCTCCTGTTGGTTCCCTCTTTGGCCTGCATGAGGCCTCTCCTTTGACTCAGGTCATTGTTAGAGTATCCTTGCCCTCCCCGTTGGTCCTCTTGATAAGGCTTCAGTTCTTCTCTTTCTTCAACATTCCCGTATCTGTTTGAAGAGAAAAATTCATTTCTTTAGCCTGAAATGTGTGATAATGGTTTTAAAACTCAACCCTTCATGCTCTCTGCTGCCACAGGTGATACTTGCTTTCTTCATGCTGCTTGGTGATTGATCAGTGATGTGGTTTAACTGCAAGGAAAGCTCATCAAATGAAGTGGGGCACAATATCACTTTGGTGGTGGTTGGATTGGGAAATCAGAACCTATACATGCTTCTCAATCTTTGCATGCAATGACACACACAGAAAAGGATAATATTTATGTAATCTGCTTGGGTAAACTGGAAAGGAGTGAGAGACATTGATTTAAGACAAATAGGACTTGGAAAATAGTAGCTTCCTAATTCATATAAGTCTTCTAAATTATTTTTTAAAAATTTGTGACAGTTTCAGCTTACGTCCATGAATAGAAGTTTTGAATATAAACTTTAAATTTTGAAATAACTATGTGGAATTCCTGATTAATAATTTTAGTAATTCAAGTTCCTGAAGGATACATCTGTGTATCCTTTTTGTCCTTGATGTGAAACTGAACAATAGCCAATAACAAATGGCAGAAAAGAATGTATTGTTTTTCTTCCATTGATGGAAACAACTTCTTATCAACTGGATTTTGGGTGATTCAGTCTCTATATTGTTTCTCAAGGTTATAAACATTTTTTATAATTCCATTTCTTTCTTTCATTATCAAGATTTCAATTGGAATTCAAATCCATTTAAATAATTTAATATCAATTGTTTCAAGGTTTTAATTATTTTTCTATTATGCTTCTTAATATTTCTTTAGAACTCAGTAACCTTATTAACTGAATATCAGTTAAGATATGTTGACTTCATGTGCTAAAAGTTTCTCAAAATTTTATATAGTCATTACCAACTTGATTAAGCTTATCAAGCTTCTTGAAAATATTTGTTGGAATATTTCAATGTAAAACATTAAGTTAATTATTACTTTTTATAGGGATAAAAAAGGGTGTGATCTTTTTTCTGTCTATCATAAAGGGTCATGGTCAAGATCCCTATAACAAAAGTCAGATTAACAAAAGAAAATAACAAATTATGAACATGTATTTGCTCAGGAATCATAGAAAATATAAAACTCAAAAAGGTTAGATAGTTGAAGCTTAAACACCCTTTTTCATATGAAAAAGGCAAGTTGTGGGGGTATAGGTAATTTTAGAAATATAGTAAATTATTATTGGCGAGAATTATTGGATGCAGAAGACATAAATTAACTTAAAAATAAGTTACTTTAGACTATTAATGAGCCTGAGAGATAGGGATTATGTTGTACAAAGTTGTCCAGGTATGGCAGTATTCTTAAGTCATCTTTTCCGTGATAGATAAGATTTTATGGAGGGAATAGAATGAAATTGTGTTCTTTTTGGTGAGTAGAGTCTTATTTTCATAAAGGAATTTCAGAGAGAGCCTCTGCATCAAGAGGAGGTGGAAGCAAGACAAAGTAGCAGCACTACCTTAACTCCGAGACAGCTTCTGAAGTTTCTTAACAGGACAAAGCACCAGTGTTTGGGGTATCATTTTCTGAGTCCCAACATTTTTCTGTCTAAAACTTCCCTAGATATTTCACATGCTAAAAGCTGAGTTTAAGCAAAGCTTGATGGCGTACACCTGTAATTCCAGTATTTGGGCCGATGAGACAGGAATGTCACAGGTTCAAGGCTAGCTCAGAGGTAGAGTGCCCTGGGTTCAATCTCAATTACTGCAAAAAATAAAAAAATAAAAAAAACAAAAGTTGAGTTTATTGCAGTAGAGAAAAAATTAGGTTGGTAGCCAAGAGGCAAAGGATCTCATCGAATCAAATTCCCATTGCTGGAAATAGGTCAGCCTATAACAGGAGATCCTTTAAAGTTGAGAATTTAAGGAATCGCCAAGAATATTGTCCTGAATGAGTCCCTTGTCATTCTGACTTAAGTCATGTTTTCCTTCCCTGCTTCATCTCATGCTGGGATTGGAAACAATGCCAAGCCCTGGCCCCAGCAGGACTTACAGAACAAAGCTTGCTATATACACACACCTTTTGGTTTTTCCCTTTTCTTCTCCTCCTATATAATCCTAAGGCTGCTTGATTGTCAGTGTGGGAAGACAAATTCCTACACTAGATGTCCTTCCAATTTGAACCAAACTCAGAATACATTCATTTCTTGCTTCACAATTTCTATGTTAATTAGCCTCGCTATGTGGCAGGTGACCAAATCTGGTCTGCTAACCCTAACCCTAACCCTAACCTCTGTCCCATGGGCTGGTAATAAGACTAATCAACTAATCAAACAATGTCTTATTTAGGAGGTGGTACTCATAGGGATCATAGCAAAGTTATGTAGTTGTAAATTCAAATTTGTCTTGGGGTTTTCTTTTCTTTCTTTTTGACATCTAAATGCATTTATTTTATGCAAAAAACTTAAATATGACTCCATGTACAGAAGAAGTGCACACATTACCTATGCTGCACAATGCCAAGAAACAAAATATATTGATGCAACAGTTGTTGTTCAAATGAAGATAAAAATTGAGCCCAGACCAGCAGACAAATTAAATAATATTTCTTTTAGTTTATAAACTCTAGAAAACTCTTCTGCACAGGTAAAGCACTTCAGTGTGAAATAACAAACAATTTCAAGTGTATGCTTTGTGGGCATCTCTCTTCCTTGGAAGAAGAAATATTTTCAAAAATTCCCAATTCAGTTGTGTAGGTGATGCACACATGTTTGGAATAAGGAGGAACAATACAAAGAATCATCATCCACGTCATGTTTAAAATGAAGTCTCACAAGCTGTGCATCAAACTTGTAATGTTCCAGGTCATAATCTATAATGTTGAATTCTAATTCCATTAGAAAAGAAAATGGTTGTGCTGTTTGATAGATGCAGGAAACAGAGATGACCTCATTTTTTACTCTAAATGTGAAAAATGACAACAAAAATTTAAGAGAGGAGAAAAAATCTTAGTGACTTCTCTCTAGAAACTTATAATTTCCCTCCTTTTCCCCTCCTTCTCAGCTTGTTCTATCTAAAGGAGGTAAACCCTTTCAAAGTATTTTATTCCTTATTTTTGTTGTTATATAAGTAGACAACTGACTATATACTAAAGACAACTCCCAAATGTTCCCCATTTTCAGTGTCCACCTTTTCTTGAAAACTGAGATTTATGACTACCAAACGATGTACTTGTTAAGCACATTTCCACTGCATATGTTTTTCTTTTGTATTTAGACCCTCTTTGAGTAGTTTTTACACCCACAGTAATTTGTCAAATGGGCAATCTTTAATAACACAATTAGCATTCCTTTTCTTTTCTCATAATATAAGTCCTCAATGACTCATATATATGTGTGTGTGTGTGTGTGTGTGTGTGTGTGTGTGTGTGTGTGTGTATATATATATATATATATATATATATATATATATAGTTATTTTTAGGAATACATTTTATTAAGATAGTTTAGGGCTACCTAGTGAAGGACTAATTTTGAAACTGAACAAAGACATTGGATGATAGTTATAATTGATTAACTGTATGCATTTCCCTGAAGGAAGAGTCCAGTTTGTGTTCAAATGAGAACTCAGTCTCTTTCCTCAGGGTGCTTACAGTCTATTCAGGAAACTAAGTCTACATAGTCAAAGCACTTTGTAAAGAGCCATATATTAATTTTTTTTGGTGGTACTGGGGTTCCTGGAAACCCTTTTACCTCCGGGTTACACTCCCAGACCTATTTTTATACTTTTTAATTTGGAAACAGGGTCTCTTAAGCCAGCGCAGCTGGCTTCGAACCTGCGCTATCCTCCTGTCTCCGCCTCCCAAGCACGGGGATTACAAGCGTGCGCCACCACACCCAGCTAAACCATATATTAATTTTTATAAATGCTCAGTGAAATTTCAGAGTAAACAGGAGCTGAAGGAACAGGGAATAAATGAATGCTTTGAATAATGTTATTGAGAAGGCTTTCTCTCAGAGCTTTAGGAAAATAATTTTTAAACATCTGTGCCACCCATATGCTCCAGAAGATATCTGAGTTGCATAAAAAAAGATATCTGGTCCCTTTAGAAAATCTTTGTTCTCTGGAAGAACATTGCTTATTTTAAGTCGGGCAATTAAGACTGAGCAAGTGGATCTGATCCAAGATGAAGTAGTAGTACACTGTTATAATTTTGTATAGTTATGACTTGAGTGGCTGAGTATATATTTTTCAGTCTAGTTAACACCTGAAATTTTTCGTTGGTATTACCTCCCTATGGAGACAATTCAGACCTATGTACATGCTATCTCAAACTTCATGTTGCTTTAGTTCACTCTCCAAGCCAGAAGAAAATAGGTGAGGATGATGTGATTGTTGTACTCTTTGTTTCAATCCCTATCAACCCCTCATGGTTAATAAACCAGCCAGTGGGATTTATGTTTGCTTGGGATATAATATAATTGTTAAGGGTTCATATCTTAGTTCTGAACCTAAGGAAGTTACTTCAGTAACTCTGATTTCATCATGTGAACAATAAAGAAAATAAAAGTACTTGCCTCTATATAAATTACTGTATGAAAAATGAAAGAATTCATGCAAAGCACATAGCTAAGTTCCTGGCACATAACTAATACTCTATATTATTATTGTCACCGTTAATGGAGGAACCTGGAGAAACTCATTCTTGCCTCTGATCATTTTTTGTGCTATACTTTCCGCATATAGTGTGCTAACTCTTATTCTCAATTCATTTATAATCCTAGGCATTCAAGAGTTTACTGAAGTTTCCTTGTGAACATTTTATTTTTGCAGTCCCTTTGGCCTGACTTCTTTATCTGACATTTGGATTTTTAGTGTCGAGTATGAGCCCTAGAGCTAGGATACTTGGGTTTGGATCTTGTCTCTCTAGTTACTGTTTTGACAACCATAGGAAACTTATTTAACCTTTCTGCATTTGAAAATGGGCATAATAACGCCAGGCGTGGTGGCGCACACTTGTAATCCCTGCGCTTGGGAGGCGGAGACAGGAGGATCGCGCAGGTTCGAAGCCAGCTGCGCTGGCTTAAGAGACCCTGTTTCCAAAAAATGAAAAAAATAGGTCTGGGATTGTAGCCCAGATATAGAAGGGCTTCCAGGAACCCTAGTACCACCAAAGGAAAAAAAAAAAGAAAAAAAAAAGAAAAAAAAACCAGAAAATGGGCATAATAAAAGTGTCTACCTCATAGGGGTGTTTTGAAGACAAAATATAAAAAGGGGTTAAAATCATATCTCAAAAATAATAATTACTAAGTATATGTTAACTATGGTCATTACTTTACATTTTAACCAATATGTTCTTTAATTGGTTTCTGTATTAGTTTTATATAACCAATTACATTATACACATTGCCTGTTAGGATTATTGCTCAGGTAACATTTATGGTCCATATCACAGCAATGGGTATACATTAGATATACAATATTTGTTGACTGAGTAAAGTCAAGTAATGTAATATATGAATTATTTAGAATGAGGAAAAAGAAAGAGAAACAGCCACATACTGAGCACCACATACTTATATCTAATATTATTTTCTCCTCATAAACACCCTGTGTCATCTAGCCTTTCTTTCTACATAAATAAGGCTTATGTAAAAATGAAATAATCATGTATGTAAGGTATTCATCATAATGCTTGTCTGTAAATAGTTCAATGAAAATTATATTTGCAAAATATCAGTAGAAAGGAGGAGGCCAAAATGTTCCAGAATTTCATTCACTTTACAGATAAACCAATTGAAGCTCCTAGAAATTAAATCAGGCCTGAGATCAAACAGTTGGTAAATAATGCAATCGTAGATTGAAATTATGTTCTTTGGTTCTAATACCTCAATTATACAAAAACCGCTAACATTTTTAAGAGGGTTCTGATTTTATGCTAATGCAGTGGGGCTATTAAGAAACCTTTTTCAAATAAATTGGTTTAATTTTCTATGGTTGCATCATGATCTACAGACAAAAGACTGGTTGTTGATGGGTAGTTGGTGGTCATAGGGAAAAGTGCAATAAATTAAAAACCAGATCTATTTTTTAACCTTGACTTTGCCTTTTTATAACTCTATCTGAATATTCTAGGGCCTCAGCTTCCATCTGTATGAGTTAGGATTCTCAAGAGAAACAGAATGCATTGAATGTATAGATATGGAGATTTATTAGATGGGCTCACCTCCTCAGAAGCTGAGAAGCCCCACAGTGACTGTCTGCAGGCTGCAGAGCCAGGAAATTGGTAGTTAGCAACCTCAAAACATGAGAGAGGCCATAGATAGTCAAGTTTGAGGCAAAAGGCCTGAAAGCCCTCTTGATAGCCCTTGGTACAAGTTTATGTTTAAAGGCATCGGCCTTTAATATCTTGATTCTGATATCTGTGAGTGACAGCAACAGAAAGAAAGCACCTGTTCAAAAAGGTTGAGCATGACCTAGAGTGTGAGGTTCTCCCTCTTTCCATTCTTTTTAAAGTCACATTTAGCCCCAGCTTGTTAGGAAGCACCACCCACATTTAGGGAAAATCTTTTCCATTCAGTGCACCTATACACACACCAGTCTTCACTAGAAACATCATCACAGACACACTCAGAAGTCCATTCTGCTAATTCTCTAGGCATCCCAGTCAAGTTGAAAATAAATATTAACCACCACACCATCTCAAAAATAGGATGAATTCATGGTCTCTAAAATTCTTTTAAGTTCTTGACATTCAAAATGATGAAATTATCATAGGAAATCTTAAATTAGACATGACATTCAATGGTCTAGGAAAAAATGTTCTTTCTTTATACAATCAGGGTAAAAATTCTCATTTTCATTGAGAAGCTGAAAGATGCTTCAAACTATATCTTTGAATGAGATTTTTTTCCCCTTATTTACTTATTATTCTGATATCCTATCCTTAATTGCATGTATACAGAAATGCTAAAGCTCTTCTTTACTAATTGTGAGGAGAACTTATAGAGAAGTTTATTTCCTTTCTTTAAATTCAATTTCTGGAGCTTTCTTAACTAACCATGCTGAGACTTTATTAGTATTATATAAGGTCACAAGAAATATATACATTATCCCAGTTTAAAGGACTGAGCGCATTGTTTATCAAAGGGATATTTTCATAACATAGATATTTGATATTGTATATATGGTGACTAATAATAAGTAAAATAAAATATGACCAGATAATGGCTAATGATCTTCTCAAAGTCACCAAAGTGAGGCCAATAATAAAAAACAACATTGCTTTTAACTTAAATACAGATTCACCCCCTGTGATTTTATTTTTATAAAGTCCTTTCAATACCATAACTAATTGAATTTGTAAGAATAGATTTTAATAAAAATTATTAAACTCTCTACACAGCAGAGAATGCAGATTTACTAAACAAAATGAGATATAAAAATCCACTATTGAGAAAAAAATTTCAGCGTATTCCTTATGTGAAAACTGGCACATAAATCCTGGTAAGCCATTTGGCAACAGAAAGAATTAAGACAGAAGCAAGAAAAATACATGAATAGAATGAGTCTATTGTCTTGTGGCATAATTGGTCTAATCCAAAGGAACAAGCTAGTAGTTTGGTAAAATAACTCCAGAGAGCAGTGTCATCAAATGTTGCTCCAAAAGGTCTTTTAAACCAATAACTGCTAGGAAACTTGGATCAAACAAATAGGAATAAATAATGATAAATGAGGAAAATCAGATCAAAGTGGAACATCAAAAGTAATGAGGTTAGCTGCGGTTAGACTCACTGAGACACACTTTTACTTCATGGACTTCAAGGTTACAGAAAGTTCAGTTGAACTGAATAAATATTTTTCAAAGGAAGAAATACAAATGGCCAATAAATATATGAGAAAATGCTCAACATTATTAGCAATCAGAGAGATGCAAATGAAAACTACAGAGATTTTACTTAACCTCAGTTAGAATGGCAACCATCAAGAAGACAACCAATAATAAATGCTGATGAGGATGTAAGAAAATAGAAACCCTTAAACACTGTTGATGGGATTACAAATTAGTATAGCGACTTTGGAAATCAGAATGGAGGTTCCTTAGAAGACTAGGAATGGAATCACCATATGACCCAGCTACATCACTCCTGGGTCTTTCTAAAGGAACTGAACTCAGAATATTATAGTGATACATGCATATTCATGTTTATAGCAGCCTAATTCACCATAGACAAACTATGGAACCAACCTAGATATCTGTTAACAGATTAATGGGTTATGAAACTGTGGTACATACACAGTGAAGTTTTACTCAGCCATAAAAATAAAATTATGTCATTTGCAGAAAAAATTGATGAAACTAGAGAATATTATGCTAAGTGGTATTAGCTAGTTACAGAAAGTGAAGGGCCATATGCTTTCTTATGTGGAAGCTAGAGAGAAATTGGGAAACCCAGAAGATTTCAGATAAATGAGGAAGATACCAGTAGAATAGTGGGAGGAGATTTGGGGAGGGAGATATGTATGTGTGAGAGAGTGAGACCTGGTAGAGGAAACAGTTGAAACAATCCTATGTGTATTTGTGAAGCTATGGATACCAATTTCAATGTTATGAACAGGGAGGTAGAGAGAGTAGAGTGGGATCCAGAGGGAAGTATCCTGGGAGCTATGCACATATATGTTTCTCTCACACTGAACTTAACTAAGATGCATGGTTACAATGCTCAAATATTCTACCTCCAAGAAATACCCCCATCTCTATTTTTTATTCTTTATTTTGAAATAGAGTCTCACTGAGTTGCAAAGGAGAATGTCAGCATCTAGAAAAGGCAGTATGTGGTCTTCCTACCACATTTTTGTCCACCTATCTGTTGTCCTGAGAGATAGATGACCTCTGACATTTGGTCTGGCTCCTTGGACCACTCTGACACATGTATCAGAGGTTATTAAGAAAGCTCAGACACACAAAAAACTACCCTCTGTTTTGGTCCAGACTTTTAACTACATGTCATGTTTGTTTTTCCTTGCCTAATAATGAAAACTAACAATAATAAAGCACTATCTCTATGAAATATAAGTAGCATCTACTTTCAAAATTAGTGTAAGCAGACACTAAATTAAACAATAATACCATTGCCTAAAATACCTTCTGTAATTGTTTTCTGCATTTTTGGAATCTTGCTTGATGGTGGGAAATCTTTTCCTGATGGTGGGAAATAATTCCTTTTGGGAAAAGGTTATATTTCTGTAAACATCTCATTTATTCAGAGCCAAACGTTGAAAATAATACTACATTAGGATATTACTACTTTTAAAATAAACAAAGTATGATTTTAAGATTCTGCTTACTACTTTGTTAAGTGACTAATAAAGTAGTTTTAAAGCAATTTCATAAACGAAGTCCCCAAATTACTTTGAGTAAAGGCAGTATTCCCTGAACAATTGAAGAGCTTCATAAAATAACTTAATTAAAGGTGTATGGTATTTCTGATGATATAAGTGAAAGCAATGATGTTTTTAAGGCATTTAGCAGCAATGCTCTATGTTAATGACTATACTAATAATAATATATCATAGTTATGGATCATTTACACTGTATTAATTTATTTTTATGTGCTAGTCATCAAAAATTTTATTTACAGGAAGGGACTGAGGCTCAGAAAGGTTTAATATCTAGTCTAAGTTTACCTAGTTAGTTTGTTACAGACTTGGAATTTGATCTGGAGGATAATCTGCATATGCACTATTTCATTAAACCAAATGACCAAGATAGTTTGAAATATGCATTATTTCATTTCAACTTTTGCATTTTTGAAAATATTTAATCAAGTATAATATTGATAGAACTTTATAGTTATTTCGCTGAAACTATTTATGCTTATTTTGCTGAGAAGATAATGTTCTTTCAGACTTTTATTCCCTATAGCACAGATACTGGTTCCATTCAGATTCAGTAGCTCATTTTCACATTCATGTGAAATGTACAAAAAGAACATGAAAATCTAATGAGAGATTTAAATATAGTTCTGTATTTTTAATATATTTATAGATTCAGAATAATAGACAAAAGCATATAGAAAAGTATTTGATTTTATTAAACCATGTATTTTAAAACCCTGTATACTCCTAAGAAGTAAATACCAGCCTCAAAAGCTAAGAATCTAGGTCTTATTAACTAGAGTCACAGGCTGCTTTTCGTATAAATTTCTACTTAGGAAAACATTTAATTGAAATCATTCTTTGAAGTCTTAGTAATAGAAAATAAATATTCCTGATTTTGAATAACAGTACAAAATATAGTCTAGAAGTAAGGTTTATTCATTCAATTATGTAATTATTTTATCACATTTAAAATCCTATAAACATTTATTTAGTGTTTTCTATGTGTGTTATATAATACTAAGATAATACAGAGATTTTTGAAACAAGATGCTAGCTCTAATACAGTTTAGGATCTAATTGAGAAAAAATAAAACACATTCTCAATTAACTAGAATCAAGGCAATATATGATCCAAGGAAATGCAGTTCAATTCAATATAACCAATTCACCAAGTATTTGCATGTTGATGTTTTATGAAACACTGGGAGTATAAATATGAATAAAACACTTGTTTTAATTTAGAAGAGGTTTTGGAATAAAACTTGCCTTTCTAGGAATGATTGTAGTTTTTTTTTTTTGTTTTTGTTTTTGTTTTTGGAGGTACTGAGATTCCTGGAAACCCTTCTACCTCCGGGGTACAATCCCATACCTATTATATTTATATATTTAAAATTTGGAAACAGGGTCTCTTAAGCCAGCAAGGCTGGCTTCGAACCTGCGCGATCCTCCTGTCTCTGCCTCCCAAGTGCAGGGATTACAAGCGTGAGCCACCATGCCCAGCATGATTGTAGCATTTTGAATTTGAGAAAGAAGTACATTTCTCATCATGGGCTGCTGGTGACATATGTGGGGACTGAGAAAAGGAGTTGACATAGACTGATTGCAGTATATGACCATTAAATTCCTTCAAATTTTGAGACTTGGATTTCAAGCTTTTTCTTGCCTTCGCCTTCTTCTTCTTCTTCTTCTTCTTCTTCTTCTTCTTCTTCTTCTTCTTCTTCTTCTTCTTCTTCTTCTTCTTCATAATTTTAAAGTACTTTCCTCTAAGTTGGTCTGCCTTCTTGTTTTGGTTCAAAGTCTCAAGAGTAATGAGAATAAAATATTCCATGTCCCAAGTAATAATATAAAATTCCATTTTTTAAGATTTCTTTTTTTAATTTTATTTTTCATTGGTGCAATGTATTCATACATCATAATGGTATAAAGAAAATATTTTTGTAGACATATATGCACACATCGCCCAGTTAGCCCCTACCCGATCCCCACCCCATTCCCTTCCCATCCCTCCTTTCCATGCTTGGCTTAGTGGTACATCTAGTTTTATAGCAATTTACCCAATATTAACAATGATAATCACACAAAAGAGTTTCATTTGTCTGATACCAAGCTTTTGATGACTAAAAGATAACAGTTTAATATTTCTTTTTGCTTTCTTTCTTATCAAAGAATATTTTTTCTTTTCTTTTTTTTTTTAGGTAAAGCTATCATACATTTATTTATTTATTTTTCAGAAAAAATCTATCCTAATATGGAATATGGACTCTAGATACCCAAAACAATCTCAAAGAAGAACAAAGCTAGAAGATGTATATTTTCTGATTTCAAACCATATAAAGCTACAATAATTGAAACAGTGTAGTACTGTTCCAGAGGCAGATATATAAACCATTGGAGTTAAATAAAAGCCTAGAGATAAATTCTTTCATATATTGTCAAGTTATTTTTGACAAGGTTTCCACGAACATTTGGTGGAGGAAATAATAATCTTTTAACTAACTATTGTTGAAACATAATAATTACATGAAAAATAATAAAATTGGACCCTTACCTAACATATTTACAAATATTAACTCAAAATAGATAAAAGACCTAAGTATAAATCTTAATACTATAAACTTTTAGAAGAAAATCTGGGTCATAAAACCTCACAACATTGAAATTGGCAGTGATTTCTTGGATATGATTTCAATGGCGCAGGCAACAAAAGGGTAAATAAACTCCCTAAAAAATAAAAAAATATTGTATATCCAAAGACAATGTAAACAGAGTTAAAAGTTACTGATAGAATGGGATAAAATATTTCCAAATGCTATATCTGAAGGTATATTAATATTGCAACTAGAAATCCTAAAAATTAGCAACAATAAAAGCAAACAATACAATTTAGAGATAGGTAAAAGACTATCATAAATAATGAGTCTCCACAGATAACCAATCTTAGTTGTCTGTTGGATGGAAAATCTTGTTTCTCTGGTTCTGGTGTGTGTTACCTATTTCTTCTTTGTAGTTAATCTCTTTGAGTATTTTCTCTAGCGCTGGTTTTGAAGACATAAATTCCTTCAGTTTCTGTTTGTCATGGAAGCTTCTTATTTCTCCATCTAATTTGATAGAAAGTTTTGCTGGGTAGGAAATTTTTGGCTGGAAGTTGTTTTCTTTCAGAGTTTGGAATATGTTACTCCAAGCCCATCTGGCTCTCATGACCTGGTTTGGGAAGTCTGGAGTGATTCTAATTGGTTTGCCTCTGAATATCACTTGGCCCTTTGCTTTTGTTGCCTTTAAGATTCTCTGCTTGGCTTCCACATTGGTCATTTTGACAATTATGTGGCGTGGGGATCCTCTTCTCCGATCCTGTCTAAAGGGAGTTCTATAAGTTTCCTGGACCTGTGTATCGACCTCTTGCTCTATGTTTGGAAAATTTTCTGCTATTATTTCCTTGAAAAGATTGTTAATCCCTTTGGTTTCACCTTCTTTTCTCTCCTCTATTCCAATTATTCTTAGGTTAGCTCTCTTAAAATGGGCCCATATTTCTTCAATGTCAGATTCCTGCTGTCGGATTTTTTTTCTAAATTAGAAACTATGCGTTCATTTTTTGAATGATCATCTTCTAGGAGTGAGATTCTATTCTCCATGTAGTCTAATCGGTTGTTTGTACTTTGAATTGAGGCCTTAACTTCATTAATTGCATCCTTTATCTCTCTTTGGCTCTCTCTGAATTCTTTTTGAAACACCTCTATTATTTCTACAGTTATTTTCCTGATTTGATCTTCTATAAATCTCTGAATTTCTGTTTTATCAGGTTCTGATGTTGTGGGGTTGTGGGCATTCATTGCTCCATTGTTATTCCTCTTTCCCATGATTTCGGAAGTTTGTGCCGTCTCTGGGTTCTTCCCTGGGTCACTACGACTTCACTTAAGGTGCTGTGGATTTCAAGTCTATGGTATCTCAGTTCCCACTACTCCTTTACTGGGTTGTATCACAGAGACTCAGACCCTGGGAGTCAATCGAGGCTGCTTTAGACCATGGGGGATGCCAGGTTGGGCGTTCTCCTATAGTGTAATATCTCTGCCACCACCACTCCCCCACTGGGTTAAGTCCCTGGGAGTAGAGTACTGGGATTTCTCCTCTAGGGGCCTCAATTTGACTCACTGTTGCGTGCGCAGATTGAGCTGTAGTGGACTTGGTGAATTCGCTGCTGCTGCTGCCGGTAGCAATATGACACCGCTGCCGCGCCCTCGGCCGTGAGGCTGGTGTATTTTTTTTTCTGTTTTTGAACTCCACTCTGGCTCCTTGCAGGGTGCGCTGAGCCCAGCTCCTGGGAGCTTTAGATGCTCCCTGCGTCGAGAGATCTGCCAAATCCTGCCCGGCTGTTCCGCAGCGGCTCTCCTCCGCTCGCTGTCCTCCGCTCCTCTCTGGAGCTTGGTAGGCTGTTGACTGTGTTGGTCTGGTGCTGTCCAGTGAACTCGCCGCTGCCGCCAGAAGTAAGGCGCTGCTGCCGGTTCTCCGGCATGAGGCTGGCGTATCTCCTCTCTGGTTTCTGAACTCCGTTATGAGTTCCCTTCCTCTCTAGAGCCTGGTGCTGCAAGGCAAAATGGTGCCCGCCGCTTCACGCCGTGGCTCCGGCTGCAGCATTGTGGTCTGGTTTCTGGTGTCTCATTTTTCCAGCCCTCTTTTTCTCTGTCCTTTAAAATTACATTTTTTGTATCTCTGCTGATGGTGTTTTCTGGCTATGAAAGGCGCTGATTTTGCGGTAATAGAGATTGGTTGTTAGCCAGGCTCGTAAGCCCCGTTTTGCTCCGTCGCCATCTTTCCGGAAGTCCCCCTCCATTTTGCTTTTAATCATTAATGATTAGATTTTTTAAAATTCTCAAGATGGGGAATTTTTATTGTTAAAATTTTACTTTTCTTAGTTTTCTTTCTAAAGGCTTTTGTCGTACTTAGTTTTTTCTCAGAAGAAAGAAGACTTTTTTCAGTGATTCTAAAACTGTCCATACATGTGTTTCTGATGAGGAATTCAAGTCAGCAATGAGCCCTTAACTAGGCACCTAATAATAATAGGTGATGTGAATCTGGAACCTAGTGGCAGATGGAAAGACTAGGTGAAATAGGAGTCACAGGAACTAACCAACATTTGAGTAATCTCAATCATCACTTCTGAGCCTAGAACACCAGGGCTATCTGAATGACTAAAGAAGACTAGTTTGTCTAATTACAGACAAAATGTCAGAGTTAGAGAACTTTAAGAGATATGTTTGCTACTATGAGATGGATTTATTTTTTAATCTTTCCAAAACTATGCCATGGATTTGAAAGTGTGTTTCTTTTTAAACTTGTTTTCAAAAAGTCAGTGTGGAGACGTATGAAGAAGAAACCAAGACTGTAGATTTTCAGCCAGGTTGGCTGGGTTCAGAACTTGGCCTCTTGACCAGGCTCTGTCTCAATAGTCTCATCTTTAAATTGAGAATAATAGTAGTAACTCATCATAAGGATGTACAGATTGAATGAGTAACATATGTAAAGAATTTTGATGAGTGTCCAGCATTTTAAATACAGTGAATTCTCAACTTTGTAAGATAGGCTTCATCAATCTCTACTTTTTGATGAAGAAGTTAAGGCACAAAACAATTATAAATCTCCCCCAAGAGTACATATCTGGTAAGGGATTGAGCAGGGATTGAACCTATGTACTGTGACTTGAAATTGTGTGCAATGACTCCAATGTACATGAGAAGCCTTGGTTATATATTAGTGACAATACTAAGATTAACTTTCAATTTGCTAAAATATTCAAGAACTGCATGAGAAAAATGTCCTTAAAATATGACTCTTTCTAATAGAAACACAGATAAGCCTATTAAACCTCAAGCAGAAAAGAGCAAAAGTTTCCTACAGCTATGTAACTGAAACCTATTTTGATAGATAAAAGGTGAATGTTGTCATCAAGGCCGCATTTAGCTGAAATATAAGCTAGTGAGTAAGGATTAAGGATAATTAAGTGGCTTATTGTACAGCTCACACATTTAAAAATATTAATCTAATAAAATGCAATAAATTATTTACATTATTTTTCTCATTGGAAAGTCAATAAAAGACAAATTATGTTAGAGTAACTTTAGGTCAAATCCGAGAGTGGGGTTCTTGAGGACATGCTCTGTTTTTGTTTTGTTTTGTTTGCAGTACTGGAGTTTGAACCCAGGGACATTCTATCTTTGAACCATACCTCCGGTCCTATTTTTTATTCTTTATTTTAAAACAAGGTCTCACTAAGTTTCAGAGGGCCTCACTAAGTAGCTGAGGCCGTCTGCGAGCCTGCGAGCCTCCCAAGTACTGGGATTACAAGCATACACCATCATGCCCAGCCTAACATGCTCTGAATTTTGACAAATGTTTTGGCTTCTCTGGACTGGCCAGAGTTATGTTTATACTGTGGTATTTACCAGATGTAGTTTAAAGTGCTTGCCTTTTCAAGCTATCTGCTTTCTAAAGCACTTGAAAATGATATGGGATAGTGGAAAAGTGCATTCTGGTATTGTAGGATAGTAGGTTAGTGGTTAAAAACAGAGATTCTGGGGTCAGAGCAACCTGGTTTATAATCAAGCTCTTCATTTTCTTGCTATATGTCCTTGAGTAAGTTACTTAATTGCTCCACACTTCACTTTCTTCATTTGTGGAAGAGGGATAGTAATGAACTCATCTCAGAGGGTTATCTCGAGGATTAAATGAATTCACGTGGAAAACTTTTTATAGATGCCTAACACAGGGAACGCTGCAAAGACAAAATGTTGTCATTTCTTACTAAAATAAGGAACATTCCAACAATATAATGATAGTAAACATTTATGCCCCAAATGTGGGTATACCCACTTTTATAAGACAGTTCTTCAGGACATTAGATCTCAGACCCAGATAAAATAATACTGAGAGACGTCAACACATCTCTCACACCACCAGATCAATTTTCCAGACAAAATATAAGAACACCATAAACCAGATGAACCTAGTAGACATATGGAGTATATTCCAACCAAAAATAGGTGAATACGCATTTTTCTCAGCTGCTCATGGAACCTTTTCCAAATAGATCACAGGGCCACAAAACAAGTACCAGTATGAAAATGTAATGTAATTCCTTGTATCTTTTAAAATCATAATGGAATGAAAATAGAAATAAAAAACAGAAAGACCAAAAGAAATCACAGAAATACATGGAGATTTAGTAATACATTTGAATGAGGACTGGACCATAAAGGAAATAAAGGGAGAAATAAAAAAGTTTCTAGAATTAAATGAAAATAGGAACACAACATTTTAAAATCTGTGGGACACTTTGAAAGCAGTTTTAAAGGAATATTTATAGCACTAAGTACCCATATAAGAAAAACAAAAAGTCAACAAATAAACAACCTAACAACATGCCTCAAGGACCTAAAAAACCAGGAAAAGCCTGATCCCAAAGTCAGTAAGAAGACAGAAAATAATCAAAATCAGAGCAGAAATCAATTAAATAGAAAACAAAAAATACAAAAGATCAACAAAACAAAAATCTGTGTTTTTGAAAAGATCAAGATTGACAACCCCTTAGCCAACTTAACCAAAATAATCAACCCAAATTATTAAAATAAGAAATGAAAAAGGAGCTATAACTACAGAAAGTGGGGGAAATCTAGAGGATTATAAGAAACTATTTTGAACATTTCTACTTCAATAAACTGAAAACAAAGAAAAAAATTACCAGATTTCTAGACACATACAACCTACATAATTTGAATCAAGAGTACATAGAAAACCAAACTGAATATATAAAAACCAATCTAATATCAAGCAAAGAAATAGACTTCTTTATGAAACTGACTTCTTGATAATTGCCATTCCAATCATTAGATAGAATCTCAATGTAGTTTTAATTTTCATCTTCCTGATTGCTAATTACTTTGAATATTTTTACGCATGTATTAGCCATTTGTATTTCTTCTTTTGTGAACTGTCTATTTAGTTCAATTGCCCATTTCTTGATTGGGTTTTTTATTGTTAAGTCTTTTATGTATTTGTGTATTGTAGGTATTAGTTTTGTATCAGAGAAATATCTTGCAAAGATCTTCTCCCATTCTGTAGGCTCTCTTTAGACTCTTGATGATTTTCTTTTTCTGATGATTTCTTTTTCTTGATGATTTTTTTTTCTGATCTTTGAAAGTCTTATTAAGGAAGTTTCTATTAAATGCATACAACCAACCTAACTTAAACCAAGAGGATATAGAACACCTAAACTGATTAATAGCAAGAAATAGGAGCCTTGCATCAAATAAAAGCTCAGATCCTCACATATCTCCAGATGAATTTTACAAAACTTTATAGAGGAACTTAACACTTCATGAGTTTCTCATAGAATTAAAAGAGATGGAATTCTTCCAAACTCCTTCTATGAAACCAGTATCATTTTAATATGAAAACTGAATAAAGATCCCCAAGAAAAGAAAATTATAGACTAGTATTCTTGATGAAGATAGATGCAAAAATTCTAAACAAAATACTAGTATTACACACTCAAAACAGTATCAAGAAAATTGCACACTATGAGAAAATTGGTTTTATTCTAGGGATGCAAGGCTGGTTCTACATACACAAATCAATACATGTTATTCACCACATAAATAACTTAGGACAAAAATCTGAATAGATGTTAAAAAAGTATTTGACAAAAACCAACACTTATTCATGTTAAAAAAACACTTCTGAAATTAAGAATAGAAGGAACTTATCTCAATATCATAAAGGCAATATATGACAAACCAAAATCCAACACCATATTGAGTGATGAATAATTGTAGAATTCCCTTTAAATCAGGAACAAGACAAGTATGCTCACTATCACCATGCCTTATAGTATTCAAGATTTTACCCAGAAAGATAAAGCAAGAGAAATAAGTCAAAGGAATATAAATAGGAAAATAAGAACTGAAATTATCTGTATTTGCAGATGACATCATCCTATAGTTAAAAGACCCAAAACATTCAAGCAAAGGAGCTGATAAATCTAAAAAAATCAGAAGCTTGTCTATTTGTCAGTCATGAATCCACTAAAAAAGAAATCTAGAAATTAATTTCATTTACAATAACCTAAAAAACAATAAAATATCTTGGAATAAATTTAACAAAGGAAGTAAAAGACCTTTATAATGAAAATTATTAAATATTAAAGAAAAAAATGAAAATCTTAGAAGATCAAAAGATATCCTATTTTCTTGGATAGACTGAATAAATATTACCAAAATGGTCATTTTACCAAAATTGATCTACATAGTTAATGCAGTCCCTACCAAATACCAATCATTCTTCACAGACTTAAATAAATCAGTTATAAATTTTATATGAAGAAATAAAAGACCCAGAATAGACAAAGCTATTCTCTTTCATAAGAACCATGTAAGAGGCATCATAAATTCCTGACTTCAAATTATACTACAGAATAATAGTAATAAAAACACCATGGTATTCACAAAAAACAGACACAGATGAATGGGACAGAATAGATGATATAGAGACAAATCCACACGTTATAGCCAACTGATTTTTTACAAAGGTGGCAAACAAATTCATTGGAGAAAAGATAGCCTTTTCAACAAATGCCATTGGGAAAACTGTTTATCCACTTGTAAAAATATGGAATTAAATACCTACCTCTCACCCTGCACAAAAGTCAACTCAAGAAGAATCAAAGACCTGGAAGTTAGACTAGCCTTTGAAATTACTAAAGGAGAGTATAGATCCAACATTCCAACATATAGGCACAGGTAAAAACTTCCTCAATAAGACCTCCAAAGCTCAGGAAATTAAGACAGGAATTCATAAATGGGATGGCATTAAACTAAAAAGTTTCTGTTCATCAAATGAAATTACCGAAAATCTATGGAATGGGAAAAGATCTTTACCAAGTAGTTTTCTACTATAGGACTAATATCTAGAATATACAAAGTACATAAAAGATTTAACACTAAAAACCCAATCAAGAAATGGGCAAATGATCTAAAGAGACACTTCACAAAAGAATAAATACAAATAGCTACTGCATACATGAAAAAATGTTCAACATCATTAGCAGTAAAAAGATGCAAATTAAAACTACATGCAGATTCCATCTAACTCTAATCAGAATGTCAATAATCAAGAAGTTAAACAACAGTAAATAATGGCAATCATGTGGCAAAAAGGAACTTTTCTACTGTGTGTGGGGATTTCAAATTAATGCAGCCTCTATGGAGATCAGTGTGGAGGTCCCTCCCCAAACAACCGGGAATGGATCCATTATATGATCCAGCCATACCACTCCTGGGTATCCTGCCACAGCGACTGAAATAATAAAATTATAGTAACACATGCATATTCATATTTATAGATCTCTGTTCACCATAGCTTATTTATAGAACCAACTTATGTCCACCAAAAGATGAATGGATTACAAAATTATGGGATATACATACAATGGAATTCTATTCAGCAATAAAGAAGAATAAAATTATATTTTTGGCAGGGAAATGGATGGACCCAGAGAATATTATGTTAAGTGAGACTAGCCAGTCACAAAAAGTAAAAAGCCCTATGTTTTCTCTCGTATGCAGAAGCTAGAAAGTAATTGAGATATAAGATGAACTTTAGATAAAGTAGGAGAAATTTCAGTGGAGTGAGGGAGGTGATTTTGGGGAGAGGGGAAGATGGAGAATTAATAAAAGTAAAACTTCCACTGAGAGTATGTATAATGTTGTCAATATTGTATATGTGGGAAGGGGGGAGTGGGGAGGGAGATAGGTGAAAGCCCACCAAGTGCTGTGCACACATAGTATGTCACTAACACTATAAACTACATTACAATGTGAGGTATTTTTTTGTGTGTGTGGTACTGAGGGTAGAACCCAGGGGCTTTTCTACCTCTGGGTTATACTCCCAGACCTATTTTATACTTTATTTGGAAACATGGTCTCACTAAGTTGCTGAGAGCCTAAGTAGCTGAGGCTGGCTTTGAACCTGTGCAATCCTCCTGTCTCAGCCTCCCAAGTGCTGGGATTACAAGTGTGGGTCTCCATGCCCAGCCATGATGTGAAACTATAATGAACCAAAGTATATAAAAATGATACAATATCTATATCACCTTTAAAATATCCACTCAGTATTCACTTAACATATTCCTTTCCATCATCCTAAATTTCTATACGAATCAACCTGATACCAAATAAGGCATAAAAATAAATTTATGGGTAAAAAAAAGCAGACATAAAAATCGCCAGTTTTAAGTAGAGGCAAAAACTGATATAGTGGAGCAAAATAATTTGGTCATTTTTTGTTTATCCTGTTGTTGATGGAAAAAGCCAATCTTGGCTTAATAACTAATATGTTCGAATCTAACCTAGGGCTGGAGCTGCAGCTCAGTAGTAGAACACTTGCCTAGTATATGCAAGGCCCTGAGTTTGATCCCCAGCACTGAAAAAAAATCCAATTTTTAGACAAGTGAATTTGTACTATAGCTAACTTAGTTTGTACTTATTTAAAACTAAAAATAAACATCAAATGAAATAACCAGCCTAATGCCTAGCCGTATTAGTTTTCTTTTGCTGCCATAAGAAATTGCCAAACCTTTAACCACTTAAACAACACAGGCCAGACCTTGTTTTATTTATTTATTTATTTTTATTTTTATTTTTTATTTTTTATTTTTTTGGTGGTACTGGGGGTGGAACCCAGAGGCTTTCTATCTCCGGGCTATACTCCCAGACCTTTTTTTTTTATATTTTATTTGGAAACAGGGTCTCACTAAGTTGCTGAGAGCCTCACTAAGCAGCTGAGGCTGGCTTCAAACCTGTGCGATCCTCCTGTCTCAGCCTCCCAAGCGCGGGGATTACAAGCGTGCGCCACCACGCCCAGCTCAGACCTTGTTTTAAAATAAAAAATAATTTAAAATGGAGTTAGGGGTATAGCTCAGTGGTAGAATGCCCCTGAGTTCAATCTCTAGTATCATATATATCATCATCATCTTCATCAACAACAATAACAAAAAGAAAACCCCAAAACAAAAATAACAACAAAAACACAGAATTGCAGGTCCCAGGCCAGCCTCACCAACTTAGCAAGACATTTGACAAATTAGTGAGACATTGTTTCAAAATCAAAAGTAAAAAAGAGCTGAGTGTTGCTCAGTCACCACTAGAATGCCTCTAGATCAATATCTAGTACAAAATAAAATAAAATAGAAAAAACAAAAACCAACCACACAAGTTTATGATTTCTCAGTTCGGAGTATCGGAAGTCCAGGTGAGTTTGACTAGTTTCTCTGTTCTGGATTTCACAAAGCAGTAAAATCAGGATCTTGGCTGGCCTGGTCTCTTATCTGGAGGCTCTGGGGAGATTTTTTTTTTTTTTTTTCAGAATTCAGTTCCTGGGGTTGTAGTGCTAACATCTGTTTTTCTTTGCCCTTTCCAGCAACAGAAGCCTGTTTGCATCTCTCTTCACACTGCCCTCTCCTTATACTTTCCATTTCTTTAATGACCCTTCAGCCTCATCTTGTCTCCTGACACCAGCTGGAGAAAGTTATCTGCTTTAATGGCTCATGTGTCTGGATTGGACCCATCTGGATAACCCAAAAGAATCTTCCTCACAATAGGCCCATCACCTTAATTACACCTTCAGAGTTCCTTTTACCATACTCCCAATTACAGACAGGGCACGGGCATCTTTAGGGTGAAGCTGTATACCACACTGGCTTATTTCTCCCATTTAAGTATGTTACAATCACCCTAACCATTTTCTATTCCTTAAACATAGCATGTCTATTCCTTCCTCAAGGTCTTTGTAAGGGAATTCTTCCCTCCACCCCGAAACCTTTATAAAGTTGATTGTTTTTCATCATTGAGGTCCACATGCAGTGTCACCTAATCTGAGAGACAATCCCAATCCTCAACCTTTCAGTCAACTTATTCCTTTACATTATTTTCTTATAATGTTGCTGCTATCAATATCATGTTTGCCTATGCACATCATATTTTAAGCCTCCTGAGGCCAGGATCTGTAGTGCTCTGCTCTCTTCTGCATGTCTATGCCAAGACCAGAGCCCAGGAAGAGCTCAATAGTTGTAGCATAATCCCTATTGAGGTTATTTTTTCAATGAATAAAATTAACAATTTTATACAACTTTATCTTTTCGTTATGCCAACAAATTATTTTAATGAAAACATAATAAATATGTTTCACCTGCCATGCAAATAAGTTCATGTCTAAATGTAAAATAAATTCAGATTGGAAGGAAACTTGGCAGGTGACTATGTTCCCGGGCTTAAGGCAGAGCTTCTCTACTCAGAGAGCACCTGAGAACCGGCAAGATACAGGGTCTCAGGTCCACACAAGATGGACTATGGGAGAGTCTCTGGAAATGGAGTGCTGGTGTATTTTAAGCAAGGTCTTCCAGTTTTCTCTGGAACTCTCAGTAGGAACCATGAAATCTAAGGATGGAGCTGAAGCTGGAGATTCAGTGGTACAGGATCCTTCCCAAGTTGAGAGCACCCAGAAGAAGGGTACTCAGGTAGTCAAGAAACTCAGAGTGAGGACAGTTACTAGTGCCAGACTCATTGTCACACCACAATGTATTCATTTCCAGGACTGTCATAACCAAGTAACACAAACTGGTGACTTAAACAACTGAAGTACAGCTCGCTCTCACTTATGAATTTAACCAACCTTAGATTTGCACTGTTTGAAAATAAATCATATTTGTTCTGAACATGTACAGACTTTTTTCTTGTAATTATTCCATAAACAACATAGTATAAAAGCTCTTTGCATTGTTCTAGGTGTTATAACTAATTTAGAGATTATTATCAAGTATATGGTAGGCTGTGAGTAGGTTACATGCAAGTGTCATGCCTTTTTAAAATTATTTTATTGGTGCATTATAGTCATACATCTTAATGGAGTACAAGACGGTACAGGCAGACATGCACACATCACCCAATTAGCTCTTACCTAATTCCCACCTCATTCCCTCCCCAACTCCTTCTTATGTTTTGCTTAGTGATTGACTTTGATATGTTTGTAAATGTACATCATGTACTTTAGGGAATTGCCCTCTTCCCTCCTCCCGTCCCCGTCAGTTATGTCACCTTATTTGCTCATCTTTAGTTTCTCCTTTGTTTAGAGTTTCTTTTATGACCCATTTTCTCCCTAGCTTCTGTATATTAGGGACAACATTTGATTTCTTATTTTTTGTGACTGACTAATATCACTTAGCAGAATGTTCTTCAATTCCATCCATTTTATGTGAAAGACTTGAGTATCTGTAGCTTTGGGTATCCACCAGGGTCCTGGAACCAATCTGTCATGGATACTGAGGGACAACTGAATTGTCTCATGTTCTGGATAGCAGAGGTCCAAAATCAAATTGTGAGAGCTGGCTTCCTCTGAGAGTTGTTAGGAAAGAACCTATTTTAGAAAGTATTTTTTGTATACTACTTCTTTCTTTATGGTGTGTGATACTGGGGATTGAATCTTCAATATTCTACCATTGAGCTACAATCCCATCCCCTCCTGTCTCAGCCTCTCAATACTGAGATTACAGGCCGCATGTAATCTCAGTATTACTTTTTCTTTTGATATGGTTTTTGAGCACTGTACACATTTTTATATAAGTTGTCTTTGTCTTTCTTTTAAGATCATTTATAATATTTACCTTTTCATTGATTAATAGAAGTTAGTTATACATCCTAGTCATAAGAGTACATATCAGATATGTGAAATGAAAACATAGTTCCAATTTGTAGCTTGTAGTTTCATTTTCTAAATGGTGTCTTTTATTATGATGAATTTCAGTTTGATACTTTTTTCTTTTACAACCAGTGCTTTCTTGTGGCCTCTTTAAGATACATAACTCTCAGTAATATGTACTCTGTGTGTGTTAAGGAAATGAGGTGAGGATTGGAAAGAAACATACCAAGTGCTCTGTGCAAGTATGTTTGTATCATTTTGAACCTCACTATAATGTATAACTACATCACACCAATAAAAGTACATAAATCGTTGCATATTGAGTATTGAGAACTCCATTGTGGAATTAGCTGAACGATAATGGTTTAAACATCATTCTCTTGAGAATGATTTTTTTTTGCCTTAGGTAATGAATTTCTCTACATTATAGGTATGTGGGTTTTTCAGTAGAGTATTTCCTTTCTCTTTGTTTTCCATTGTTATGCGCAAAGTAGGATCCAGAAAGGTATCTGTGCTTGTTGATTAACCAATGACAAATTAAGCTGTCTTGTTATTTCTTTTAGATTTATTAACTCCTCTCTCTTCATCCTCTAACATCTCTTAGAATGGGAAGGAAAAAAATTTGTTCAATATTTTAACAGAGTTCTTAAATATTGACTATACTGTCATTAAACAAAAGTGCTCTATTGGAGAATTTAAAGTATTATCTTTGTTGGCCACTGACTGGTTCCATTGGTATCCTGTTCAACTTACCAGGCATGAGTGGGTGGGTTCCAGATGGAGCACTGTCGTTTCTCAGCAGTTAGTGTACTGTTGTAGCTATGGCTATCCAGTGGAATGCTGTGGAGGACATCAGTTCCACAGCGGTGATGTGAGCTATGGAGCAGCAAAGTTACTTCCTGATGACTTGAGGCCCAGCTTTGTCTATAGCAGCCTCCAAAAAGACTTAACAATATGGGCATCTTTCATTAGATTTTTGTTGAGTTTCTTATATGTGCTCAAACTTTTGCATTAGAGTAAAAGTTGATCTTTTGTAAAAAAAAAAAAAAAAAAAAAAAAAAAAAAAGGAGGTTGCCCACACATTGGCTGCAATGATTCTGATGAAGCATATCTTGTTTTTGACATGCTTATTCTACTCTAACACAATAATAAGATATAGAATCATCCTTAGAAGATATCAGCCTAAAATAAGACTAATCAAAAATAGAGGACCAGGTGGACACATATAAAAAGTTGGAGAGATCCAACTTAATCATAAAGAAAGAAATAACTTCCCTAGTAAAAGGAGGAAATAAAGAGAGATGCAAATCTTCAGACCTGAGTCTCCCAAAGATAACCAAGGGGCTGTTACATAAAATTTTGCAAACGCTGCTGTGGCTGGGATCCAGTGTCCTCTGGTTCTTAACAAAGGTCTGAATGAAAAACTCTTCATTTCCCTCTACTCAGGTCCCTTGTGCTACCAGGTCTTGTGGTCTGTCTGCTCCCACAACATGAGCTCTGTGACTGGCTGTGCTTCCAGAAAGTACCTGGAAGTTCTTTTCACAGGCTGGAGTTTGTGGGTCCACTTTCCTGTTTTGAAATCAGATCTGAGTTTCTTCAAGGTTAATTCAAGCACCAAATTAATCAACAGTTGGACTGCCAGTAACACACCAAGATACTTGAAACTTTTAAAATATTTTCACTCTTCATAGAGATTTTTGGTTGCATTATTTTAAAAACTTGAGAAGCCAAATTTGTGCTCAAAATGAAGCTTTATGGAGCTTAGTTCTCCATCTTACTTAGTTCTTAGTAACGTTGAAATATTGCTTTGAGGTAAATTTTGTGAGTTAACCGTTTTGTTCCTATCTCTTTATTATATATATTTTTATTTATTTAATATATATAGTTTAGCAATTAAGAGACATGTAAAGTATAAAGGTAATTTTGGTTGACTACATCTACATTTACCATAGTTACACATTAAATTGGTGTTTGGAGTTGATTAGCCAATTCAACAAAGTAGCAGGATATAAAATCAACCTAAAGAAATCAATAACTTTTCTACATGCCAACAGTGAATACATGAAGAAAAAATATAAAACACAACTTTATTTATGATAATGTCAAAACCAATAAAATATCTAGGAATAAATCTAACTAACCAAAGATGTAAACTACTTCTAAAATGGAAATTTTAAAACATTAAAGAAATTAAAGAAGACCATTGGAAGATGAAAATGAATTACTAAATAGTTCCCAAATGTCTATCTGCAGGTGGAGAACCACAAAAATGTGTAGTTGCACAGTCCAAGAATTTCAAAGCCTTAGAATGAGAGAGACAGGCCAATAACCATACCCCATCTAAAACCAAAGGTCTGAAATCCCCATAGAGAGAAGCTGGTGCAAGTCCATATCTAAAGGCTGGGGAGCCTGGAGTCTGATGTCCACTGTGAGAGTAGCAGAAAATAATAACCTGTTCAAGAAGGGATCAGAATTTGTGCACTTTCCCCTTATTTCATTTTTCTATTATATCCAGACCCCAAGTCACTTGGATGGTGTCATTCAGGGCAAATTTCCTGCTTGGTTAACTGACCCACTCGACAGTCTTCTCTGCAGACATCTCATAAATACATCTAGAAGTGTATTTTGCCACAAATATTCTAGACAAAGTACACTTCTGAGAATCCAGGTCTTTTTTTTTTTTTTTTTTTTTTTGGTGGTACTAGGGGGTGGAACCCAGAGGCTTTCTACCTCCAGGGTATACTCCCAAATCTTTTTTATATTTTATTTGGAAACAGGGTCTCACTAAGTTGCTGAGAGCCTCACTAAGTAGCTGAGGCTGGTTTCGAACCCGTGCAATCCTCCTGTCTCAGCCTCCCAAGTGCAGGGATTACAAGCATGTGCCACCATGCCCGGCGAATCCAGGTCTTTTGAAATAGCCCAGGAAGATAGAAGGAGGATGGGGACAAGGAGCAGGAGGAGAAAAGATGACAACTTTCCATATGTATGGAACACTAGTAGTCAGACAAAATAAGTATCTGCATCATAGGCCCTATTATAAAATTATAACAAATAGCCATAGAACTCACACAAAAGAGGGTGCCAAAACAAGAGAAATACAAACTTGAGAATTCTGAAACCATAAGAATGAAGATTAGTGAAGAAACAATAAACTCTCACAACTCAACATCAAAGGAGAACACCAGTACTTAGCTATAGAAAATGTCTGGAAAATCCAGAAGTTTGATTTTCAATATGATCAAAATCCTCAGACTTGAAATCAGAGAAAGTTTGTAGGAAATGAAATAACATATGAGTAGAGAAACTGAGGCCCTAAGTAAGAATCAAAAAGAGGCTTAGAGCCTACAGATTGATAGATCTTTACTAGTTACCATTCTAATAAAAGGGCTAATATCCAGAATATACAAAGAGCTCAGAATACTCTACCTTAGCAAAACAAATAACCCAATTAAGAAATGGGCAACTGAATTAATTAGACACTTCACAAAAGAAAAGATACAAATGGCGAATGGATACATAAAAAAAACTGTTCAACATTATTAGCAATCAGGGAAATGCAAAAATTAAAACTACACTGAGATTCCATCTAACCCAAATCAGAGTGGCAAAGCATGTAGAAGTCAAATAACAACAAATGCTGGTGTGGATGTGGGGAAAGATAAACTTTTACACTGTTCATGGGAGTGCAAAATAGTTCAGCTGCTATAGAGATCAGCGTGGTGATTCCTTGGAAAACTGGGAATGGATCCACTATACAGTCCAGCTATACCACTACTGGGTATCTTTTTAAAAGGCAACTACTTTTAAATCAGAGAACTACTGAAATATATGCATACCCATGTTCATAGCAGCACAATTCACAATAGACAAAGTATGGAACCAACCTGGGTCTCAATCAACAGATGAATGGATTGTAAAATTATGAGAAATACACACAATGGAATTCTACTCATTAATAAATAAGAACAAAATCATATTATTCACAAGAAGAAGGCAAGACCTGGAGGACATTATGTTAAGTGAGATCAGCCAAGCACAGAAAGAGAAGGGACATATGTTTTCTCTAATATGCCCAAACTACGGAGTATTAGAAATACCAGAAGGACTCCAGATAATGGAGGGAAAACCTCAGAAAACCAGAAAAGAAGGGTAGGGTAGGAAGAAGCCTGAGGTTTGTTAATGGAAAAACTATGTTCGATTATGTGTATACATGTGAATATAACATTGTTAACCTGGTCACTCAGGATTGGGGCGGAAGGAGAAGCAGGGTAAGGAAGGCACCAAATACTGTGTGAATATATGCCACTGTTAACATGATCCACATTATAATGTGAGACGGGAGTGCACCGATTTTTTTTTTTAAAGAGGCTTTTTGTATTTTCCACCTGCAGACAGCCACTGGGGGACGATTTTTCCTCTCAACATATGAGCCAATCTAATAAACCTCCATTCTATTCGTATGGTTTCTTTAGAGAAGCCTAACTAATACAAATGCTGTGTACTTAGTCCCATCTTAATAGGTCCACTGTGCATCTCTATTCTTTGGTGTCTCTGTCACATGTCTACTTCTCTCCAGCACTCTCCCTCAAACACTCTAGTGGAAAACCGACTGTCTTGTCTTTGTTTTGGTGCTATTTTGTGGAGGCAATTACACTAGGCACCGCTAGTCAGACTTCTTACTGAAATCATTCCTCATGAACTCATTATTTTTAGCAAGTAAAATAAACATCAAAGTGTTCACTTTTCATATATGGATCATTGCTGATATTGATTATGATTATGCTTGTATTAATTGAAATCCTAAAATGTCTTATTTATAAAGACAGACTGAGAAACGCTAGCAAAGTGGTAGCCAAACACGTAAATTGCTGCTCTACAGACTTTAAATTTCTAGATGAACATAATAGAACAAAAGTCTGAAGTACCTAGGCTGGTGAACATTTAATAGTTAACATCATGTAAAATCTAAAAAATACAACAAAACAAACTAGGTAACAAGTCAGAGGGTCAATCGATTTCCGTGGCTATAGGTGTCACCCATTTCTATGTTTTCTGAAAGGTAGGAATTATGCAAACTGAAAACATGAATAAAATGCTGTGACTAAACCAGCTGGTGGGGCTGTTGTAATTTGAATTCTGAGATTGTCTCAAGATTTCAATAGTAGTTGAACCTTGATTTTTTGGTGGTTTACATGAACTCATGAAAATATTAAATCCCAGCAAAATGAGGTGGCTAAACACTTTTTTGTAATTGCTTTATTCCCTAAATATCACTGTCTCTTTATTAATGATAACAACAAATTTTCAGAACTACATCCGTGAATAGGGTCCTGGTTCCAAGGCAAAGATTTAAAAAGGAGGTAAGGAGGAAAGGATTACATTATTAATAATACTGTTGTTGTTGTTGTTGTTGTTGTTGTTGTTGTTTAGGACTGCATTTTACATGTTCTCTATTCTGCTTTCTTTGTGTCTGTAACTAGATTTCTATTCTTAAAAGTCTTTATTTGAACAAGTGCTTGTTTAACTGGTGTCATAGAGATTAGAAAGAACTTTGGGAATTTTTGAGAGCTCTGAGTCCTGAATTATTATCAAGAAATTGAATCTAAACTAGGGTCTTTCTATAGTAAGTTTTCACTTAGATCTAAAAGTAATTTAGTTATGAGATAAGTTTGTTTCTCTATACCGATTTTCTCAAATTGGATATTTTGTGTATCTATCTTCCCTCAAGGGAAACACATATTTTAAAAAGGCTATTACCTCTGCTTTAAATCTTATAACATAAATAAACTTTAAGAATGATAATATTCCCAGACCTTGCTTTATAGTCTCGTTTGTAATGTTTCTGAAATTTCTGATCTCAATCGAAAACATAAACAACAAAAATCCTTAAGAGGCGTGATTTATATTTTAGTAGTTTGAGAAAGAGGGAACTGAGAAAATTTTAGCAAATTGCATTATGTCACAAAACTAAGCAACCGAATTTGAACACAGGTCCTCCTATATATGAGAATGTGCTCTTCTTTTTTATTGCAGAGATATATTTTAGGAGTGACTTTATTAATGATCTCTGTAACATTTCCTTGGATGAATGAGGCAACATAAAAATAATCATTTCAGAGAAACAGACATGGATCAATTGTTATTCTGAAAATATTTAATACTTTTTTGCGTTTGAAATATTGGCATTGTCTGTTTCATGACATTATATATATCAGAGAGAGTTTTACCAATTATTTATATAAAAGGGAAATTAGATAAAATGTTTATTCTAAGAAATAACTGAACTGGTCCTATCGAGAAATTCTCTAATTCTCATAATAAATATAATTATCCACCTATAAACTACTAGCTATATACACTTTATTGGAAGCTACAATAAATCTCAGGCCCTTATTGATAGCCACTATGGGTGAATAAATGCATTTTAGGTTTTGTAAGACCATATTAATAAAAATAATCATATTTAGTATGATTTTTAGGGAGCACAGTCACTACTAAAATATTTAATGAAAAGAACATATGCAGGAGAAATTAAGTTGATCAGGTGTTATCAATAAAAATACTCAGGTTTTCATATTTAGTTGTCAATTGATGAGTGTCCCTTTATAAATTGCACTTTTCTTAATATTGTTTTTTAAAAAACCCAATATATACATGAATACTAAAATTAACCTAAGGGGGAAAAACAGTAGCATGTACATGTATTGTAGGTTTAATGTTTGGAGAACTGATCCTGGTAAAGGTGATGGAGCTCATTTAAGTTCTCATGATTGTTAAATAAAAGATCTGAAGAAAGGACAGCTTTTATGCATATTCTTATTGGTATGATGAATGTTAAACATCCCAATTTTCTCATCCCAGAGATAACTAAAATTCAATGATTTAAAACAAATTAGAGGCAATGCCACAGGTGGTAGTATACATCTGTAATCTTAGTACCTGGGAGGCTAAGACAGGAGGATCACAGGTTCACAGCCAGCCTCAGCAACCTAGTGAGGCCCTCACACTGTAGTGAGACCCATTTAAAAAAAAAAATTAAAATGAGCTAGGAGTGTAGCTCAGAGATAGAATGTCTCTGGGTTCAATCCCCAGTATAAAAAAATAGAGGCACAGGCAATATTTGAATGAGAATTTTGCCAATATTCCAGGGAAAAGGAACTCCAAAGACTTATTGTTAGTGATTCATGAGCAACATTAGGAAAGAAGCCAGCAAGTCAATTATTATCATATCCTTTCCCACGAGATACTATGGGTAACATGTCACGATCAGTCTCTCCAGCTACAATGAAATAAAGTTAAAATAAATCAGGGCTCTCTTTCCTGCTGTGAGTCTTTTGTTGGGCTCAATGACAGATATTTCAGTATTTCCTGATCTGTAATCCTGACTTCTTACACACAATCCCATGATAACACTTTGGCAGAACTAGAGTTTCTAGGAGTTTGACTTCTCAGAACAGAACAAAATATGTTCATTTGTACTGTGGAAGTGCTTTGATTAGAAAAGTGTTTGGAAGGGATTTGTGTAGCTTTCTTGGGACCCTGGTTAGTTCAAGTGTCTTGCTATAAAAAGAGAAGCCTGGCCTTTTCTGAATGTGGCCAGTTACTTTTCTGTTTTTCTGCCATGGTTTGATACAGAGAATGGGCCATTGCCATCATGTTGGTGTCATGAGATTTGGGCCCTCCAGCCCCACCAGAAACATGGGTAAAATAAATCTCTTTATAAAGTACCCAACTTCCAGTATTTTCTTATGGCAACTAAAAATGAACCAAGATATATCACCCATAATAAAAGTGTTATATTCTAGGTGTAGAGTATTTATCTTTGTTTTGAAAAATACTTATTGGTGCATTCTAATTATATATCATAGTGAGGTTCAAAGTGATAGTAACATACATGAACACAGCGCTTGATGTATTTGCTTCTGCATTCCACTCTGCTCTCTCCTCCTCCCTCCCCATATACATTAGTGAGATTGCTAGCAATAACTTCATGTATGGTCATAACATTATCTGAGCTGTTTTTTTCCTCAACCTTCCTTCTAATCTTACCTCACTCCCTAGTCCCTTGTATTCTACTATTCTCTTTCTTCATATATCTGAAATTCCTTTTGTTTTCTATATTCTCTCTAATTTCCACATATGAGACAGAACATATGACCACTGGCTTTCTTAGATTGGCTGATCTCATTTAGTATAATGTGCTCTACTTTCATTCATTTTTCTGAAATGACATATTTTGTTTTTTATGTTTGAGTAAAATTCCATTGTGTGTATGTACACCACATTTTCTTCATTTATTCATCTGTTGATAGATACCTATGTTGGTTCTGTAACTTGACTGTTGTGATTTATCTCTATCAGGGAGATTGGGTAGTAGAAAAATCTAGGGTTCAATAATTTATCACAACAAAATAAATATTCTTAACAAGAAAATTTAAAGGCCGTGCTGCAGGCAGAACAGTTTACTGTTAGACATTTTTCACAAAAATTCTTAAATTTGATACCACCCTTCTTTCTATTTTTAATTTTGTCTCTTATGTATTTGGAATTGTAGCCAAAAAAATTTCTATACTCATGTCTTGCAGTATTTCCCCTATGGTTTCTTCAAGTAGTTCTTCATAGTTTCAAATCTTTCTTTTAAGTCTTTGATAAATTTTGGATTGACTTTTGTAAAAGATAAGAGATAGGGAAGGATACAGAAAGACAATTACATCATTTTCTCTTTCATATATGGAAGCTAAAAAATGTTGATCTGGGCATATAATAGTTATTAATGGAACCTGGGAAGGATGGAGACGATAAAATAAAAGAAGTTTGGAAAACCATTGCTTTATGTATTTTGTCCAGTTTTTGGTTGTTTTCATGCAAGAGAATAAATCCAGTCTCTGTTACTATAACTTTGCTAAACGCAGACTTTTCTGGTTAATTATAACTGAGCAGGAGTCATGAAAAACTGTGAAAAGAAGAGAAATTGTGGGAGCTGGGTTATGCTGGCCCCTTTCAAAAAGGATTGGATATTCTTTTCTTTTGGTAGTTGTAGGAGAAATCTTATTTTACCTTTTCAGGGATTGGGGTAATTGTAATGTGGTCTTCTTTTTTGCAAGTATAGGTTTATTTCTGGCACAATTTCATTTTAAGCGTCACTTTTTGAAATCCCAATTCCAAATGTCAAGACTTAGTAGATCCTTTGCTGAACTTCACATTTGAATTTTAGAGCTATACAGCCCCATGAGAATATGAGATAGAATTCTTCTCACCTTCTAAGAATTTCAACAACCTCTATCATAATTGGCAGATGTCCGTAGGATTAGAATTGCTTTCAAATAATGAACTAGACTCTTAGGAGTTCCCTCTCTTCTGTATTTTGACTGATATGTTAGCTTTCTGATGCTTTCAAGCAGAATTTAGAGAAAAATAGTGTACCAGTTCTACAGCTATTCTTAGCCAGATGGTTCATCCAAATGGATTATTGTATCTGAACTAGAAATGAAAGTGTCCAGGGTTTTGTTTTCTTTTTTGTTTGCATTTTAAATTTACTCATTTTTTCCAAGATTTTAATATGAAACATTTTAAACTTAAGCAGACTTCAAATTTGTATTTAGTATCCATATGCCTGCCATTTAAATTCTATAATTAACTTTCTGTGCATTTGTTTTTATCACATATATATTCTTGATTTTACGTACTTAAATGTTAACATCAGAATACAAGATCCACAATTTGAACACGCAAATAACTAGAACTTAGGGCTGGGATGTAGCTTAGTGGCAAAGCGCTTGCCTGGCAAGTGCACCGCCCTGGTTTCGATCCCCAGTCAAAAAAAAAAAAAAGACAAAAAAACCCCTAGAACTTAATGTTTGTTTATAGCTCTTTTTTGAAGTAAAATTTTCATAGAGTATTATGAGCAAACCCTTTACCATCCTATGAGTTTTGACAGATGCATACACTTATGTTTTCAAACCACTGTCAAACTATAGAAACTTTCTATAATTTGAAATTTTCTATAGTTTAACAACCTTCTATAGTCCAGAAGGTTCTCCTAAGTTCATTTCCTGTCAATTCTTCGTCATTATCCCAGAGGAAACCACTGATCTGCTTTATTTTATTTTTTAGTCACGATTTAGTTTTGATTGCTCTAGAACTTCATAGTAAACAGATAGTAAATACATTTTCCCAAAAGCTACTTTTATGCAGTATAATACCTTTTAAATTCATCCAAGTTACTGTACCCAGCAATTGTTCACTTTTTTATTGCTCACTAGTACTTCATTACATGAATGTACTCCATTTATCCAGTCTCAGGATATTTTTAGTTTTAAACTTTTCGTGAACAAAGCTTTCATGAACATTCATGTAAAACTATTTTTGTGGAATACATTTTCATTTTTTTTAGATAAGTACCTAGAAGTAAATGTGCTGGGGTTTAGATTGGGTGTGTGTATTTTTTTTTTTTTTTTTTTTTTTTTTTTTTTTTTTTGGTGGTGGTGGTACTGGGGTTCCTGGAAGCCCTTCTACCTCCGGGCTAAACTCCCAGACCTATTTTATACTTTTTATTTGGGAAACAGGGTCTCCTAAGCCAGCGAAGCTGGCTTCCAACCAGCGCGATCCTCCTGTCTCCGCCTCCCAAGCGCAGGGATTACAAGCGTGCGCCACCACGCCGGGCTCAGGGTGTGTTTAGTTTTAAAAGAAACAGGCACAACTTTCCACAAAGGGTTATACATGCACTCATATTTCCAAAGAAATGCACAAGAGTGACCCTGCAGATGAGTTCTTTTTATTGAAGGGGCAGAGTAAAGGTTTGGGGGATGAGAATGTACTTGCCTTGGGGTGAAGAATCTCAAGTTAACTCTGTCCCTTTGTTCACACTGCTCTTTATTGAAGCACTTCTTGGTTGAGGTTTGGTAGGTGGAGAAAGGAGAACTAAGCAAGGCTCAGCCAGTCCATTCATTGGCACCTGCTATTGCCCAATTTCCATTTCAGCCAGTTTCTACTTTCGTGCAGTTCTCATTGAGAATTCTCTCAGTAGGCTCTTATTTTCCATTTATTTATTTATTTATTTATTTATTTATTTATTTATTTATTTATTTATTTATTTGTTTATTTGTTTGTTTGTTTGTTTCTGGTGGTATTGGAGTTCCTGGAAGCCCTTCTACCTCCGGGCTACACTCCCAGACCTATTTTATATTTTTTAATTTGGAGACAGGGTCTCTTAAGCCAGCGAGGCTGGCTCGGAACCAGCGCAATCCTCCTGTCTTCGCTTCCCAATCGTTACTTTATCTTTTATTTGTTTATTTTTTACGTCCATGGTGCCACAAATCAAGTTATATTCCACCTAAGGCAGTGCGGGGAGAGAAAATAGCATATCCAAAACTAAATGCTCCCTCTGCCCCTGATTTCCATTCCATTATACCCTCCTTCACCCCCAGCCACTAATTTTTTTCTCTATCCTCTTTCTTACACTGGAACAGAATTCTGTTCTGTTGTCTTAAGAATGTTTCAGAATTTAAAAAAGCTAATTTGAAAGACCCACCGACTTGTTCACTTTCAAGGTGGTTTCTGAGGTGTGTTCAGGCCAGGGAGGTCCTGCTACTCTAGGAACAGATATATTTATCAGGTTTATTGAAATATAACATGTTGGTGTAGCAACTCTTTTCTGGTATACAATTTTATACATTTTGATCAATACAAAAAGTCCGGTAACCAGTATAAATATCAAGATACGAACTAATTTTATCATCTTCCCAAATTCTCTCCCATTCCTTCATATACAGTCCCTTTCTTTCCAATGTCTGACCTTTTAATTTTGTCTTTGCTTCACTATTGCATAACATAGTCATAGATTAGGTAGCATTTTGTGTCTTGTTTCCTTCATTTAGCATAATGCTTTTAAAACTCATCCATGCTGGTATATGCATGGGTAGCTCACGGAACCAGTATTTTTATAAGAAAATTAATTAAAAGAAATTAATAGGCAGCATAATCTGAATTGCTCTCTAGAGGAGGATTTTACAGAATCAGTTCCAGAGAGCATCAGTTCTGTAAGATTAGATTCTTACTGCTCTATTCAAAATATTTTCTAATTCATTAATAATGTGTATGCCATATTTTGTATTGCTAATACTTAAAAAAGGATTTGTCTTTCTTTACTGAACCAAAAGTTCAGTGCTTCACAGAAAAGCAAGCTTTGATTAAATAAGTCTGGAGATATTTCAAGCTATGGTCCCCTAGTGAGACTCACATTAGCATGTCTAAATATCAGACAAGTTTTGTATTAAGGAAATATAATTAATGCTATTTAATCCAACATTAAAAAATTATAGAATAGCAATGTCTGATGGAATGTTCTGTATGAGATAAATCTCTTTATTTGTGTATCTAATACAGCAGCCAATAGTTCTATGTGGCTATTCAACACTGAGGAACTGAGTTTTTAATTTTATTTAAGTAACTACATGTTACCAGTGGTTTTGTATTGGACAGTGCAAGTTACAGTCTAAGCTTTCCCCACACAATACTTCTTTTCACATCCTACTAAAGTACCATCATATACAGAAATGGCTACATAATATGCTACCCAGGGAAAAAGGAAAATGTGGCTCCATCTTGCTCAAAAAGCAGCAAAAAAGTTTCATGAAAGGCATAAAATATAGAGCATCTTTTCTTTCTTCTATCATCTCTGCTGACTTGTCATGAGAGTTTCTTACTTGCTATTTAATATTATTCTGAGTAGAAGAATATTAAAATGGTAAATTATTAGCTTGAACTTTACCATTCATCTTTGGGCAGTGTTAGGTTTTTGTTCATTCATTTGTTTGTTGTACTGGGGATTGAACCCAGGGGCATTGTACCTCTAAGCTACATCCCCAGCCCTATTTTTTATTTTTTCTTTTGAAACAGAGTCTCACTAAGTTGCAGAGGGTCTCACTAAGTATCTGAGGCTGGCCATGAACCTGCAATCCTCCTGTCTCAGCCTTCCAAGTACTGGAATAACAAGTGTGAGTCATCATACCCAGCTTTGGGCAGGACTAATTTAAAATACAAATATGAAAGCATTTAACTTGGATATGGAATCCCCACAATTGCAAAATTCACACACACACACACACACACACACACACACACACACACACACACACATTTATATATAAGCTTCCACATACATATGTCTTTTGTTCTTTCCAAACTGTGGAAATGCTACATGAACCTTACTTCACCTTTTATTTCACTCGTGATACATGTGTATGCTATCAGTACTTTCTACCCTAGGCTTATTTATGAGTACAGAAGGACTGACAGAACAAGGAGTAAGGGTTTTAGGGTCCTTCCTTGTCTTTCCATGTCAACATTTTTAGCAAAGGTGTTTGCCTGATTCAAGGAGGTGGAATAAATAAAAAGGAACCTGAGAGGTATAACTGGATCACATGGTAATTCTATTCCTAGTCTTCTAAGGAGCCTCTACACTGATGTCCTAAGAAGCTGCATTAATTTACAATCCCATCAACAATTTATAAGAGTTCCTATTTCCCCACACCCTTTCCAGTATTTATTATTGTTTGTAATTTTGATGATTGCCATTCTAATTGGAGTTAGGTGAAATCTCATTGTAGTTTTGATTTGCATCACTCTGATAATGTTGTTTAACATTTTTTATATATTTATTGGCAATTTGTAGGTTTTCTTAAGTACCTGTTTAGTTCACTTGACTTTTTTTTTTTTTTTTTTTTTTTTTTTGGTGATACTAGGGGCCTTCTACCTCTGGGCGACACTCCCAGACCTATTTTATATTTTATTTGGAAACAGGGTCTCTTAAGCCAGCTGAGGCTGGCTTCGAACCTGCACAATCCTCCTGTCTCAGCCTCCCAAGTGCGGGGATTACAAGCGTGTGCCACGACGCCCAGCTGACTTGACCACTTTTTAATTGGTGTTTTTAAAGTTATTTGTATGTTCTATATAAGAGAAATACCTTACAAAAATGCTTTCCCATTCTGTTGGCTTTTTTCTTAAGATTCTTGATGGTTTCCTTTTTTGCACAGAGGCTTTTTCATTTAAAGTCATCCCACTCATTAATTATTATTTAAATTTCTTGTGCTTTGGAGGTCTTGTTGAGGAAGTTTCTACCAGTGGCTCTATGCTGGAGCATTGTCTTGTCCCCTCTTCTAGTAATTTCAGTCTCTGGTCTAATTTCCAGTCTTTAATTCATCTTACATTTGTTTTTTTCTGTAGGATGAGAAGTTGGAGTTTAATTCCATTTGTCTACAACTGGATAACCAATTTTTCTAACTTGTAGTAACACATGCATATTTTTGTTTATAGCAGCACAATTCACAATAGCCAAATTATGGAACCAGGGTTCCATATGTTGACAGGTGTCTATCAACAGATATGTGGATTATGGAATTATAGGATATACACATAATGGAATTCCACTTAGTCATGAAGAAGAACAAAATGATCTCATTTGCAGGAAAATGGATTGAACTAGGGAAGATTACACTAAGTGAGATCAGTCTGTGACAAAAAAATGAAAAGTCATGTTTCTACTCATATGTGGAAGCTAGGGAGAAATTAAGATAATAAAGAGACTCCAGACAAAGGAGGAGAAACCCAAGTGGCGTGCTGGAGGGGGTCTAAAGGAAGAAGGTGGGTATGGAGAGGGAGACTTGATGAAGGAAACACTTCGATTGAAACTATGTACATACTCAAAAATAGCAAAGCCAATTTCAATACCATGTACAGGGAAGGAGAGGAAGGAGAGGGGGAACAGGGGAGATGGGGGTAAGGAGAAGCTCACCAAATGCTGTGTGCATGTATGTTCCTGTCACTCTGAACTTCATGATGATATATGATTACAATGCACCAATATTTTTTGAAAAAATAATCTGAGAGGGCTTCTTAATTCTTGTGTGTCTCAGGACATCATTACCTTCTTTTTGTGTTCAAAGCCAGTTCTGTTTTGAATAAAAAGCAGTCTTTCAAGGTGGACAGTGCCCCATATACTTAGATATAGATGTAATGTGAGTATCTTGTACAAGATATGTGGTCTCTCTTTGCACAGTTTAAGTTACCTGTGGTCGGCTGTGATCTGAAATTGCATTTGAAACTCTTCATGGCTCACAGATTCCTAGGGAGGAGAAAGCTAAGGAAAAAGTTAATGTAGCTGACATGCTCCACTGTGTGTGGTTTCACACTAGGATAGGCATCTTTGGTCTACAGCAACCAAATTAGTAAATAAATGTGTCTCGAGCTGTGGCACTTTTATTGATTCAGATTACTTTTCAAAGAGCAATCAAAAGAAATGAGGCAAGTATCTGCCCCAGTTACAAGATATACACCTCTTCTCCTCAACTCCATAAAATCAAAGGATATAGCTTGCACCCTAATAAGGTAGGAGTACTATTATACCGCCATGGTGGCCTAATTGTGGCTATGTATCATTTGACCCCTGTCAGGGGTTTCAGATAGAGGTGCTGTGGTGCTGGTATCTTAACAGATGACTACAAGTGTATTGTTTATTGTTCTGAACAGTGGCTTCATTTCCATAGTACAGCAAGAAAGTCTATTCATTTCATTCAGTGGTTATGGATTTGAGCATTTGAGCTAGCCTGGCATTGAACAGTAGAAGTTCTTAATCAGAAAGCACTTTAATGTGTCATGGGAGGAGAATTGATTCCTTAACTCAGGATTTGAGGAGTCCTTGACTTACACGATAGAAAAAAATTCTAGTACCAGCCAGTCAGAGACATAGACAGAGGTTTCTTTAGGAAAGTAAGAAATACACATTCAATAGAGAACCTAGGAGTGAGAGTGGGAGAGAGAGGCATGCTTTAGAAGGGCAGAGCTCTTCGTTTATAAGGGACTCCCATGTGAGGGGAGTGACCTTTAGTTTACCAGACCTTCAGGGTGATGGTGAGGACCATGGCAAAATTTTAAGTTTAAAGCTACAGTCTCCCTTTCCTTCCTTGTTTTTCTCCTTTCTATCTATTACTTTTATTTTTCCTAGCCTACCTCAAATGGATCTATAAAACCAAGTGTGTATGAAAAAGTGGACCATCTATACATAGGAGAGTTTTTCTAATGAGAGTATCTACCTATTTCAATAAATTCTCAAAGTGGTTCATACAAAGGCCAAGAACTATGAATTTAGAAAATTGTTTATAAGGGAAATGGCTTTTCAAATCCAGAAAAACAGCTTAAAAAACAATCTTTTGGAAAACAGTCTATTGGGAAGTCCACGGCTACAAATATATCTTGTCATGATGAATCATACTAAAGTATTACTAGGAAAATTTCAGTAAATGCTTGCTTTGATTTTACTCTCAGCCCAAATTGATATTAAAGTATTCTTATTAATTTTAATCCACTCTCCCATTTCCTGAAATTAACCAACGTACTAAGGGGCTCCAACATCAGTCATTTCTATAAAGTGGCTTATCTAAGCTTTACTTTTATTATTTAACATCTACACTATAGGTCCACAAAGACATTTTGCTCTGGAGAATCAATAAGTTAGAAAGAAGAGAGAGTGGGGCAATCAGTGAATGTGAGAAAGAGAAGATAGAAGGTTGATGCTAAGAACACCCTTCTGGAAAGCGACATTGTTGATCTTTGGGGACTTGTAAATAATTCTGAACAAACTCAGCCCTGACCCGAGATTTTTGAAGGTTGAAAAACCACAGGCTAATTTTATATGTTCTTGCTGAGTTTTCACATAGTTCCGCAGTGCCTGCTTCCAGCTGGAACTGCACATGGAAATACTTATACTGAAATAACATTGGGAAAGCGGCCTCTGAAAAGCTTCTAGTCAAGCAGGAATGAAGAGAAGCGGAAAATCCCAGGAAACTGCCTCCCTTATTATTTTTATCTCTTCTACCTCATCCCTAAGAAAGTCTCTGGGCATATAAACATCTGTATATAGCAGGCATTTTGTGAGAGATATTATGAGCATTATATCTCTTTGGTAACCCAGGCTTTAAAGGTACTTGCAATAAAGCAAATTTATCTGCCAGCAAATTGCTCATAAAACCATTTTTTTACTGACAATTTTGGTGTTACTAGAGATAATTATTGTTTTTGAGGGTTTTTTCTTTCTCAATTTCTAACAAATAAATTAAGGAAAAAAATTAAAGTTTAAGAAGCAGTAGTCTCCTAGTTTTACTCAGGTTGTTTCTGGTTTCTTTCTAAAAGTAATTTGTGTTTATTTTTGCATAAAAACTATTAAAATTAAGAATCAAGGTACATAAAAGTCAAAATTTACACATTTATTTTACATGAGCTAAACTAGGCTTTTATGACCTGCTTATACATCTTTTGCACATTCTAACCAATAATATCCTAAAAGTCTATCTGCAATAAATATATGAAAAAATGTTCAACATTACTAGTAATCATGGAAAATGCAAATCAAACATGGAAATGCAAATCAAAATCATCTACACTGAGATTCCACTTAACCTTAGAGAGAATGGCAATCATCAAGAATACACATAATAACAAATACTGGTGAGGATGTAGGGAAAAAGAAACTTTTATACATTGTTAGTGGAATTGTAAATTAGCACAAACATTATGGAAATCAATGTGGAGGTTCATCAGAAAACTAAGAATGGAACCACCATATTATCCAGCTATACCACTCCTCAGTATCTTTTCTAAAGAACTAAAGTCAGAATACTATAAGGATACATTCATACTCATGCTTATAGCAGCACAATTCACAAGAGGCAAATTATGGACCCAAGTCATTTGTCTGCCAACAGATGAATGGATAAGGAAAATGTGGTATATACACACAATGGAATTTACTCAGCCATGAAAAAAATTATGCCATTTGCAAAAATGATGGATAGAACTGGAGGATTTTATGCTAAGAAAGATCAACCAATTTTAGAAAGCCAAAGATTGTAAGTTTTCTCTCATTTGTGGAAGCTAGAGAGAAAATAGAAAACACAGGGACTTTAAATAATACAAGATAGATCAGTAGCTACTTGAAAGGGCTTCAGGATGTCAGGGAGAGAAGAGGGAGGACTGGTAAAGGAAACAGTTCAAATAATACTACAGCAATAATGTAACGGTATTATCACCAATCTTACTCATGTGGAGACTGAGGAAGGGAAGCCATGTGGAATGTGGGGGAAAACAGGCAAAGAGCTGTGTGCTTGTATGTTTTTAACACATGGAACCTCACTAAGATGTGTAAATGCTATGCACAAATACACAAAAGTCTATCTGTGTCAGCAAGATGAGTGAATAAATAAGTGTAGAAATAAGTTTTAACAGGAGCAACAGAGTGCAGAAATGGTCTGAGCATCGGTCAGCTGAGCTATTTGCTTCTGCACCTACTTGGCAAGAGTCATATGTCCCTTCAGCAATGTTTTCGCATACCCAGAGAAAGGATAGGAGCGCCCCTTCCACAGCATTGAAGTCTAATGCAGGCTGAGATCTGGATTGTCTTCTGGTAAAGGCGATGCTGAGGTCTATACAGTGCATTTCGCTCATTGCCAGGCTGTGTTGTTTAGCAAATACAAAATCAAACCACTAAATCTTCAGGTCTTGTGGCACAACTGTTCTTTTAAACTACTAAAACTCTAATGGAAAGAAATAGAAAGAAAAGGATGCTTCCAGAATGCCCAACAAAAAAAAGAGAACTCCCAAATCTTAGCTGAGATAGGACAGGCATTTTCATACTTTCATTTCCTTAACAGATACTAAATTAAACAAAAATACTGTATGAGTAAACTCACAAGGGAATAGTTTCTCCCCCCACATTTTTATAAAAGTATAATTGACAAATAAAAAGTATGTATATTTAAAGTGTAAAGTTTCATATTTTGATGTGCCTACACATTGTGAAATGATTATCACAGTGGAATGAATTAACAAATCTATCAATTGTGTGTGTGTTTGCATGTGTGTGTTAACACCTGAGATCTCACTTAGCATATTTCCAGAATCAATAAAATTATTATTAACTATCAACATGCTGTAGTCCAGAATGTAATTCACTTAATGAATCGTAACTAAAAGACTGAACTCTCTGACCATATCTACTTGTTTCCTCCACCTTGGTAACCACCCCTTGGTAACCACCATTCTATTCTAGAATCATCTTTTTTTGAATGTATAAAGTTGAGCATTATATCATATTATGAGTTATTCGTGTGTGTGTGTGTGTGTGTGTGTGTGAATATACTTCAGAGCTGGCATGATGATTGGCATGCAGAAGAGGTTCCATAAATGTTTACTTCATTTGCACAGTTTATTCTAATGGAGCACAAAATTCTGGAACCCAAGGCTCAAATTTCAGGCATGAAGAGCTTCAGGAATAATTATTAAGTGAGAAAAATCGGGCCTCTGCAATGTCTACTTTCTATTTCACTGTGTACACAATAGGTGCTGTGTAACTTTGCCATTTTTCTGGTTAAGATTTTTCATTTTGGCTGCAACATTGTTTCCTGGGTTGTTTATCATGATTAAATTCTTTCTCAAGGGAAGACAAGCAGGTGAGGGTGACTCTATGAGGGGCACTCCGAAGGACTTACTTGCTTTGAGTCCTAGGAATGATGCCTGTGATAACTGGAGAGATATTTTAGGATGTAGCACCCTTATAAAAACTTTCAGGTCATAAATCACACCAAGCAGAGAAGAGCGTTGTTTTCAGTCCTAGTTTTAAGGACTGGAAAGGAAGCAACATGCTATCCCCCAGAGACAGCAGTCTTTCCCCTCATTTTGCAGATGGGAAAATTATACAGCATAAGTGACTGCTCAGTTTGACATGAGTGAAGATCAGAGTTGGAAACAAAACAACAAAACAAAACAAACAAAAAAAAACAGACCACACTCGGTTTTCTATCACATTAAGTCTGTATTTATCCAAGATTCATAAATTAGCTCTGACATATATTTGTTTTGGAAAATGGCAGTTATATTTCCCGAAAGTGTGATTAATAAATGCAATAACAGTAATAAATGCTATAAACGTATAAACTCCTTTTCATGGGATCCTGGTATAACCAGTTTTCTGGGTCTGTGTATATTTTGCTCATAAAGGTCAATAAACCTTTGAAATGCCATTTTGAAATAATTCAAATATAGTGACAACTTTCTTTCTGCGGGAAATCATATTTGCTGTGTTCTAAATTTAGATGAAGTATTTTTCCTTTACTTGTCTGTCATTTCAGATAGATGTTGAAGATTGGGTAATAAAATTTTTATTTGACTGTGGCATTAACATAATATTTATATAAGAAATCCCTTTGGTTTTTTTTTTTTTTTTTTTTTTTTGCTTTACTAGGGATTGACCTGGGGCATTCTGCCTCTGAGCTACATTTATTTTTTATTCTTTATTTTTTTATTCTTTATTTTGAAACAGGGTCTCACTAAGTTGCAGAGGAAGGGCCTCACTAAGTAGCTGAGGCTGGATGCAAACCTTCAATTCTCCTGTCTCAGCCTCCCAAGTACTGGGATTTCAAGTGTGGGGTCACCACACCCGGATTCTAAGAAATCCCCTTGATTTTAAAGTGTTATTCTTAGTGGCAATTGTTTAAGGCTGTATGTTAAATATTTGGGGGTAAAAATACATTTTAATATCTGCATCAGTAAAGAGAAATAGCTGGGTCATCTTTATTCATAAACATATTTGCATAACCTAACCGTGCACAGTGACTCAGTCATTTTGGCTGCTTAATGATTCAATATGCAGAACAGAAAAGGCTTGCTCCAGATGTGCTGTCAGCTGGCAGTTCCAAAAGAGGTCCCTAACGGTATACTTGCCACATAAAAGCGAAGTAATCACAACATGTTTTTAAGCAGATAACATGAAAAACAAGTCTCCAAGTCCTAAGGGGGTGAATTGCCGTCTGAGGACTGATTCATCACTGAGGCTGGCTGTTTTATGCCCCTCTTCCCCAGCAATGACTGATACTCCTGTTTCACATAACTTTCAGAACTTTTGGCACGCATGGACCCTTATGAAATGAGGGTGCTCACATCTCTTTAATCTTAGCCTTTAGTTGGAAAAGGACTCACACTCCATGTGTCATTGGGTTCGGTAGTAATAAGCCCCACATGTGCCAGAGTTTATATAACTCAAAAGAAGAAGGAAAAAAGAGGAATGATTGCTGCTGGGGAGTGTGCTCTTAATAGACTGAAAATGTGATGATTTTTATATGCCATGAATTATAGCTCTGTTTCTAATTGACTTGATGTTAGCTTGTGGTTTTGAACATGTATTTGCTTATTTAAACTTCATGGATTCTGTGTTAAGTCACTAGAGAAACACACACACACACACACACACATACACACACACACACATACACACACACATACCATACCACACCACACACAATGTGAGAGAACATTTATCTGGAAAAAAAAATCTGTATCACAATAAATCTCCCATGCAACTTATCTAACAATTGTCTTACTTAATTTTTTAAAATATTATGTAAGTGGGATGCTGTGGTGCATGCCTATAATCTACTCCAGGACCAAATTTTTAATCGTCCCAGTTCGTTTCCTGCTTATTCCTCAATTTTTTCAAACTACATGACAGCAAATACTGGCTATGGAGATTAGTGAAATTACAAAAACTTGATGTCATTAATTATCTAAGGATGCAGTACCAAAGGGAGAATTGGGAGCGAAAATTCATATCAATTACTAAATTATGAGAAGAGAGAAGTAAGAATGAGAAAGGAGATACAGATGTAAGTTCAAAGAGGTTAAAGTAAAAAAAAAACTGACTTGAAGAAATGTGAAATAAATTATTAACATTTTGAGACAACTGGGGAAATCTGAATGCTCATTGGCCACTCGAGGGGTGTATCATTTTTATTTTAATTGTGATAATGGTATTAAATTTAGGTTTTCATTTTGATAGTTATTTTTTAGTACTCCACATGTTACTACAAATGAAATGATAAAATTCTGGAGTTTCCTCAAAATATTGGGGAATAGGGAGTGTAAGTAAAGAAAGAGTATGGATGAAAAAAGTGTACAAAAGGTGAAAGTGACCAAAGCTGGATCATGGGCACACTGTATTTTGGCATATGTTTGAAAAGTATTTTTGTGTTAACATAGAATAGGAAATAACAATAGTCACCAGCCTCATGGCTCAGGTTCTGCTAGGTTGCATCTGTGCACAGCACGGGCACAGCAGGAGCCTGGGAGGACCTGAGTCATCCTGACTGTGCCTCGGTTGTGAGAGGACAAGCGCAGCCTGCTCACCTGGGCAGGTCTGTTCTTCAGCAGCATCACCGTGTGGCATCTGTGAATTGATGGAGCTGCAGCCCTTACCCGTTTGGGGTTTTGGAAGCTACATTGATACGCTTTGGACTGAGTTAGGCCCCTGATGTTCTTGGGTAAATTAAGGATTAGGAAAAGCTTCTGGGAAGATATCCTGAAATTCTGGCCAAAAAGAAACCGTGATGGCTCCAAAGTAAATTGGCATTATAAAATGAGAGAAGCCTGCATTTAATTTATGTAGACTTAGTTCACAGTTATGTTGGTTACATAAGACATATCATAAAGAGATTTTAGTCCTCTGTTAATTTTTTTTTACTTATTACAAAATATGTTTTCAAAACTGAAATTCTTTGTCTCAATACTGATCAATTTAAGACATAAAATAGTTTTAGTATAAATGCAACAAATGTAGTTGGGTTTTTTTGTGTGTGTATGTTTGTGTTACTGGAGATTGAGCCCAGGGTATTCTACCTTTGAGCTATACTTACAGCCCTATTTTATTTTTTCTTTTGAAACAAGGTCTAAATTGCTGAGGTTAGCCTTGTAGTTGCTCTTTGAACAAAAATTGAGTTGGCTTTACTTGATGATTAAAGAGCTTTCCATTGCTCTTAGCATCATAACTAAATTTTCAAAAAGAATCTAATAGGCCATTCATTCCCTCCACCCCATCCCACCATCTTCTACCCACCCCCTTATTTTAGCTTGAATCTCTTTGGTCCCGCAGATATCTTTCACTTAGCATTCTCTCTTTCTCAGGTCCTCTCTCAGACTAAATCCCAGACTGAATGCTTCTCAGGTATGTCTTCACTGATAGCTCAGTGTAGGAAAGACCACCATGAAGAATTTCAGCATATCAGCCTGTCCTCTTTTTAAAGCACATGCATTTGTAATTAGGGAAGCACTCATCTTCTTTTTGTCGATTGTTCATCCTGAAGCTAGAATGGATGCCCCTTGGAACTGCTGCTTCCTGTTTTTTACCCAGGACCTAGAATAGGTTATCCTGTAGGCTCATAAATATTTGTTGAATTTATAAATGAAATTATCATAGTATTTTCCTTATGTAAAACCCCTACAGCCATCTCTTCATATTTGGCAACCTACACTTGGGATACTAAGATTTGTTTGATTTAAATTCATGGCTGAGTCACCAGTGATGAAAAACATTTTTTACAATCTACTGTTTTTCTTCATCTAGTGACAAAGTTTCATTCAAATGCTTCTGGTATGAGTATGATTTTCAGTTTTAAGTAAAGTGAGAAAAAAAAAACAGAACGGAAGTGATAAACAAGGAGATTGTCATATTTAAACACAGATGCACTGGCTACAAATTTAACTTCACTGTAGCCTACTAGCTCATCAGTAATGTTGGCATTTCATTCGTGATTCAAGTTCATCTTGATCACTTATTTTTTATTTTTTTATTTTTTATTTTTATTGGTGCATTGTAGCCATATATCTTAATGGAGTACGAGATGGTAGAGGCATACATGCGCACATCAGGGTGATCTGGCTGTGACATCTGTCACCTTATTGATCGCCAGGGTTGATCTTTTTTTTTAACATTTTTAGTAGGTTTTTAAAAAGTGAACTTATGCATATGTAGAAATATGTCTTCTACTATCTTGGAAAATTACATTTAAGTAAAATTTTTCAATCCAAAACATTCAGGAAAATAGGCTCTTTTTTAGGGACATAACAATTTCTTTTTAATTTTTATTGGCGCATTCAGTTTTTGAAAAAAAGCAAGGTTTTAAAATTAGGTGGAATCCCAGCATCCGGGAGGCTGAGACAGGAGGATCTGGGTTTGCAGCCAGCCTCAGCTACTTAGTGAAGCCGTTTGCAACTTAATGGGACCCTGTTTCAAAATAAAGAATAAAAAATCAGGCTGGGGGTATAGCTCTGAGGTAGAATGCCCCTGGGTTCAATCCCCAGCACCACACACAAAAATTAACTGGAGAAGCGTGCTTATAAATGAGATACCAGGAGATAGAAACAGGAATAGTCTACAACATATTCATTACCCAGAGATACCTTCAGTTTATATTTTGTTGTGTAATCTATATAATTTTCTATCTCCACAAAATGAGTCCCATTGTGTTTATTATTCATAATGTAAGTTTTTAACTTAAAAATGTATCACAAATATTTGTATTCAGCCTGGTGCAGTGGCACGTACGTCTAATCTCAGTACTTGGGAGGCTGAGACAGGAGGATCAGAGGTTCAAAGTCAGCCTCAGCAGTTTTGCAAGATGTTTAGCAACTCAGTGAGGCTCTCTTTCAAAGTAAAAAATAAAAATAAGGTTGGGAGTGTAGCTTAGTACTATCAAAAAAAATTTTAAATGATAACTGTCTCTGCTAAGCAAGAAAAGCCCAACTTTTCTTTCTAGGAAAAGGAGATCTGGCTGTTTCTCAGTTTATGCTCCTTGTAGACAATGGCTGTTGAATGATGCCTGCCTATTGCTTTGTTTTTCCAGAACAACGTGAAACCTTTGAAACAATCTTGTAGGTTACTGAAATGATCAATATGTGACATACAGTAGGTATTCTGTTCTTTGTGGAAACACAGAAGCCTAGTTGTTTCTACACTGGGACTAACTGAATCCTCTGTGATTACCCATGAAACTAATGTTAAATGCTATTATCAGAAATTCATTAGTCTGCTGTAGAACTGCATCCAAAATTACTAGGCTTCACACTCTAAAGCTCTTCCTGCATTGCTGTCAGTGTTCAAACTTCTCTGTGCAGCTCATTTATTGCCAATCCTTTAGTCTTAAAACTATTTGCTATGACCTCATACTTTTTTTGCGCTATATTACTTCCAGTCATAATGATTTCACTTGACTTGGGAGTAACATCAACCCGTCATTTGGCTTACAGTTAAGCATAAATACACCAAATCCATCTTTACATTCAACAATAATAAGAGGATGGTGACCATATTGGTAAATATGGGCTTATCTTCCTCAAGTCAAAACAAAACAAAAGCAACAACAATGGCAGTTTGTCTTCTTTTCATGTGCTTAAGTATCTCAAATTGTTGAGGACCTACCATTTCATATTTATATACTAAATCATTGGCTTGACATTCAAACATTCTTCCCATGTGGTAGGCTTATTTTCTCCCACATCTCAAAATAAACCAAGTGAAGTAAACACAAAATAAGCCAAATCCCTTACAAGAACACATTCTAAATCCCATATAAGAATACACTGAGCCCTGCATGGTGGCGCACGCTTGGAATCCAAGCATTTGGGAAGCTGAGACAGGAGGATCCAGGTTTGCGGACAGCCTCAACGAGTTAGCGAGGCCCTTTGCAACTCAGTGAGACTCTGTTTCAAAATAAATAATAAAAAAATCGGGCTGAGGGTGTCACTTGGAGGTAGAATGCCCCTGGGTTCCATCCCCAGAACCATAAAAAAAAAAAAAGAACACATTGACTTTAGTAGTATCATCAGTTTGTAATTACAGGACTGGAAAAAACATACATAGAGAATCACTAGTATAAATGTGACAAGTGATTCATTAATTCTGGATATCTTTCTTTATTGCTAATCATTAAACCCTGGCCACAAAACTTTTGAAAATATTTCTTACAGTTTTAATCTACACTTTATTAATATTTTCTATGGCGTTTTATTAGATCCAAAACCCTAAAATAAATGCTCACTGGAAACTTAGAGGCATTTCCCAGGCACCAAGTGATGGAAATTTCATTTCCATTACATACTGGTACACCTTGCATTTTAATTGCCTCCTGCTTGGCAGGAATGATTCTCAGGTAAGCATTGCTCAGATCCTGGATGCTTCGGAATCCTCCTGTTTGTCCTATGATGGTACTTTTGTTTTTCCCAGAAAGGAGAAAGCAGGCCTGGCACTATCAGGACTCAAATTTACTTTTCATGATTCTTTTTTCTTTTATTCCTTTTTCTATCTTACCAACTTGTTGCCAACCCAACACCAATCACCAACCATGAAAACTGAAAGGAGTATTGTGTGACTACTAGGAAGGAAGCTTGGCCGGCGTGGCATGGCCTCCCTTCACTCAAAGCCTTGGCTGTGCTGCGGGTGAGCACTGTACGCACTGGAAGGAGGCTAATAGGTGTGCATCACAATGACATCTAGCAAGACCTAGCCAAGTTTTATGGAAACTATTTTCAATAAAAAAAAGTTGTGGTGTGTACATGTTTTCAGAGCAACTTCTCCTGTTGGGTTGACTCCCAAGAGATAGAAATCTAAGGAGAAATCCAGCTGTGTATATGTGCAGGGTCATTCTGAAGATCTCCGGGGTTTGGACTAGAATCTATTTTCTGACTTCTTCTTTTCCACATTGTTTCCCCATCCCAAGATGCCTCTGATTGACATGGTTTTGTCTTCTTGTGCTGATCACTAACAACACATACAATAAGATCTGAAATAACAGCCAACTGTAAAGTGTTGCTATGTCTTAGGATCTGGGGTAAATCCTTTATCATTTTGGTAAACTCTCACAATAAGCCCATGAAAAGGATTTCATTATCCTTATGTTATAAATAAGGAAACAGAGAGATGCTAAGTGACTTAACCAAGATTACTTAGCTAAAAAACAAACTTAGCTAAAAAAATATATATAGGAACGATGTGAGCTCTTGCTGGACCTTCCATCTGACTCAAAAATCCATGTTTTATGATGATAAGTTTTGTAGTCAAGATGTTATTTGCTTCCTTTTGGATACTTTTACCAAAATTTAGGATCACTGTAGATTTTTGTCTTTGTTGAAGTGATATTGTCTACGCTGCAGGTTTGGAGTTATTTATGATTGAGTATAATGGAGTACCCTCTTAAACAGTTTGAATCTTAGTCACTTTCTGTTTGTTTTACTTTTATTTGAAGGTACTAATTATAGGAAAGCAATGGTGAAGGGAAGTGTTGGGGAGAGCCACGTCGGACCTTTTCAGGTTCATGCTGCACCCCTGCCTTCCCCACCTCAGCTGTGCTACAGTCATAGTCTTGAAGACTTGGAGCCACAGGAAGCGATCAGAGAGCTACATAAGCTGCTCAATAGGAAAAGCAAATACAGCATGACTTTGGAACAAAAGCAAATCCTGATCACCCATGACCTTGAGAACTCCTTGAGGATTATTTCTCCTTGAGGAGAAAACCTAAGCAGCACAGGGTTGCTTCTATTCTAGCAGGTGAGGATGTATTAACCTCAGCTGTACTAACTGGCCAGATGGGCCTGGCCATCATGTTACTCTTACACATCCCTCCATCTACAAGATGATAGAACAAAAGTCTTCCCCAAGCAGTTTAGCTCAATATGAAGTGTTAATTTTAAGGCTATTTATGAAATATGGAATATAAATCAAAGTCCCAATTATAATATAGTACTTTTCTCATCAATCTACAGCTGTTATCAATGACTTTTTTTTTTTGCGGGTCTGGGGATGGAACCCAGGGGCATTCGATCTCTGAGCTGCCCCCCTGCTCTATTTTTTATTCTTTATTTTGAAAGCAGGTCTCACTGAGTTGCTGAGGGCCTCACTAAGTAGCTGAGGCTGTCCGCAAACCACGATCTTCCGGTCTCAGCCTCCCGAATGCTGGGATTACAAGCGTGCACCACCACGCCCAGCTCAATAACTTTTTAAACCCTGGTTCAGTCTCACATTTTTGGTAGTCATAAATCAGGCATGCATACCAAATGGGACCAGGATTAGGGATAGAAACAAACTGGTAGGCAGCAGGATTTATATAGTACACAGGACAGAGAACATACCAGTGTATGTAGGTTATATGTCAAGTTAACAAGAGTTCTAAAAGAAAAACTAAATCAAAATACAGTGTGCCAAATGAACCTGAAAGATACAAGAATGCTTGGGATTTGACCCACTGGCATGTGATGAGGATTTGGAGAGCTAAGCTGAGTAGGGAAAAGGGGTTACAAAAGGGTCATGGTGTTAAGAGTTCTAGTTGTTCCCAGAGTTCCATTCAGGGCTAGAGGTGAACAAGAAAGAAAGGGAATGGAGTTCATCTAGTAGCTAATCACTGGAGCATAGCAAAATTATATTAATCTACATGAATCCAAAATCAAGGCTATTGATGTTTAGAAAAAGAATTTTGCCTTCCGAATCAATTTGTAATAGCCTTTCTCTTACAAGCAGATATGGGCAAGATTCAATGATACTAAAGTTTTGGTTGGGGTACTCTTTGAAATAATTTTGAAAAACTATGCAGTTGCTCATATTATAAAATTGATGCCTAAAATTTTCTCCCATGTCTAAATAATTGCAATGGCACCAAGTGCTGTATAAGTGTATGTTTGTATCACTTTGAATCTCACTATGATGTATAACTGCATTGGACAAATAAAAGGATAAAAATAATTGCAAAGGATTTAATTCCCTATGCATTGAAACAACTAAGATTTAAAAACAAAATTGTTGCACCACTTTTATAAATGCAGTCAATGGAATCTAAACAGCTAAACTAATTGACACATACTGTAACTTATCTTAAGAATACCTCCCGCTATAACAGTAAAAAATTTTGCAATGTTCCCTTTTCTCAATAAACATATATTTCCATTAAACTTCCACCAAGGAATTTCATTTACTGTGCTTTACACATAAAAAATGTTTTATTGTTAATTTACCATATTATTCTCTATATATCGATATTGAATACACATGTTAAATTGTTTTAAAATTTTATTTAATTTTTTAATTTAATTTTAAGTATAAAATGTATTTTGTGTTTATTTAAAATTACAATTATTCATAGCAAAAATTGATCATATAATTATATTTAACTTAAAAATTTTAATAATTTTTAACTGATAAAAATTTATCATATTTCTTAAGTAGAAATATATTAATGTACTCTCTCAATAATTTTTCAATATTACTTATTGCTCAAGGGCCCAAGATAAATTCTATGACAATATTTCACTTTTAATATCATTGAAAAACTTTATTCAATAAATAGATGGAAATAGGAATTCAGTGTCACTCAATTTTTAATAAGTACTTTATATTGCAAAAGTCATATTGATCTAATAACAAAAATATGTTTAAACAATCTATGAATATACCACTTGATTAGGTCTTTATTTAAATTTTATGTGACAAAGACACTACTGAATCACAAAAAATATTTGTTACACAATTTTTAGAGTAATTTGTTTTCTGAATATCGTCATCAGTTTTTCTATGAGACCCTTTGTTTCCTACCATGGAGCATATTCATATTAGGGATGGATAAGAAGTGTATCTTTTATAAAGTAAGAAAAGGGCAATTATGAAATCAGAAACAAGGCAAGTGAATTCAATTGTTTTTCCATTAAAGCCACCTCTAAAGCAAGCCTTCTATCACACAGGTCAGCTATAGGAAGAAGTACAAATCAAAGTTGAAGATCTGTTTTTTTTTTTTTTTTTTTTTTACCTAAAAACCATCCATTACTACTGGGCATGGTGGCACATATCTGTAATTCCAGTACTTGGGAGGCTGAGACAAGGATTTCAGGTTCGAGGTTAGCTTCAGCCTCAACCTCAGCCTTTAAAAAAATTTTTTTATTGATGCATTGTAGTCATACATCTTAATGTAGTACAAAATGGTAGAGGCACACAGGTACACATCACTCCTCTAGGCCTTACCCAATTCCCACCACACTCCCTCCCTCCGCCCTCCTTCCCTTGTTTGGCTTAGTAATTAACTTAGATATGCTTGTTAATGTACACCATGTACATTAGGGAATCCCCCCCCTCTGTTAGGTCGCCTTATTTGCTTATCTATAGTTTCTCCTTCTTTGTCTAGAGTTCCTCCTTTGACCCATTTTCTCCCTAGCTTCTGCATAATAGGAAGAGCATCCGATTTCTTTCTTTTTGTGACTGACTAATCTCATTTAGCATACTGTTTTCTAGTTCCCCACAGCCTTGGCCTTTTTATTGTTTCAAAATAAAAAGTAAAATAGGACTGGGGAGGTGTAACCCAGAGGAAGAATGCTCCTAAGTTGCATCACACACGCACACACACATGCTTGTGTGCCTGCATACACACACACACGCACACACACACACAAACACACACACATATGCTTGTGTGCCTGCATACACACACATGCACACACACACAAACACACACACATATGCTTGTGTGCCTGCATACACACACAGACACACACACGTGCGCGCGCGCGCGCACACACACACACACACACACACACTCCTTCTCTTTCTTTCCCTGACCACAAACCTTTTGGAAATCTTCTCCAATCAAAAGGGGTTTCATTTTTCCACTTTTGACACACTTTTTCAGCTATATCACAGGATCACAGGGCATGGTACTTTCTAATTCTCTGGTCTTATCTTCAGACTAAATTTTTTTTACAACACTCTTTGAAATCTTAGATTGGTGCAAAATATTCCCCTAATTAATATAAAACTTTGAAAATGGCACCCAAATTGGTAGTTGAAGTTCTTGCAGAAGCTGAGCTGTAAGAACAATTCTATAGTCCATCTATTATGGAGTGCCGTTTCTGTATCTATTCATCTAGCAAATCCATGACAAATTCAATTTCATTCAAATTAAGCTTTCAAGTCAGTGACCAAAGGATAAAAATAAATTGGCCTGGCTGGTCATGGTGGCACAAACTTGTAATCCAGCATTTGGGAGGCAGAGACCGGAGGATCGCAGTTCATGGACAGCCCCAGCTACTTAGCGAGGCCTTTGGCAACTCAGTGAGACCCTGTCACAAAAAATAAAAGACTAGAGCCGGTGTGGTGGCGCACGCTTGTAATCCCCACACTTGGGAGTCTGAGACAGGAGGATCACGCAGGTTCAAAGCCAGCCTCAGCTGGCTTAAGAGAACTGTTTCCAAATAAAATACAAATTAGCTCTGGGAGTGTAGTCCGGAGGTAGAAGGCCCCTGGGTTCCATCCCCAGTATCACAAAAATGTAAATAAATAAATAAATAAATAAATAAATAAATAAATAAATAGGGCTGGGGGTGTAGCTCAGAGGTAGAAGGCCCCTGGGTACCATCCTCAGTACTGCAAAAAAATGAAAAATAAATTTTTTGGCCTATAGTAGCCAAATTTCATCAAGAAGTCAACGATTCCCCAAAGTAGTTCTACCCTACTTAGAACATTTCCTCACTTTACTTTTATAAAACTCAGTGCCCATTTGTTGCTGCATACTCTGTTATTTGGCAGATGTATTTAATCTCTAACAGTTAATGTAGAACTCAATATTGAGCTCATAAATTCTTAGGTAGAGAGTTTGGAAATAATTAAAAATTGAGTTTAACTTTCTAAAAGAAAATTCTTCACTAATAACTAAAAACATTAAAACAAAGACTTAAAATCATCCTCCTCCAGTACCTAGGGATTCCATTTGGCCTCACACATTTATTTTTTTCCTGATAGATGAGATGGGCTGCTGGGATTCTCCAAAGTGCTCTGAATAATATCTAAGAAAGAGCTAGATAGATTGTGTTTATTGTTGCTGTGTTTGATTTAAGTTCCTCTGCCTTGTGTCTCACTCTTAAGTATTGACCAGGATAACTTAGAATATAGACGCTAGCATTCCAGTGGGTCCTAGAAGTCATCTAACTTCTGTCCTAGCCTCTCACCCTGAATTTTCAGACAATAACAAATTGTGACTGTGAGGAGAGGAAATTACCTCCTGATTACAAAGCCAGTTATAAGCAGACCTAGAACTTGATTTCCTGAACTGTATATGGTCAGAAAAACAGAATCACTCTGGCTATTTTAATCAAAATAAAATTTATTACAGAATATCAGGGGCTTACAAAATCATTACAAGTGAGTGCTAAGGGAGCAAAGAAAACTTCTACTGGCTTCCAGAGAATCGGCACTTTGTAGACATGGCAGAGAACTGCCACCAGTGGTTTCAGCTGTTAGTTACAACAGGTTGATAGAATGACTGAGGCCCGTTCAGAGCTTCGGATTGACTACCTGCCAAAGCACTTACCACTGCCCAAAAGAAATAATATTGCTTCCCACTCTATTTAGCCGTCTAAACTGAACATGGGTGCTTATCATTAGCAAAATCTAACCATGAACACTTTTTTAAAGAATCTGAGAAATGTAGTTTCTAGCTTTCTGATATTTGCAACATAAGCAGAATAGAGGCTCGTCCACAGAAATCTAACATATTTATGCTGCTGTGAGGCTGTAGAGCCTCATTGAGTAACACATCACTTTTAGGGTAAATGTGTGATTCACCAGACCATTTATTTCCCAATTTCATCACCATGGGTTGTTTTAACATGAAGTATGCCCATGGGATGGGAAAAGGGATAGAAATTTGAGAGATTATAATTCTGAATAAGCAATTAGGAATTTCAGTTGAGAGCCATTAAAATATTAGATTTGCCTGGGGTGATTCATGTTCTCTAATTCATTTATGGAGAAGGAATAGGATTTGTTTGAAACAATATACAACTTGTTTTAGTTTCATCAATGACTTCCAATAGACTCTTCTAAAATACTCTGAGAAAACAATAAATGGGATGCAGGTATAGATGAGTACACATGTAACTATGAGTATAAGTTAGAATGGAAAAATGGAACATGGATTCTTTCAGAACATAAAATACGGTTACACTCTTGTGTTGGTAGTGACCACACTCCTCCTGTGAGAGGGCGGCTCTGTCTGCTAAGAACAATCCACCCTTGTATTGGGGTGGAGGGTGGTGGAGGAGCCCAAGGATGGAGTTGCAGACCCAGAAGCTAGAATTGCTTCTGTCTTTTCCCAGACTCCCTGGTGCAGAGTAGAAGCAAGCCCATCCACAGTTGCCTACTTCATCCTCATAGAAAGCAAGGAAGAGCTGAACAAGCCCTAGGAACTAATTAGAGCTGGAATAGCACTATACACTTGAGTTATAGGCACCCTACTGCGGAGTTTGCCTACAACCTGGTAGAGGAGAAAGATGTGCATGGTAGGGAGCTTGAGTTCTTATTTGCTGAGACTCAGCTTTGTGAAAATGAGGACATCCACAAACAGAAGGCTTTGTGTTACATTCTGGTTGAAAAAATTAAACTGCCTTTGACTAGAGAGTTTCTGTTCTTTCTCGAGCAGAGGAAGGTTGAATAATTGTATCTTAGTGGGACTGACATTCATTTCCAAAGAGTTTTTCTTGTTCATTAAGTAGTCATCAAATATCACAATTTTAGGGAATGTGTTGTACTCGCATAAAATTTCACTAACACCAGACCAGCTCTGTGATTATACTCAATTATTTGCTTCATGCAGGTGCCCTGCAGTAATCATAAAGAGATAAAAACAAGAACAAGAGCCATACCATCAAATACCAAGTTCTAGAAACAGAAGAACTATTTTACCATCAAAGGCAAATCTTAATGTGGGGGAAAATAAAATGAACTCTGGAGAAAAATATCTAATAAACCCTCTGTGTCCTTTGCCATTTATTTGTTCTATGGCTTCAGACAATGCATCTAATTATCTGAATACTCATTTCCTCATCTATGAAAGGGGGATAATAATGCGGACAGCACAGTTTTTAAATATGTAGACATAAGTCGCATGCTTAAACATATCTTTGGAACTAACTTAATTTTTTTTTTTTTGTAGTACTGGGGATGGAACCCAGAGGCTTGCTACCTCCGGGCTATACTCCCAGACCTATTTTATATTTTATTTAGAAACAGAGTCTCACTAAATTGCTGAGAGCCTCACTAAGTAGCTGAGGCTGGCTTCGAACCTGTGTGATCCTCCTGTCTCAGCCTCCCAAGTATGGGGATTACAAACGTGCGCCACCACTCCCTGCTCTAACTTCATCTTTTCATGAACCTACATTTTTGCTTGGTCACAGAGAACCATTAGTTAAGAAAGTTTAGTCTTTGTCAAAAAATTATTCAAAGTAGTATTTAAATTGGTTTACTGCAGATGCCAGTTTTTGGTAGGGATCTTTCTCTTTTTTTCTCCTATCCACTACCTTCCTAGGATATCTCAGGCCAGAAAATGTCACATGATCCCTGTGAGCCTTTACCTCCCCTGAGACACCTTATAGCTCTTTTTCATTTGCCTCTACATCTGTCTGCCCATTTCTGATTATATGGCATGACATCTATTTTCACGGTTCAGATAGCGCACAATTATCATTCCCACGGCATTGCACTGAGCCCTGCCAGTTGACCGCATCCTGTTCTCTCTGCTGGCACCTGAAGAGACAGCTTCATTCATCATCAAAGTCTTCAGCTTCTGCTAAAGGAAATCTTCCCCAGCCTCTGCTACTCCCAGCAAGCATTCCCATTTTAACTAACTTTTTCACCTCTTTTTAGGAACTTTGGAAACATTCTAAAGCTGAGGTCATTAAGACAACCTTCATTCTCTTCACATTTAGTCCTTGGCCTAAAGCTCAGATTGTAAAGCTTAACACCGAAAGTGTGAATGAGACTTTCAAGAATGTATTTGGCAGCATGATGTGAAGAAAGATCACACGGGTTGAACCAAAATGACCTGGGAGCCCAACTTTCCCTCTTACTGTACGTGATACTGGGGACCTAAAGGGAAACATTATCCATCTGCTTCTTCTTTAGTAAAGTAGATAAAATAAGATCAGGCATGGCAGGCTGGAGGTTATTGGAAATGTCACTCTGCCAGATTGCTACTATTGCTTGACTCATTTAAGCAGCTGTTTTCCCTTGTTGGCTTTATTTCAGTTTTTAAAGAAAAAGAATCCAGAATATGCTCATGAAACTGAAAACATATGCTATCCTCACCCTCAGTAATAAAATAAAAAGCTGTTGATGGAGCCTATGATGTCTTTCAATGTGGATACGAAAAAGAAAATCCCATTAAGAGAACTGAAAATTACTGAATTAGTAATTTGGCTGGAAGATTGTGAAATATGGAGAGAAATGCATGCAAAGATGAAAATATAACTCTAAGTTGAATTGCTAATTTACTTAGACATTTGGGACAACTTGCTACATCTTGAACCTCCACATTTTTCTTTCATATCTGAAGAGCAAGTTAAAAACAACTTCAAAACATCAGTCTGTAAGAAATTAAAATAATATGTTAATTGTTCAAATTATTACACTTACATATTATACAAAATTTAATCAACTTTTCCTATGATTATTGGCCTCTCCTGTCAAGTGCTTATCTTATATCTTGCCAGTATTTTTCTACTAGATAGGCATGTTTTATTATTAACTCAGGGACACTTTTTACATTCTGGGTACTATTACTTTGCCCATTATGTTTCAAATATTTTCTACCAGCTTTGTGTTTATTTTCTCCCATCTTTGATATGGCTTTTGATTAACAAAATTTTATGATTCCTGTATTAATAACCAATTGTCCTAGAAATATTTATTTTATGAGAAATTTATTTTATTATTTTCTAAGTTTAAATTGATACAAAATTAAACAAATTTTGGGGGTGCCATGTGATGTGTGGATACATACATATGTATATATTGCATAATGAGTGAATCAGGCTTATTGGCATGTTCATCATTTCCAATATTTATCATTTCTTTGTGATTACGCATTCAAAAACCTCTTCTGGCTATTTCAAATTACACTAATACATAATAGCTAATTACATAGCTATTAATTATAGTCACTCAACTATGCAATAGAACATCAGAATTTCTTCCTTCTGTCTGCTAGCTCTGGACTGGTTGATTGCAGCCTCAGTCTTTCCTATCCCTATCTTTCCCAGCTCTGGAAACCACTATTCTAGTCTTTACTTTTAGGAAATCAACTTCATAGGTTTCCACATATGAGTGATATCATGCAGTATTTCTCTCTCTTTCTCTGACTTATTTCACTTGACATTATGTCTTTTTGGTTCATCTGTGCTGTCACATATGACAGGAACTCATTTTGTATGGCTCAGTAGTATTCACTGTGTATGTATTTTGTCCATTTTTATTATGATGGGCATTCAGATTGATTCCATACCTTGAATACCATGAACAATTCTGTGATAAACATGGGGTATAAATATTTATTTGATATAGTAATTTTATTTCCTTTGAGTATACATATCCAGTAGTGATATTTCTAGGTCATTGGTAGTTTTAGTTTTAACTTGTTGGAGAACCTCTGTACTGTTTTCCATAATGGCTGTTCTAATTTATATTTAACAGCTTGTAATGATTTCCTTCTTCCACATCCTCACCAGTATTTATCTTTTGTCTTTTTGATAATAGCCATTCTAACTAGAATGCAATGATATTCTATTGCATTTTTAAAATCATTGCAATTTATTTAAAAGTCTTAGAAAACATGAAAAATTACATATATCAAATAATATATCATGTACACATGAATATGTAAAATTTTACCAACATGAGAATAAAATTAGCACATACTATTACTATGTAGTTAAATTTAGAGCCATTTTGTTCTGTTTATGTTCAACTAAATTGATCTTAAGAAAGCAGAAAGCCACAGGAAAATATTAAGGGATAAATAGTCTATATTACAGCCATGTAAGTAATTTAAATGTTAATTGTCAAGCCAGACATGGTGGTGTATGCTTGTAATCCCAGTACTTGGGAGGCTGAGCTAGGAGGATCACAGGTTCCAGTACAGCCTCAGCTACCTAGTGAGGCCCTCCACAACTTAGTGAGACCCTGTTTCAAAATAAATAATAAAAATAGAACTGGGGGTGTAGCTTTGTGGTAGAAGGCCCCTGAGTTCTACCCCCAATACCACACACACACAAAATAAATGCTAATTGTCAGGGAATTTGTCATTATACTTTTCAATAAAATGTCAGTTCTTTTTGTGGTTTTGATTTGTATCTCCTTGACAATTAGTGATGCTAAACATTTTTCATATACTTGTCTATTTGCATATCTTTTAAGAAATGCCTTTTTAGGTCTATTACTCATTCTTTACTGGGTTATTTGAACTTCTTGTATATTTGGATGTTAACCTTTTATAGATGAATAATTTGCAGAATTTTCTCCCAGTCTCTAGATTGTCTCTTCATTCTGCTGTTTCCTCTGCTGTGAAGAAGCTTAGAGTCATCCCATTATGACATCATCCAATTCACCTATTTTTGCCTTTGTTGTCTTTGCTTTGGGGGTCTTTTACAGAAAGTCCTTGACCATTCGAATGTCCAGAATATTTATTCTATGCTTTCTTCTAGTAGTATCATATTCTTAGGTCTTAAATTTTAGTCTATAATCCATTTTGAATTGTTTTTCTTATTTGGTGAGAGATAGTAGTCTTGTCCATTCTTCTGCATATAGATATCCAGTTTTCCCAACATCATTTAATGAAAAGAATCTCCTTTCTCCAATGTGTGTTCTTAATGCTCTGTTGGAGATCAGCTTACTATCAATGCTTAGGATTATTTATGGGCACTCAGTCCCATACTGTTGGTCTATTTCTTTATTATTTTTATGTCATACTATTTTGGTTACTATAGTTTTGTAGAATATTTGAAGTCAGGCATTGTAATGCCTCATGCTTGTTTCTTTTGATTTCTTCCATTTGGCTATTTGAAGTCTTGTGGGTCTGTACAAATTTTAGGATAATTTTCACCCATTAAGTACACACACACACACACACACACACACACACACACACCCAGCACGAATTTGCCTGGCATACAAAATACCATGTTGGAAGCAGATCCTCCATCCCAATTCAAGCTTTAAGATGACCACAGCCCTGATCTACATCTTGACTATGACCTCATGAGGGGATCATAGTTAGAACCACCCAGCTATTCTCTTCCTAAATACCTAACTTGCAAAAACTATGTGAAATAATGTGTTAGTCAGCATTCTCACTGTTATAATTCAAAGACCTAATCTTATAACAGAAGAAGAAAGATTTATTTGCTCATAGTTTTCCTTGGAGTTTGTGGAGTTCAATCCATGTGAGACTGAGGACCTCAGATCTCAGGGCATGGCAGAGGGGAGGAGAGAGGGGGGAGGGAGAGGGAAGAAGAAGAAGAAGAAGAAGAAGAAGAAGAAGAAGAAGAAGAAGAAGAAGAAGAAGAAGAAGAAGAAGAAGGGAAGAAGGAGGAGGAGGAGGAGGAGAAGGAGGAGGAGGAGGAAGAGGAGGAGGAGGAGGAGGAGGAGGAGGGGGAGAGGAGGAGGAGGAGGAGGAGAGGAGGAGGAGGAGGAGGAGGAGGAGGAGGAGAGGAGGAGGAGAGGAGGAGGAGGAGGAGGAGGAGGAGGAGGAGAGGAGGAGGAGGAGGAGAGGAGGAGGAGGAGGAGGAGGAGGAGGAGGAGGAGAAGGAGAGAAGGAGGAGGAGGAGAAGACATGCTTCACTCTTACATCATGAAGGCCAGAGCAAGAGAGAGAGAGAGAGAGCATGAGAGGAGGAGGAACCATATACAATACCCAAGGCAAGGACCCACCTTCTTCATCTACTCTGTACCACCCAGGCCACCATTGCAATAGATTCATCCACTGCTGAGATTACAACCAGCGTCTGCTTCCAAAATTGCTACTTGTTTTCATGAGGGCTAGAACATTCTATTTCCAAACTATTACAGATAATGTTTATTGCTGTTGTAAGCCACTAAATTCTGGTATACTGCGCTATTATAGCAATAAATAAATGACACATTTGGTATACAAGTTAGATATAGTGAGTTTTAATTTAAATTTAATAAAATTTACTATATCACTTTGTTGAGCAATCAACTGTTGATCTTAACAACATAACAAGATTTCTGCAGGGATTTAATTCAGCTTGGAAACCCTTGCTACTATACACAATTGCAAAAATACTAGAAGAATAACCTACCTTTGGGTGGTAGAAAGATGGCTGTGTTACACTGCAGCGAAGCCAAGAAATAACAATAGCAAATGTCTGCACTGGATCTGTTCAAGAGCTCCTACCCTGGGATTGCTAGTTTAATACACATGATCATAAAGAAATTTTCCTAGACATTTTGTGTAGTTTAACTACCTTCTTGGAACACAGCTCGAAAGGCCTGGCTCACATCATTTATTTTGCATAGCATCTAATCCTTTTATGTGCTTCATAGTTTGTGAATGAGGAGTTTGAAGGGAGAAAGAACTGCCAATATTTTTCACTGTTTTTAGACATCCTCCTGCCGATTAATCTTTTTATGCTGAACTCTTTATTCTCTCATACCTGGTCCTCTCTCACACTTCTCTCTTTCTTTCTATTCACTCACTAAAAGAATCTGCTTTCAGGAAAAAAACTATTAGTGATGGGGTAAATGTAAATTCCTCTACACTCAAAAAGAATGGAGAATATCTTAACATAATATCTTCTACAGAAAACATTACCCATGCAATTCAGACAAGATAATAAATTAGAGGCATAACATTTGAAGATATGAGAGAATATATCACCTACAATGACAAGATATAAAGCACATAGGGTCAAGTTTAACCATAAATGCATATAAGCTTTCTAAGAGCATTAAAACATTCTTGAAACACACACACACACACACACACACACACACACACACACACACACACACCTTTTAGGACATTATGTTCTTGTATAGAAATATTTAAAATTGTAAAGATTTCAACTCTGCTTAAAGGAATTTTTTAATGCAATATGTTCTTAGAAACAAAATGACAGATAATTTTCCTTTGGCTTGCCTTTCTTCTGACCTCAAGGAAGTTTGTCTTGACAGGTCAGATAATAGCTTCTTAGGTGTTTCTTTTCTTTTTGTTCCTGGCTCAGAACTTGGTTAATAATCGTGGGAGGCCAAGCAAATGGGCACAACTCTAGTGAAGGATGAGAAATGGAGATGGGAGGAAGAGGGAGAAGGAAAAGAATGAAGGAAAATACATGTGGGTTCGAAAGTTCATGTGAAAAGTTACACAAGAAACAGCTGCAAAACTTCTTCAAAACAGGATAAAAAAGTTGTCAGATCTATTGATATCAGACACAAGCTCCTTGGGAAATGTCATAGAAGCCAAATAGCTCTCTGGTCAAATACTCTGTCGTATAAAATGAAATTTCATGAATCAGACTCTCCTCATTATGTCACATGCTTCTAATCCCAGCCTTCGGGAGGCGGAGACTGGAGGATCCAGTTGGCAGACAGCCTCAGCTGCTTAGCGAGGTCCTTCGCAACTCAGTAAGACCCTGTTTCAAAAAAATAAAAAGACTAAAAAACAGGGCTTGGGGTTCAGCTCAAAGGTACAATGTTCCAAGCTACACCCCCTGCCCTATATTTTATTCTTTATTTTGAAACAGGGTCTCACTAAGTTGCAGAGGGCCTCACTAAGTAGCTGAGGCTGGCCACGAACCACAATCCTCTGGTCTCAGCCTCCCGAATGCTGGGATACAAGCGTGTGCCACCACGTCCTGCTTAATTTTTTATTTTGGAACAGAGTCTTACTAAGTGCTGAGGGTCTTGCTAAAATGCTGAGACTGGTCTCAGACCTGTGATTCTCCTGTCTCAGTTTCCCAAGTATTGAGGTTACAGGTTGTGCCATGATGCCTAACTTTTATTTGATTATTACAACTTCCAAATTAGGTATTATTTATTACATTTTGTAAGTGAAGAGCTGAAACTTGGAGAAGTTAAGAAACCCACCCAAAATTACAAAGTTAGTTAATTGAAGTGCACACTTATGTCCCTCTAATTCCAAGGCCCTCATTCTTTCTATGGCATCTTTTTACTAATTTAAATTAATGCACTTTTTACTTTGAGATTTAAGTTGTTTCGCCTCTAGAAGCAAGACAGATGATTTAAAAGTAGAAATGGGAGCTGGGTATGATGGCACATGCTTATAATCCCAGTGCTTGGGATTCTGAGATAGAAGAATCAGAGGTTTGAGGAGAGCTTCAGCAAATAGTGGGGCCTACATCAACTCTGTTTTAAAATAAAAATAAAATAGGGCTGTGGATGTACATCAGAAGTAGAATGCCCCTGAGTTCAATCCCTAGTGCAACAAAAATGAATGAAGAATGAATGAATAAATAAATGAATAAATGTAGACATGGTAAACCTTTTCAGTTATTTTCATTACCAAATTACTTCTATCATGTAAAAGTGCATATAGCAGGGCTAAAATCTTGGTGGTCAATTTATAGACTACAGTTGTTGGTGTATGATGAGGCAATGCATAGTAAATCTTTAAGTGGCTGCTTTAGAAGGTGTTGTTAATAGGATGAGACAATATCAAAGGATGGATGGCTTTGTGTAGAGGGAAGACTGCCTTCTATCTAAACCTAGTATCACATCACTCTGGCCTTTCATGCCCCACCACTCTGTATCTCAGGAGTAATAGCAAGAGTTGGAAAGTACCTAAAACAGAGATTAATTTAAAACAGGACAGCCATTTCAGAGAAAAATGGATATCAAGAAATTTGAAAAGAAGTTCTAGCATTTGCTTAATCTTATGCCATAATATAAAAATAACAGGAAACAAACCAAATGAAATAACACCCCCCCCAAACTGTATAAATATAGGTGCAGAAGAGTCTCTAATATGTGAGCTTTGAGCAGTTATAGTCAGAAGGACTAGTGAGACTCTACAAATGAGATAAAACTGGTATTTTTAGTGCAAGGACATTGAAAATTAGCTGCAAAAGATGTAGACTGAGAAACACCATAAAAGAAAAAGCTCTAAAGAAAATCAAGTACTAGTGCTAAAAAGGACAAGAATTGACAATTCTCAAAAGCAGAAACGTTAGTGGATGATGAAAAATAAGAAAGTCTCACCTTTATAATAACAATTTAAACCAAATTGTCAATGGTTTAAAAATAAAAATGATCAGTTTTGATAAAGAGGACATAAAATTCACAGTGGGAATTTAGCAATAGTGGGAATTTAAACAGGCAGTACATTTCTGGAAGGTGGTTTAGGAATATGTACTAAGAACTTTAAATATGTTTGTATTCTCTAAGTACATTTGTCACAAATGTAAATGAAAGGAAAAATTACATTTCAAAGTATGTAATTCTATTTATTTGTAAGCAAAAAATCCCGAGTAATCATGCAACATAAAGGTACAATGCAGGCATTAAAATTATGATTTCCTTAATAAGATAAGAAAATGTATCAAATATATTATTTTATAATAAAAAGTAGTATTCTTACCGGGCGTGGTGGTGCACGTTTGTAATCCCCGCGCTTGGGAGGCAGAGACAGGAGGATCACGCAGGTTCGAAGCCAGCCACGTGTGCTGGCTTAGGAGACCCTGTTTCCAAATAAAAATGTAAAAATAGGTCTGGGAGTGTAGCCCGGAGGTAGAAGGGCTTCCAGGAACCCCAGTACCACCAAAAAAAAGTAGTATTCCACAAAAAATATTTTGCTGGCTAAAATGGGCACGCATGGTAAGCAGATTCCCATTATACAAAGTTGTATGAAGAAAATAACTATTCCTGGCTGGAAATGTAGCTAAAAAATTATATGACTCTCCTAGGATTTCTTGTAGGCAATAAAGTTTTTAAGATCAAATTGCTCTTACCCACTAAATACACTAGGAGATAAGGTTTTTGTGCTACTGAAATTATGATTTAGAAAGGAATAGCATACAAACTAAAAGGACTCTTTATTAAAGAAAATTTTCCAATCTATAATTGCTTATTTAGGTAGTAAATTAATAAGAATAAAGTAGTATAAAGTAGTATAAAAGATGGCTTAACTAATAATGCTAACAGCAAATCTCATATTATAGTATTGTAATTATAATTAGAGTTCTAATATGCATTGGTTTGTAAAAAGCTTGATGACACACAATTTCTATGAATTTAGTAGTACTTTAAATTATTTTGTCATTTGCAATAAAATCTACAGATATTTGAAATGCAGAGGCTTGCATAAGCATGAGACACTCTGCTTATCCAACATACAACCAATGCTTGGACTAGTCTATGAATTAATAGGATCCTTGCAATAATTCCATGACCTCCTAGAGAAAAATGAGAAATATTTCTATAGATATGTAACAAGATAAACTGGAAAAAAAATCCTGTATCCTCGACTAGAAGTACACTAATTCAAAAGAACTTAAACAGAGTTGATGCATTGGAATTACAGTAATTTCTGATTTCACCAGAACACCAAAAGAATAAATTTTAACAGCTACTATGGCCTCTACTTTAATGAAACCAGATCTCAGGCAGAAAATCCAAGTCAAAATCTTCTTTACAAAACAATGGTGATGGTAGTAGATGTGGGCATGTATATCGCTAAAGAAAAAAAAAAAAAAACAACCAAAACTATAGCATGAAATTAGATGATAAAATAATATAACACATAGAAAGTTAGAACAAACATCTTATCTTTACTGACATTATTTTAGTTGCTTTTTGGTTTTCATTAGTGAGTCAATGGCACTGCTTATTTCTGGTAAAGGAGAAAGAAGGTCAGATATAGCTTTATCCCAAGAATTAATCTAATCCAACATGGCAGAAAAATAATCCCTGGACCTTCCTTATCCCCATATATCAATTTGGCAACAATTTGTGGAAAAATTCCTTGTGAGAAGACCAGAAATTAATTTAAATGCTCCTATGCTATGGAAAAATTTAAAACTAGACTCACTAAAGCCAGTAGGGAAATTTGAGACCTCCTCTTGCTATAACCCTAACCGTTTGCAACAGCACTATACAATCAGGAAAGGAGCTTTTGGAGGAGATTCTCTCAGCTTCTTTCAAGGGACTTAGGGAGTTCCTTTGTATGTTTATTGCCCCATCTCTTTTGATGGAAATTCCCCCTTTCATTGTCAGAGTTCTGACAGGACTAGCAGTCTAGCTGCTTGAAGAGGATGAATATAGTAGCACACTGGGATGGTAGAGGCCATAGATCTTTCCCTTGGTAAGAATGGGGCACATGGGTGAAAAGTCCCAGATCTCCGCATCTTTCTAGTAAACAATTAATCAGTGTGTCTATTGCACCAACTTTTCTGGGGCTATTAAAGAAACTAGCATCTGATTTTCCAGTTTTGGAGTTCGGTCAGATTCAGCACAGTCTAGCTAACTGTGTGAAAATGGAGACAGCAGTGCAGACTGAGAGATACCATGGATCTCTATTCAACTCTACACAAAGTGAACAGATAAAACCCAGAGATGCCTTCCTTGTCCTGGGAAAAGAGGGGTGTTTTAGAGGTCTCTGACTTGGCTGATTGATGGGGGTCTTCTGTACAAGGACAGTCAGTGAAGATTGGAATAGCCCTTTGCAAAAAAAAAATAAAAATAAATTTTAATGCAGTGGAATGACCTGACTTATCTGATAGAGAATTAAAAACAAGTTTTATTGCCAGGTATGGAGGTACATGTCTGTAATTCCAAGTACTGAGGCTGAGACAGGAAGATTGCAAGTTCAAGCCAGCCTCAGCAACTTAATAATAATCACAGAAACTTAGGCCCCTTTTAAAAACAAAAAAATTAAAAGGACTAGGGGTGTTGTTCAGAAATGAAATACCTCTGAGTTCAATCCCTGGTAACAAAACAAACATACCAACAAAACTCCTCTCATAAAGATGCTTACAGAGTTCAAGAGAACAATGCATGAATAGTCGGTATTTCAACAAAGAACGAACATAATATAAAAATGAACAAACTAGAGTCTTGGAGCTGAAGATCACAATAATTGAACATAAAAATTCACTAAAGGGGTTCAATAGCAGACAAGATCAAACAAAAGAAAGGATCACTGAACTAGATCAAAGGGCATTGGAAATAATTCAGTGAGAGGAGCAAAAAGAAAACAATAGAAGGAATAAGGAAGAAAATTATTGCAAAAAACAAGAATTAAAAATGCAAAGAAAGTTTAAGAGACTTTTAAGACATCATTAAGAAAACCAGTGCAAGCCGGGCGTGGTGGCGCATGCTTGTAATCCCAGCATTCGGGAGGCTGAGACTGGGAGGATCGCGGTTCGCGGACAGCCTCAGCTACTTAGTGAGGTCCTCTGCAACTCAGTGAGACCCAGTTTCAAAATAAAGAATAAAAAATAGGGCAGGGGGTGTAGCTCGGAGGTAGAATACCCCTGGGTTCCATCACCAGACTTGCAAAAAAAAAAAAAAAAAAAAAGAAAAAAGAAAAGAAAACCAATGTGTATATTATGCGAGTCCCAGACAGTGAATAGAGATAAAAGAGCCATAAAGCTTATTCGAAGAAATAGTAGTGGAGAAAATCCCAAATCTCAGCATGGAAATGGCCATTATATCTAGGAATCCAAATAGCAACAAATAAGATAAACTAGAAGAAATTTACATCAAGACACAGTACAGTCAAATTTTCAAACATCAAATATAAAGAGAATGTTGAAAGCAGCATGAAAAAATAACTTCTTACATATAAGAGAACAACTATGAGATTATGAGTGGATTTCAGAGCAAACGCTTTGTAGACCAAAAGGAAGAAACATGATATATGCATAGTGCTGAAAGAAAAGAACTTCCAACCAAGAATACTCAAGCAAAAGTAGTCTTCAATAATAAAAGAGAGATAAAGACCTTTCTGGACACATAAAAGTTGAGAAAATTCAATACCGCTGGACCTATCTCATTAGAAAAGCTAAAAGGAGTTTTTCAAAATAAAATAAAAGGACACTAAACAAAAGCCTGGTCACATAAGAAAGTATGAAACTAGTTGGTAAAGGTAAATATATAGGAAAATATAGGACACTGTATTCTATGCAAATGTAACTAAAAGAGAAAGGCTGGCTATACTCAGAGGAAATAGACTTTAAGTGAAAAGCTACCAAAAACACAATGAGCCAAATCCACCAGGAATAGATACCAATTATAAATACATACACATCTAACACCAGAACATCTACCTATATATAAAGCCAACATAGAAACAACTAGTTGTGATTTTTTGTATAATTTCCAATAAATTATTCCAAGACCTATTGTCTTTAGCATTTCCCCCCTATGTTTTAGTTTTTTTTTAAACTGAGTTTTATAGTTTTAAGTATTACATCTAAGTCTTTAATTTTGAACTAATTTTGTGTAAGAGTTTAATTTCATTCTTTTGCATGCGTTGCCCCAACACAAGTTGTTGAAGATGAGAGATGTTTTAATGAAATGTTAGGAGCAATTTAAGAATAGTAGTAGGAAAAAATTGAAGGTAGTAAATTTTAGCTAACTCTTTTGAGGAGTTTTCCTATAAATAGAAGGAAGGAAATGGGTTAGTATATGAAAGGGAAAGTAGAATCTAGTGGAAGGAGAAATTTTTAAAGAAGGAATAAATTATATTGTGCTGAATATTGATGAGGATTTTTAGAAGAGAAAAAAGAAGAGGTGAAGAAAGACCAAGATAGAGTAGTTAATCTATAACACAGAGGAGAAAGTAGTGTATGTGGGCCAGCTGAAGGTAAGGGATTAGATGTGATGGAAGAAATTTGGAGATTATTTTCTGTCACTTCATTTTTCTCTGAACTTGCAAAGGTCATAATTTGAGAGTGAGGCTATAGAAGGATATATTGGAGGTTTGATAAAAGAATTGGTGTGAAATAATTATCTAGCAGAATAAGAGAATGAATACAGCAGAGGAATAGGAGTAATTGATAAACAGCATGCATGAGGCTTGGGACCATAAATTTAAAATGAGATCAATATTCATGACTATATTCTTTTCCCCAGCCCTGCTTAGCCGCTATAATGTAGACACAAAGTGGAGGGTTAGAACTAATCAGGGCTACAGTTCAGCAAAGTGAACGTGGTTATAATAAAATAAGAAGGGGATAATGCATTGAGGATGTATGGAATGAGTAATTACAGCTATCGACCATGGAATTTAATCTAAGAAATGAGATAAAGAAAGAAACCTAAAATAACTGAATAGCCCCAATTAATTGGAGAGTCTCAAGTAAAATGATTATAAAAGTGAAGTGCTAGAAGGCATGAGATGGAAACATTATAGATGATGGTATGTTTTAAATTGAGAGTGTGGAGCTGTTGTAGCTATTGGTAATGCCAAAGTTTGAGATGACTGCTGGAGAGACTTGGGGAGATGAGAACAAAAGATCACAGGAGATAGGTGGTCCAGGATCTGCTGTGTCAACGTGATAGAAGGATCATCTTTACATTTATTTACATAGCCAAAAGTTAAGACAAGAGTGGCAGTGCCAAAGAGAAGATGATGATACCAAAGTTCAACATTCAAGGGACAAGAGGAAGGAACCTAAGAGATGGCAGGGTATTGATTTTATCAAGAAGAGGCTCTAGGTGGTGTACCTGGATCGCATGAGATGTCAAGTGGGATGCTCTTACAGAGATGGGAAAGAGAATGAGATGGAGAGAACACTGAGCAGATGCTTCTCATCTTCCAGGTCTGCTCATGGGAAGGATGTGGGTGAAAAAAATGCTATTGTTAGAGAAGCCTGCATGAGAGAGTTGTATCATAGATTACACACTGTAATTTATTTACTCCACTTTAATGAATAACTAACTCAATAAAATAAACTCTCCAGGGGCAGATAGAGTTCAGTTTCAGTCACAGTGTGTGTAGAAACCTGAGGTTTTCTTGAGTCAGATTATGCTTACTGATTCTGCTAAGTGATAAGGTCCTGGGAAGTGACAGTGCCAATATACCTGTGCTTCAAAAACTCTGCCCTTCCATGTGCAAAAGCTGTCACCTTAATGGGAGTACAGATATCTCCCCACTTGACTCATGAGTTAAGTATTCCAGCAAATCATTCCAGTTTTCAAATAATTTGATTTCTATTCATTATTTTCACAAAACTACATGCTCTGTCTAAATTATATGTTTGTATATTTTAGTGTTTCATGAATATTCTAGGGAAAAAATGTGCTTTATTAGATTTCCTCCCAAGACATGCTGAGAACTTTTATAGACAGCACATGGGCCAGAATGAGCTGCTCCAGAGAACTTAGAGATAAGGGAGACAAGGTTGTCCTTGAAGAAATAAACCACTTAAATCAGCACGTGATGGAAAGAGACAGAATGTCGCCTAGCCTGGAATAACATCTTGATTTGGGACAACGAACTTGGCCTAATCAGAAATATTTATATCTAAGTAAGAAAGTATCAACAGAAGTTGAGGACATCTGAATTTAGGGAATTTGAGAATTACAGAGCTTGTTTCTTTGCTGTGAGGTTATTTCAGTTAATCACATTCTCCTAGGAATATCCACTTCCTTTTCCTCTATACCTCACAGGATAATCATGTGCTGATTACTGGTTGGAGAGAAGAAAGTTCTTCAAGTAGTTAATTGATCATTTTGGTCACTGAGAAAAGATTACCAGCTTCACTATGAAAGAACAAATTGCACTCTGGTTTACATGTAAGTATGGAGCAGAGAGTGGTCAGCATTAGTTCACTGGCCAGAGTTTGATGATCAACTGGAAACGACAAGTTTCATTGTAGGGAATAGAAGGTTGGGGACTGGATGCTGGGCTTTGATAGCATTGCCTGGTCGACTTTCTCTGATTGAGGTCGTCTAGGCATTTAGCAAGCCCTCTCCTGAGGACTCACTTTCAACCCCCTCCTGTGAACACTTTTATAATTACTAAGTTAGTTATTAAGCTACAGAGCATTCTAAGAGAAGTAGACCACAGTTATTAGTAAACACTTAATACATGTGTGTGGATGTGTGAATTAATAATTAATTTCTTCTTGGCAAATTGAGATTAAGTGCCTTTCCTCAGGTCACACAGAAAGCCAATCCCAAAGGCACAATTCTGTGATTTTATATTCATGGCCTTTTCAATGGGCTTCTCCACCCCCTTTAGAAGAAGAGTATCAAACACAATTCCCCATAAACCCTACCAGAATGGCACCTCATGGTAAATACATCCAAAGAGACTCCCCAATACACTTTTGAATTTAGTTGTTGATTCTGGATCATTTCTTCTTCTAATTCTGTGCTAATGAGATCATTCCTTTATTTAAGGATTTTTAATAAAGTTTTGAAAAGTGTTTAAAGTATTTCATTCCAAGAAATAAAGTTAATTAAATGATCATTATTCTTAAAGTTATAGGTATAGATACAAACCCTTTGCGCCATGAATATTGCTTTACTCTAAGTAATTATTCTTAGATTTATTTTGCTATCATCGGTCCCAGGCAAGTAAGTTATTACAAAGCTAAAGTCTACAATACCCATTAATAAGAGAATAATTATGGGGAAATGATATGTATTGGCCTAATCTTGGGTGATGACTTTTAACTTATTTAATGTAATTTTATTCTTTGTCCATTTAAATGAAGAATAATTTCTCTTATACTTTCTCTCACATATACTTTAACATGTAGTCTAAATATAACTTTAGAGTGTTGAATTGTCAGTAAATGACTATTTACTGACAGTAAATTATCAGTAAATCACTAGTATTTGATCATTCTGTCTGTTCTTTTGAAATGAGATTAATAGACTAATAGAAATGTCTTAACTACAGATAAAGAGGTGGAGATTGGAAATGTGATAGTTTTACAAAGGAGGGTGAATAATACCAAGTGATGACATTACACTTAATACTTTATAAGAGATAGATTAGTTTCCTAAAGAAGACAACAGTTTAAATAATGCTGTGTACCTAAATGAAACTACCAGTGCCAATCAATGACATTTACGAGAAAGGGAAGGTCCAGAGAAAAGAAGGTGAGGTCCAGAGGAAAATCCACCAAGTGACGTGTGTATGTACATCCTATTATTCTATACATTCAGTATGATGTATAATTACAAATGCACCAGAAAGGTATTTAAAAAACAACTAAAAACTGTTTTCATGAAAAAAGATAGATTAATAGACCAAATTCACACTTAGTAGAAATAAGAGGGAAAATATATTAATGTGTCCAAATAAGGCCATGTAGTAAATTGGTAGTCTTTTGAACCATCCTATGACTATGTATTTTATATTCTAGAGATTTAGTTGACTTAAGGAGTACCTGCTAGAATTCATTACCAAAAACAAGTGAAATATTTTCCCCTTTTATAATTTTAATTTTGCTTACTTCATAAAATTAATCTTTTGTTCTATTTTAAGTTTAGTGATTGAAAGATTGTTTATCTTAAAATTTTGATTTGATTCATTAAAAAGTTTTAAATAATCACAAAAGAAAAAATGGTAATTTGAAATTATTCAACTTATTAACAATTAATCAAAGTAAGTATATGATCCTACTTAATATCCTAACAAAAAATTCATGAATATCTCCCTTTAGTATTTTAGATCAATCTTTCTTTACTGTTTTAGATCTCACTGAAAACTTTTAAAAGAAAATAATACTTTTTCACAATTTAATTTTGCTCAAGAATAATTTCCCTCCCTCCCTCCCTTCCTTCCTTCCTTCCTTCCTTCCTTCCTTCCTTCCTTCCTTCCTTTCTTCTGCTCAGATCAAACCCAAGGCCTTGCTCATCTGAAGCAAATGCTTTACCACTAGGGTATACCCCCAGCCCAATAATCTCTTTCTCTAAAGTTCATAAACGTCACTAAATTTTATAAGTGCTTTATATACTAAATATTCTCAAATATAAGTGAAAGTCTCTACATAGAATAAGTATTAATTGAATCTCTGGGTTCTTGTTATGCTTATATATAGAATGTCCCCTGAAGAGCTTATGTATGTTCAGAGCCGATATAATGAAGTCATGGGGATTGTAATCTCATTAGTACATAAATCCATTGAGAAATTTGCCTCAGCCTGGCTGGTATCCTAGGCTAGTGGGGTGTGGCTGGAGAAAGTGGGGCCCTGGAGGTGTGGCCTTGGGGACCTTTCTTTTGTCTTTAAATCGTCTTGCCTGATCACATTCCTTTTGCTTCCAGCCTCCAGGCCTCCACAAGCCTGAGAGAAGAATCCTTGTTTTCTTTCTCTTCTTCCTCCTCTTCCTCCTCCTCTTTTTCCTCCTCTTTCTTCCTCCCTTCTCCTTCTTCTCCTTCTTCTCCTTCTCCTCCTTCTCCTCTTTCTCCTCCTCCTCCTCCTCCTCCTCCTTCTTCTATTTCTTCTCCTTCTCCTTCTCCTTCTCCTTCTCCTTCTCCTTCTCCTTCTCCTTCTTCTTCTTCTTCTTCTTCTTCTTCTTCTTCTTCTTCTTCTCCCTTGGCTCTGTCGATATAACCCCACTTAATATGGACTGAAACTCTGAGAGCTCAATATATACATATATACATATATATACATATATACATATATACATATATACACATATATACACATATATACACACATATATACATATACATATACATATACATATACATATACATATACATGTGTATATATATATATATATATATATATATATATATATATACCTTCATTTAAGTTGTATGGTGAGGCTTTTTGGATTATGAAAGTAAGAATGCTGACCAACATAAATCTATCATGAGTAACAAATATTGAAATAACTTTCATTTAGCTTGTTTAAAAAGGTATATTGAGCCGGGCATGGTGGCACACGCTTGTAATCCCAGTATTCGGGAGGCTGAGACTGGAGGATCATGGTTTGTGGACAGCCCCAGCTACTTAGTGAGGCCCTCTGCAGCTCAGTGAGACCCGGTTTCAAAATAATGAATAAAAATAGGGCAGGGGGTGTAGCTCAGAGGTCAAATGCCCCTGGGTTCCATCCCCAGACCCGCAAAAATAGATAAATAAATAAATAAATAAATAGGTATATTGAGACACAATTTAAATACAATAAAATTCACCCATTATAGTGGAAAATAGTCAATTGATATTTATCCAGTCTGTGAAGCAAAAAGAAAAAATAATGAATGAAAACAAAGAAGGGAAAAATGTCTCAGAGACCTGTGGGATGCTGTTAAGGGTACCAGCATAATATAGTTCCCAAAAGAAGAGAGACTATTTGAAGAAATAAATACTGTAAAATTCTGAGATTAGATGAAAAAACACTAACTTGTTTATCAGTTTGAATATCAAAGTCCAAGTAGTAGAAAATAAAACCGATGCACAGCTAGACACTTTATAGTCAAATCATCAAAGAAAGACAAAAGCAAGGAGGGAATCTTGAAAGTAACAAAAGAAAAGTGACCCGCCACATACAGGGTACACTAGCACAAGATGCGTGGACAACCTGCCAGTAGAAACTGGAATACAGTAAGCAGCGAGGTGACATTCCAAGTGCTGAAAGACAGACGGTCAGCACCGAGTTCTACATGCAAAAACCTCGCCCTTCCAAAATGAAGAATATATTAAGAAATTCCTAGATATTAATACAAGATATAAATTTTTGCTGGTGGATTAGTACTACAAGAAATAATAAGGGAGTTCTGCAGGCTAAAATTAAAGTACATTAGATAGTAATTTGACTGCATGCAAAAAAATAAAACTTACTGGTAACAGCACCTGCAGATATATATATATATATATATATATATATATATATATATATATATATATATATATACAATAGAGTATTTTACAAGATTTTTCTTCTTATATCCAATTTAAGAAAAAAAGACAGCTATATTAAATCAATAATTACAACGATCCACTGATGGGCTTATAAAAATAAATTTCTGTGATTATAATAAGATAAAGGAGAGGGGAAGGGGGTGGAACTGTACTGTCATTCCTTCCATGTGAATATAACACTAAACTACATACAAAAGACACACATTTTTTTCCACTGGCCATTAAACTCTGACCCAGATTAGAGCAGTTAAATTCAAGTCTCCTGGGAATAAATGGCATGGTAATCACTTGGATGACCGAGTGAAATCCACTATTTAGTGGCCTTCCCTCACTCTTGTAACAAATATTTATTGAGCCACTGTTAGGTTCCAGGGACTCCACAAGAAACATGGACACAGCCTTTTGTTTCAAGGGGATAATTGGTGAGTAATCAGGGAATCCCAAGTAAGCAATGAATGCTTTGACAGAGTAAAGCGCCATGACAGCACGAGGGAGGTGTGTCTTGCCTACATCAGGGGGTAAGGGAAGAGTTCCGAAAGAGAAGGGAATCTGAAAAAGACCAGAGAGTTGAAGTGAGGGGATGAGGGTGGAGAGAAATAATGAATGTACTAGTCAGGTATGGTGGTGCATACCTATAATCCTAGTACTTGGGGTGCTGAGGCAGGAGGAGTGCAGGTTTGAGGCCAGCCTAAGCAACTTAACAAGACCCTATTTCAGAGTTTAAAAAATAATAAGGACCAGGGATATCGCCTAATTTACAGAAATATCTGAGGATGGAGTGGCATAAACACTTAGAACTCAAGAGGAGGAACTCTGCAGGCAGATGCACAGATGCACCTGAGTTCACATCTTGCTTCTGTCTCTTACTTAGCCGTATAGCCTTGAGTGAGTTGCTTAAATTTTATTTATTCAACTAAAAAGAGAGGATAATAATAGCCCCTACATCACCAAGTAATTTTGAGAACAAAACCAATCAATCTGTGTAAAGGGCTTAGAAGAACAATGTGCCTGGAACATACTAAGTTCTGTACGCATACTATTATAATAATGGAAAGGCCTAACAAGGTCCCACACAAGGGAAGTGCCTTTACAAAGGCAATTCGATGTATTGACTGCAGCACTCAGTAACCTAAACTTACAATGAACTACCACACTGACAAAGAAGATCATGGGGCAGGGGAAAAGAAGGGTTAAAGAACCACTTAGAGAACAGCAAGTTTTCTAAGTGGTTCTTAAAAAAGCTCCCAATATTATGCTTTCCTCAAACCCACTGCTAAACAGTCATTATTGTTCACCATGTTGCTGAATAATATATAATGAAATGGTCTTGTTATTACCTAGACCAGAATTAAAATAAAATCATCTTATCCAATTAGGTGTGGTGGCACACGCCTTTAATCTCAGTACTCGGGAAGCTGAGACAGGAGGATGGCAGGTTCAAGATCAGCCTCAGCAACTTAGCAAGACTCTCAAAAACCTTGCAAGACCCTGTTTCAGAACAACGACTAAAAATGGATGGGAGTATAGCTCAGAGATGGAATCCAATTGAGTTCAATCCCGAGTAAAACGCACACACACACACACACACACACACACACACACACACACACCAGTTCATCCTTAATAACTCAATAAATAGTAGTTATTATATGAGAAAAAAGCTGTCAACTTCACCTGGATAACCTAAGTTGTTCTTTTTATTTTTCCCTCATGAATAAACGACATAGAAATCAAATGTAAAACTAGAAGGTTGCATAGGGCTTTGGCTTCAAAACTTTGGATGGGATCTAGAAGGAAAGTTTTCACTTACACTGGAATGTAAGCTTTATGAAATTATGGATTAGGGATCTATCTACCGTTGCTTCTGCAGAACCTAAATAGCTTCTCATAAATTGTAGGTGTTCATTTAATTACTCTGAATGAGTAAATGAATGATAAAATATGGACAGACTTTGCTCTTTGGTCAAGGCCAATTCTTTTCTGGAAAATGTTTGAGTAGGCACTGCCAGAATGTGCCATTGGGACTGTAATTTTTCTCACGTACATTGCTAGTCTAGTTCTCTTCTGATCGAGATAGTCTATGTTTATTTTAGTACATTTAGACTAATTACTATTTTACTTTATTCATTTTTATTCAGTATATTTAGGGAGAGAGGGAGAGTTTGCAAATCTGTGCCATTGAGCAGTTCTTGGTTAGTTTGATAATTTAAGCTTCAGAGCACAAACTTAATTATGTTTTTATGAGCATGATCTATACCAAATTCTTTAAACTCATTTATAAAATGTTTTACTTATAGCAGAATAAACTGATTTTATGCATGCATAGTATTAAAATATCTTTGATTATGCCTTGAGAAGTATCTATAAGGTTCCCAGTGCAAACTCTAAAAATAAAATAGATCACATTTTAACAAAAAAATCATTCTCAACATAATAAATGGCAATAAATTTTTATTATTATAAACTTATAGAAAGAAACATTTCAGCTGGGCATGGTGGCAAAAATTTGTAATCCCAGTACTTGGGAGGCTGAGACAGGAAGAACACAGGTTCAATGACAGCCTCACATGTAATGAGACTCATCAACCTAGTGATACTCTGTTTCAAAATAAAAAAAATAGGACTGGGGTTGTAGCTCAGAGGTAGAATGCCCCTGAGTCAGGATTAGGGTTAGGGTTAGGGTCAGGGTCAGAGAGAGACAAAGAGAGAGAGGGAGGTCAGTATGTACCTAGATGATCTGTTGTAAATATTTCATTTTAAATGTAATGAAATTGAGTCTGACAATATTTCTTTATAGCATTTCAGTAACAATGCAGGGAAAGGGAATTTGTTGTAACTCAACCATAGATGGCTAATCAATGGTTAATATGGGCTAATGTACAGTTAATATGTGACTACCAGTAAGGCAGTCAAATAGCAGAGTAGTTATTGAAGGGAAAGCCCTGGAGCTTGCATAACTGATTCGTATTTATAATTCTATATTTAACACTGTTTATGGAAGCAATGAATCAAAGGAAAAGCAGTGTTATTTAACGTTAAGACTTCATGCCAATGACTTTTAAACATCAAGGTTGGAAAGTTCCCAAACAAGGAGATTTCAGATTCCTAACTCTAGGAAAACTAACTTGGAAACAATTCTGTGGTGGGTTTATGGAAGAGCACACAAGGTCAGAAAGGTTTCATTTTTTTGTGCTGAAGAAAAACATCCTTCACCCAGGCTCCCCAGACCTCTCCACCCAGACACGTTAGACTGCTGCAGGATGCCCCACAATACAATGAGTTGGGTCTCATTGAGTGAAGGTTGAATATTTGCTAAGCATTAAGTATTTGCTGAATGTTGCTCCTGATGCCTCCTTCCAGGCTGCAATTTTTTATTTATTTATTTATTTTATTTATTTATTTTTCCTTCTGCCTCTGGGATACACTCCCACAGGCTACACTCCCAGACCTATTTTTTTTTTTTTTTTTTTTTTTTTTTTTTTTTTTACTTTTTATGTGGAAACAGGGTCTCTTAAACCAGCAAGGCCGGCTCCGAACCAGCGCAATCCTCCTGTCTCCGCCTCCCAGCTAGTGCCAGGCTGGAATTTAACAGATAAAAATTAGGAGCTTAGCCGGGCGTGGTGGCGCAGGCTTGTAATCCCCGCGCTTGGGAGGCAGAGACAGGAGGATCGCGCAGGTTCGAAGCCAGCCGCGCACGCTGGCTTAGGAGACCCTGTTTCCAAATAAAAATGTAAAAATAGGTCTGGGAGTGTAGCCCGGAGGTAGAAGGGCTTCCAGGAACCCCAGTACCACCACAAAAAAAAAAAAAAAAAAAAAAAAAATTAGGAGCTTACAGAGTGAGGCTGTGTGTTAAGATTCGTGCCATAATAAAGTAAATCAGATTCAGGTATTAATTGATCTCAAGTAGCTTGCCTTCTAATAAAAGTGGATGGTATACATGCTCATTAAAACAACACGCCTTTAAGATGGGCTCATACGTACAATGTTCCCAATAACCTATACAGAGTTCTAAGTAGAGAGATTATTTGGAGTGTCGAAGAGTGGGATCAGCCAAGCACAGAAGGAGAAGATACATATGTTTCCTCTAATATGCCCAAACTAGGAAACACAAAGGATACTAGTGCTCCATATATTAGAGGGGAAATACTAGCTAAGTTTGAATGGAAAGATAGGAGAGGAGGAAGGCCGATCTTGATTAATGAGGGTCTACACCTGAACATGTGTAAAATTATGAATAAGACATGGTTAACCTGGACAACCATTGGTGGGAGGGGGGAAGGGAAAACGGGGGTGGGGGGAGAGAGGGCACCAAATATAGTTTAAATGTATACCATTTATGTTCAATAAAAAAATTGTTAAAAGAAAAAAAAAAGAGTCCACAGAGGGATGGCAAGGAGTGGTGAAATTTGCTATTGTTTTTAAATTTGTTTTTGTATTTGCAGTGCTAGGGATCAAATCTAGGGCTTTGCATTTTGCCACTGAGCTCTGTCCCTGAGCGTGAAGAGTGAAATCTGAAGAACTTAGAAAAATATCACGGAGGGACAGCAATCTTTCATGATAGCTACCCCATCACTTTCTCCCAGTCCCCTTCCATCCTCTCTTCTTCTACTCATCTGAACACAGTACCTAGCTCTTTGGTGCACCCCTTTCTCTTTTCCTGATCATCCTTTGGCCTTTGAAGCCTCAATATAGTAATATGTTATTTCTTATATGACATTATTTATTACACAATTCACCCTGCAATTATTTATAACATGAGTAAAGAGTACTTTATTCATTAGAGATCTTCAGTTTAGTTGAGTTACAAAATGGATTACAGAATTATTAATTATTAATTAGTATTAGTACACACAATTTCTAATCCTTATCTAGTAAAAAAGTCTTTTGTCAGTGAAGCATCTCAATGTGTGTGTGTGTGTGTGTGTGTGTGTGTGTGTGTGTGTGTGTTACTTGGAATTGAACCCAAGGACATTCTACCTCTGAGCTCTAGCCCTGGCCAATTTCATTATTATTATTTTATTTTGAAACAGGGCCTCACTAAGTTGTGGTCTTGCTAAGTAGCTGAGGCTGGCCTGAGCCTGCAATTCTCCCAAGTATTGGGATGACAAGTGTGCACCACACCTGGACCAATTTCTCTTTAAAAAAAGGGGGGGGGGATCCTAACCCTTGTCTCCTGTCTGCCTCACAGAAGTCCTGAGAAAACTAATGAAAGTCTTTTGAGAGGGTTTAAAATCTTCATAATGAATATTAGATACGTTTTTAAAGATTCATCCATATAGGCATATGTATCAAACATCATTTAAAAACTTTCTGGATGGTATTCTAACATAAGGATATATGATTTGTTTAACAATTAATGTGTTGATGGATATTTGGGTTGTTCTTTTTTTACTTTTTTGAATTTTCCAATTATCTTTTTTATTTATTTTTTATTTTATACATTTTTATTGAAAATAAATGGTATACATTTAAATTGAACTTGGTGCCCTCTCCCCCCGGCCCCCATTTTCCCTTCCCCTCCTCCCACCAATGGTTTGGGTTGTTCTTAATCTTGAGCTCTATTATTATCAAGTAGTTTTTTGGGGCATTATCTTTTGTTACTGGATCGTGTGGTGGATGTATATTTAACTTGAGATGTTGCCAGACTGCTTTCTCAAGTGGTAATTTTACAATCGTATAGGTTATACGTGAGAGTTAAAATTTCTTTTGGAATCTTTTTTAATGCATACAGATGTTGGCTATTATTTGCAGATGTAATTGTGTTACAGTGGTTTCTCACTTTAGAGAAGGTTTAAATGTAGTACTGAACAGAACAAATATTATGTGTGTGTATGAATGCATTAGTAGGAACCTTACTATTGGTTTGTTCAATCATTTTCTTTTTTCTTTTCTTTTTTTTTTCCAGCACCAGGGCTCTCACTTGCTCGGAAAGCACTTGATCAGCCTTGATTCTAACCATTTAACAGGTGTGTAGGGATGTCTCATTAGAGTTATAACTTGCATCTTTCCTAGTGTGTACATCTCTTCATGTGCTTATTTGCTCTGCACACATCAGATACTTTGTCAATTTTATTAATGAATTAATATTATCATTGAATTTTATCAAACTCAGTAATAAATTGAGAGTTCCTTAGATATTCAGGATATAACTCCTTAATCAAATATGCACTTGAAAATTTTTATCTTGGCCTGGAAATTTACCTTTTTATATCTCTCGGTATTGTTCCCTAGTTTTCAGTGTATGTGATTTTCTGTCTTTTGTCAAATATATTACTCAGTATTTAATATTTTTTTCTTATTTGCATACGTGCACTGTTCACATTTCAAATGCTTTCCAGCCACAGGTGACTAGTGGCTACTTAAGACAGAACAAACCTAGGACTCTTTTATTTTTTGGTGATTGGGATTGAACCAGTCTACCTCTGAGCTACATTCCCAGCCCTATTTTTATTTTTTTTATTTTTAAATACAGTCTCACTAAATTGCAGAGGGCCTTACTAAGTTGCTGAGGGTGGCTGTGAACCAGAAATCCTCCTGTCTCAGCCTCCCAAGTACTGGAATTACAGGTGTGAGCCACCACACCCAGCTAACATAGGACATTTTTATTTCTGCAGGAAGTTCTACTGGATTATGCTGTTCTAACGTATATTTATATACACATCACTGAAAAATATTAATGACTGCATTTGATATTATTTAGCATGACTTTATAAAAGATAAGATGTGAATTTAGATATTTTCAAACAAAAAATAAGCCTAGAAACTGATCAAGTGTAAGTTTTCCTGTTTCTCACCATTGAGTTAGCTTCTATTTTATTTATCTACTTATTTATTTATTTATTATTTATTTGCGGGTTTGAGGATGGAACCCAGGGGCACTTTACCTCTGAGCTACACCCTCTGCTCCATTTTTTATTCTTTATTTTGAAACAGGGTCTAAGTTGCAGAGGGCCTCACTAAGTAGCTGAGGCTGTCTGCGAACCGCGATTCTCCAGTCTCAGCTTCCCGATTGCTGGGATTACAAGCGTGCACCACCACGCCCGGCTTGAGTTAGTTTCTAAATGTATGCGCTTCCTTTGCTTAAGCAGGAAAGCAAATTGAGGACATTGAAAGGAATTATCCCTGCTCACAGCTTCAAAGCAATTAACCCAAAGTTATCACACTGCAGTACAGGAAAATTATAATGAGAAAAATGATTAGTAATTTAGTAAATATATATTTAGATTTACAATATGGTAAAATATATTGAGAATATCCACTTTGATGCTTGGAAAATAATTACATGTGAAAAACACCTATCTTTCTGATATGCAAAAGGCAATATATGAACTTTGTGTGTTGTTGTTGTTTTTATTTTATTGAAAATGGTATATTTAAACTGTGCTTGGTGACCTCTCCCCCACTGTTTCTCCCCCCTCCCAACAATGAGTGTCCAGGTTAACCATGCTATATTCATACTTTTACACGTTCGGATGTAGCTCCTCCGTAAATCAACCTCAGCCTTTATCCTGTCCTGTCCTTCCTTTCTAGCTTTACTGAGATTTCCCCTCCATTATCTGGAGTCCCTCTGGTATCCCCAATATTCCCTAGTTTGGGCATATTAGAGAAAACACATGTCCCATTTCTTTCTGTGCTTGGCTGATCTCACTTAACATAATGTTCTCCAGATCTTTCCATCTTCTTGCAAATGGCATGATTTTGTTCTTCTTTATAGCTGAGTAGAATTCCATTGTGTGTATTTTCCAAAATCTTGCAATTCATTCATCTATTGATGGAGATATAGATTGGTTCCATATTTGGGCTATTACGAATATATGGACTTTTAAAATTTCTTATTAATTGATTTATTAGCCTACAATGTCTTCTTCCAATGTCTACAACCTCCTTTGTACAATGTATAAGAAGACATATCTGCCTTTGAATTGTCCATCTTCAGAAACTCCTTCTCAGGTACTTTCCCAAGCACCAGCCTCTCTATTTACATTTATTTCTCTTGGTTGAATTTTAACACATCACAACTAATAAATAACAAAGTTACTCAGCCGGCTTTCTATAAAGCCAAGAGCCACTCTTTATGCAAAGTTATCCAGCATTAGTCATTTTAAGAGATAAATTTAATAAGCTACAATAATGGAATACATCGTGACAGTTTTGCCCTTTCAACTAAATAAAGTGGAATAAAATTGTGAAATTTTTTAATGAAAACTCGCAGGGATGGCATAACGGCACTCTCCTTATTCACACAGATAAATGAGTGAACAAAGAAAGGAACAAAACAAGGACCCAGTTGATCCAATGCTTCATTTCCCTTTATGTTTCCAGACTAATTATATGTCCACCAACCAGAGAAAAGTCATTTTCTCTTGAGAAATTTGTTCAGTTTTGCATATCCTAACTGCTATAGAGGAGTTCTCATGTGGACCTGATTATTATTCATTCTCCTTATAGTTTTCAACTATAGGGTTCTAATTCTCCAAGATCACAAAGGACAGATCTAATCTAGCTTGCTCTGATATTGTTCAAATATTTAAAAATATAAATTGGTACACTTTTTTTCTCTTTTCCACATATATGCAACCACTACCATCAACAACAAATCCTTTGTTTCTTTTTGTTAAATCTTCCCATTGCCTCCAGACTTTATTTAGGTGCTAGATTCCAGTTCCCGCACTACCCTCAAAGCACAGGACTATTCTGTGTAGTGCACAAAGTCAAAATGCAGCTCTAGAAATGGCAAGGGTGAGATCCCAGAAGGTTGAGGTAAGATTGATTTTCCCTTCGTTCTCAATTTTTATATTATCTTAGCTTTTTAATTATTATTACTTTGGGGATCATACTAGCTTTTTTGGTATGTGCATTTCAGTTCTAAAGTTATCTATTGAGTTTTTATCAAAACCACACATATAGACTCACAGCTCTGCCAACTAAACCCTTCTAGTTTTTCTCACATAAAATATGATGACATCACCATTCCCTTAACTATGCTAATAGATGTAGATAATTTTAGGGTCACTTAAAAAACTGAGGCCCAGAAGGAAGAAGTGACCAGCTAATTGTCACACAGCTAAATGTGGGCACAGCTGAGGCTGGAACAGAACAGAACCTCTCATGTTTGGAACTAAGTTTTCCCACATAGACTATCTTCTGTATTTTCAACAACTGGGAGTTCTACATTAGCCCTTCTTACATTTTCTTTCAAGAAGTGTTTATCCTTGATGAAGTTATTTGAGTTTGAGTGTGTCATTTGGGTTTGTTTGGGTATGTTTTTGTCATAACAATAGTTAATGCTTAATCTTTGTGTGTGTATGGGAGGGGAGTATTGGTGATTGAACCCAGGGATATTCTACCTCTTAGCTATACTCCTGGCACTTTTAATTAATTAATTAATTAATTAATGTTTATTTTGAAACAGGGTCCCACTAAGTTGCTGAGGCAGACTTTGAACCTGAGATCCTTCTATCTCAGTCACCTAAGTACTGGGATTATAGATGTGAACCACCACATCCTGCTAAAACTCCTTATTCTCAACACACACACACACACACACACACACACACACACACACACACACGAGAAAACACTTGTTTGAATAACTGTATGGTTTACAGTGCACTTAATTATCCATCATCATTTATTGTCTTGTATTTCCTCTCAGCTCATCTTAACTATAGATTTTAGAAGAATTTTTTTTCATTTTCTTACATAAATGATTACTAAAACCATTAAACTGGATAAAACTAAAAATTGAGCACTTCAGTGAGAGACTAGAATTTCTCTTCATAGACACATTAATCAATTAATTAAAATTATTTGGTTTCAGTCAACCAACCAACAAATTATAATCACCCCAACCACCTGCTTGATCCACATGTTCCTGACTTGTGATGGAACTTCCATTATTACAAAAAGTGTCCCAAAATTTGTTGCATCTTGCTGAAATTTAGTGGTAATATTTACACTATTATGGGCAAAAGAAAATTGGTCTTTTCTGATGTTGTAGTCAATTATGAAATAGCATGGTACAGGTACAAAAACAGACACATAGACTAATGGAACAGAAGACTCAGAGATAAATCTGCACACTTACAGCCAATTGATTTTTGACAAAGGGGCCTAAAACATACACTGGAAAAAGACAGTCAGTCTCTTCAACAAATGGTATTGGCAAAACTGATTAACCATATGCAGAAACATGGAAATAAATCCCACTTTCTTATCCTGCAAAAGAATCAATTCAAGATGAATCAAAGACTTCGAAGTCAGACCAGAGATCATGAGGCTCCTTGAAGAGGGCATAGGGCCAGCAATACAACACGTAGGCATGGGTAAAAACTTTCTCAACAAGACCACAAAGGCAAAAGAAATTAAAAGGTGGATCAATACATGGGATTGTAGTAAATTATAATAGTTAAAAAAAAACTTTAAGTAAAGCCTTGTTACTGCAAGTGTGATCCTAAGACCAGTATATTAGGATCACCTTGAATTGTGCTGGAAACACTGAATCTTCTCTGAGATGCTCTGTTTGGATGTAGTGACTCAGAATCTGCAACTCAGCAAGATCTTTAGGTCATCATTTTTCTAAAGACATCTTACTGCATAAAGCAACTTTAGAACTAAAATATCATCCCTAATTTCTTTACTGATACATTTCTGGTATGTCAACCAGAAATTATCATCAAATCATTTCAAGTGAAAAGTTAGTCAAATACTAATTGCAATAGGACATGAAATTTTATAGAAATATGGATAGACAGACATATATGACACAATAAAATCTATCTTCTAGTGAAAAACTTTTTAAAATGTGAGAAAGAAATATTGCTTATATAGTAAAACATAATTTTCATGGTATTAGGCATAAGCTGGTTAAATAGAAATAGGCTTTGCATCACGAGAAAAGTAGATAAAGTGGTATTAAATAGAAATTCTTAAGGGCTTTCTATATTTACTCAATGGAAAATCATTTTCCACTTATATATCTACTAGAAAGTTACTCACCCTTTGGACACATAGCTGACAACATAGCATCACATCTTTAGAGGGGAAAAAACAGTGTTCAAGACAGAACACGTGCTGCTAAAAGTTGTGTCTCTGTTCCCTAGGAACACAGAATTCACTCATGTAAAATTTTAAAGGATATGAGACTCTCATTAAAAGGTGTTTCAGAATTTAATAAATGCCTACAACTCCAAAGATAACTATCCAGTCATCTTTTTTCAAGAATCCTCTGCAAATAGAAGTTAACTGAAGTGGAACATGAGCAAGATGGTAAAACAGGAGTTTCTGGAATCAATCAATTTGAACAAATGAGACTAGCTAAGCACAGAAAGAGAAGGGACATATGTTCTCTTTAATATGCCCAATCTAGGGACTATTAGAATACCAGACGGACTCCAGATAAGGGAGGGGAAACCTCAGCAAAGCTGAAATGGAAGGGTAGGAGATGAAGATGGATGAGGTTGATTAATGGAGGAGCTACATCCAAATATGTGTAGAAGTATGAATGTAGTATGGTCAACCTGGACACTCATTGTTGGGAGGGAGGGGAATTGAGGGGGAGAGGGCACCAAGCACAGTCTGAATGTGTGCCATTTTCAATATGATCACATAAAAATAAAAAATAAAATGTCCATACCTATAAAATATTTTTAAAATGACTAAGAATCCAAGGGAGAGTTTATAGTATATGAGTGGAGCACTTAAATAAGAAAAAGCTCATTGGAGGTGATAGAAAGGACCATTTCACACTACCTGTGTCACCACCAATTCTGGACATATATCCAGAGAGTCAAAATCAATATGTCAAAGAGATAGCTCTTCCTCCATGTTCACTGCAGCAGTATTATTACAATAGTCAAGGTGTGGAATCAACCAAAGTGTCCACCATCCGTTTAATAGATTAAAAAATATAGCATATTTAATACAATGGAATATTTTCAGCCTTTTTCAGGTATATCTTACAATTTCTTTTTTTTATTTTTATTGGTGCATTATATTCATGCATCATATTGGGGTAAAAAAACTTGTGTGTAGAGACATGCACACATCACTGATTTAACCCCTACCCAATTCCCACCCAATTCCCACCCCATTCCCTCCCCATTCCTCCCTCCCTTGCTTGGCTTAGTGATTGACTTCGATATGTTTAAGTACATTGAGTGTTTTAGAGATTTTTCTCTTCCCCCCTCCTTTCTCCTCCTTTAGGTTGTCTTGTTTGCTCCTCCATAGGATTTTCTTTTTCATCTAGAGTTCCTCCTATGACCCAGTTCTCCCTAACTCTCACATATTAGGGAAAGCATCTAATTTTTTCTTTTTTGTGACTGACTAATATCACTTAGCATAATGTCCTCCAGTTCCATCCATTTCCCTGAAAATGATGTAATTGAGGTTTTTTTTGATGGCTGAGTAAAATTCCATTGTGTACCTATTCCACAGTTTTGTAATCCATTCATCTGTTGATGGACATCTTGTCTGGTTCCATAGTTTGGCTGTGGTGAATTGTGCATCTATGAACATAGATACCATTTTTAATAATATGAATGAACATGGAGGACATTAGGTTAAGTGAAATTAACCAGGCATAGACAGGCTATTTTTGCTTGATCTCACTTATAGATGGAATCTAAAAAATAGTCAAACCCTTAGAAATAAAGAACAGTAGTCTGGTTCCAAGGCTCAGAGTATTGAGAAATAGGGAGATATTGGTTAAAGGGTTCAAAGTTTTGCTTATGCATAGTGATTAAATTCTGGAGATCCAAAGTTCAACACGATAACTATAGTTAATACTGTGTTGTATACTTGAAATATGTTAAGAGAGTAGACCTTAAACATTTTCACTCACACCAAATACATGAGATGATGTATATGCCAATTATCTTGACTGTGTGAATGATTTCAGTTCTCGTATGTATATAATAATGTTTTCTACCCTAAATATATGGAATATGTGTCCAATTATACCTTGGTAAGTCTGAAGGAAAAAAAGTAATTTGGGTGACAAAACTTTCAAATATTTCTCAAAATAACTTTTATTCATTTTTGTCACCAAATACCAAATTGTTTCTTTTTCTGTATAAAAATATTAATACAAAGACTAAAATTAAATTAATTTTGAGTATCAAGTAAATGAGTACTATCTTTTAAAAATAATAGTTCAGAATCCTTCACCAAACAGCAGAGAGTAAAACAAACAGGAGAAAGACAAGTACTGATCTTTTTCCCTCTACGGAAAGCTAAGATTCAAATTTTTGTAATCATTAACTTTACCTATTTTTGGTTTAAGTTGGTCTTTTGAAATAGCTATTTTGTTTGATGTGGGCTCCAAAATGTTTGGGCAACAAACGTGATAAATATTTACCCTATCACTACTCCAACCTTACCTGATGTAAGCTTTAACAACCCCAGTGACCCAATTCTTCCCAGGTATCCTTGTTGACAGTGCTACTATTATTCCATTGCCATCTGCACTTTTCATATATCTAAATGTTAATTTGACACCATGTGACTTCTACAGCATGCACTGCATGTGATCTTAAAATAAAACACAAAAATTATCCCCCCATCTTAATCTGCATCATGCTTCAGAGTGTGCAGACATCTCTAAAATAATCGATCTGTTGTTCTGTGTACCCTCTGCCCTCGCTGAAGTTTGTACTTACACACTGTTTACTTGTGCCTTGCATGGCTCTGATTTTGAAACTCTAACTCAGAGAGTTTCATTTATTCAGATTCCATATGTTCTTCTGGTGGTTCTTAAGAGCAAGTTTTGTTACTTCTCATGTCAGGGTTGTAGAAAAGAAGACAAAAATGTGTTCTGAAGGTTTTGTATTTTCATATTCCTTTGGAGTGGTTAGTCAGGAGGAGGAAAGGGAACAGATGCATCTCCTGCTTTGTTTTTGCTCACCTGTGGTGCTCACCTGCACATTCAATATTGACACATCAAGAATGTGATGCAGTTAATATAAAATTTTCAGCTCAAAGAAGCAGATTGAGAAGTCTCCAACCATCCAAGTTCCTAGCAGAGCTGGCGCAGTGTAATGATGGAAGTCTGAAGTGATGGTGGCCACAGGCCATTGGTTTGAACAGTGCCCATCCAGGCTTCTGGACACTAATGTATACCACTCACTCAGTATTCTTTGTACATCCATCTGATGCTTAAGAAAGTGTGAGGTGGGCGTGGTGGCGCGCGCTTGTAATCCCAGCATTTGGGAAGCTGAGACCGGAGGATCTCGGTTCGCAGACAGCCTCAAATACTTAGGCCCTTTGCAACTCAGTGAGACCCTGTTTCAAAAAAATAATAATAAAATAAAAATAGGGCTGGAGGTATAGCTTGGAGATAGAATGCCCTTGGGTTCCATCCCCAGTACCTAAAAAAGAAAGAAAGCAAGGAAGAAAAGGAAGGAAGGAAGGAAGGAAGGAAGGAAGGAAGGAAGAAAGAAAGAAAGAAAGAAAGAAAGAAAGAAAGAAAGAAAGAAAGAAAGAAAGACAAACTATGAGAGTTTTTTCAAGGATTCTCACTCTACCGACTTTCAGGATCACAGCAAGTAATTCTCTACCTATGTATGTTGATGGTACCATTCTGCAGTGTTCCTAAGTATCATGCACTTGGTGCTCTTATGGAAGAGCACCTTATTTTGTAGTTAAGATTTATTTAAATTCATTATAGCATATTGCAGGCCAGGCATTACATTCTTTCTTATTATTAATTAAAATCTTCATGTGGTTAAATGTTTTAAAACAATTTATAATGAAAAAATAAATTTCCCTTATTAATTCTGAAATTTTCCTTTAGATAAGCATAAATAAATCAAAAGATATAAATATATCATACAAAAATATTCTAAAGCCATTATAAAAACAAAGTAGATATATAAGTACTGACATTTCAATAATAAAGAGCGATATGATATAAATGCTTTTTCACCTAGGTTTTTTTTTTTGGTACTTGGGATGGAAACCAGGAGCATTCTACCTCTGAGCTACACCCCATCCTATTTTTATTGTTTATTTTTTTCTATTTTATTTATTTTATTTCTATAATTTTTTTTATTTTCATGTGGATCATATTGAAAATGGCATACATTCAAGCGGTGCTTGGTGCCCTCTCCTCCCCCTACTTCTTCCCCCCTCCCAACAATGAGTGTCCAGGTTGACCATGCTACATTCATACTTTTACACATATTCGAATGTAGCTCCCCGATTAATCAACCTCAACCTTCTTCGTCTCCTACCCTTCCATTTCAGCTTTGTTGAGGTTTCTGCTTCATTATCTAGAGTCCCTCTGGTATCCTAATAGTTTCTTGTTTGGGCATATTAGAGAAAACATATGTCCCTTCTCTTTCTGTGCCTGGCTGATCTCATTTAACATAATGTTCTCCAGGTCTTTCCATTTCTTGCGAATGACATAATTTTGTTCTTCTTTATAGCTTAGAATTCCATTGGGTGTATTTCCCATAGTTTTCTTCCTTCCTTCCTTCCTTCCTTCCTTCCTTCCTTCCTTCCTTCCTTCCTTTCTTTCTTTCTTTCTTTCTTTCTTTCTTTCTTTCTTTCTTTCTTTCTTTCTCCTTTTTCGTGGTACTGGGTTTCCTGGAAGCCCTTCTAAGTCCGGGCTACACTCCCAGACCTATTTTTATATTTTTATTTGGAAACAGGGTCTCTTAAACCAGTGAGGCTGGCTCCGAACCAGTGCGATCCTCCTGTCTCCGCCTCCCAAGCACGGGGATTACAAGTGTGTGCCACCACGCCCGGCTTTCCCATAGTTTTCTAATACATTCATCTGTTGATGGAGACCTAGGTTGGTTCCATATTTTGGCTATTACGAATTGTGCTGCTATGAACATGGGTATGCATATGTTACTGTAGTTCTCTGATTTCAACCCCTTTGGAAAGATACCCAGGAGTGGTATAGCTGGATCATATGGTGAATTCATTCCCAGTTTTAAATAATCTCCACAGCGGCTTGAAATAGTTTGCACTCCCACCAACAGTAGGGTCTCACTGAGTTGCAAAGTGCCTCACTAAGTAGTTGAGGCTGGCCACAAACCTGGATCCTCCTGTCTCGGCCTCTCAGATGCTGGAATTACAAGCATGCAACATCACACTCAGATAATTGTTTTTATAAAGTCTTCATATAATATTCTAATTTATTCAACCAATTCTATTTACTAGGCATTTAGATATTTCTTTCTTTCTTTCTTTCTTTCTTTCTTTCTTTCTTTCTTTCTTTCTTTCTTTTTTTGCAGTACTGGGGATGGAACCTAGCTACACCCCCAGTCCTATTTTTATTATTTATTTTGAGCAGGGCCTCACTATGTAGCTGAGGCTGACCTTGAATCTGTGATCTTCCTGTCCCAGCCTCCCAAGTACTGAGATTACAAGCGTGTGCCACCATGTCTGGCTTCCAATATTTTATAATGAATACTTTTATATGATAATCTACTTCACCTGCAAGAATATTAGATTTTGTAACCTGAATTACTGGACCACAGATAGGCCAAAATGCTCTCCAAAAATCCTATGAACAAGATATGAATAGATTTGATTCTACATTCTTGCTGGCAATTGGTATTATCAATTTTTACCTTTGCTAATTGATAGAGTAATATGTTATCACATTTTTACTATTTTTTAATTATGAATGAAGCGGAATAGCATTTAACACATACTGTATTTGCTTAGCACAAAGTCTGATCAGATATTTGCCTATTTATCTACCTAGTTGTTTATATTTACATAATTTATAAAGCTTTTAGCTTTTAAAATGTTAAGAAAATTGCTGGGTGTGGTGGCACATGCTTGTAATCCCGCGCTTGGGAGTCGGAGACTGAAGGATCACGCTAGTTGGAAGCCAACCTCGTTGGCTTAAGAGACCCTGTTTCCAAATAAAAATATAAATAGGTCTGAGAGTACAGGAACCCTACTACCACCAAAAAAAAATGTTAAAAAAATTTACTGTAGTTAGGAAATTAATACTAAATGTTCCCCCTTTGTATGTAATCTTAACTTATGGCTCCCCACCCCCAGTAATCAAGCAAACATTTTTAACTCATTTTTTTCCTCTTTGGCTTCTACATTTTTTTTGTTTGTCTTGCTTAGACAGGACTTTTCCAATCCAGAATTATGGAAGTACTTTTCTGTTTAAATAAATTTACAGCTTTATATTTATATTTTAATATTTGAGTCACCTGAAGATCATTATGTTTAAGAAGAGAGGACTAGTTCTAATTTTCCCAAATGGATGGTCATATACCACTAAAACTTGATGAATATTTTGTTTTACCATTAATATGAGATTTCACCCTATCATACACCAAAGTTTCAGAATGAATTTATCTTCATTTCTAAACTTTCTATTTGATATTTTGTCAATAATATTAATATTCATTAATTGAACAAAGTCATTTCTAATAAATTCAAACTAATAAATTCATTACTTAAAATATTTTCTAATGGATACTTGGATGTCCTCTATCTCTCTAGCACTTTCAATTATCTATTGCTACAAAACAAATCATCTCGAAACTTAGTGGTTTATAGGAACATTTAATTATTTATCATGATTCTGTGGATTGGCCAGCTGGGTGATCCTTCTGCTGGTCTTTCCTTGGATTCCTCTTTGGCTGCAGTTACCTGATAGCTCAATGGTGAATGGAGGATCCGGAGGACTCATGCGTATGACAATTGGTGTAGACTTCACTAGGACACTTGGGTTCTCTTCATAGATTTTCAGTTCCTAGTAGTTTAGCCTAGGCTTCCTCACATCCTGATAGTCCTCAGAGTTCCAAGAAGAAAACGTCCAATATATAAGCGCTTATCCAACTGGTGCTCCATTGGACAAAGGAAATCATATGGCCAAGTTCAGACCTGCCTTATTTGATGGCTGGGGAGAAATGAACTTCTGGCCTTTTAATCTTCCAACATTAGATACTCAGTTTCATTTCTAATTTTGCATATTTGTGTTTCTTTTCCTTATTCTTGATTGAGATCTATTGTAGCTTTTATGTTCTCTCAGGGATTTTTCTGTTTGGAAAACTATCTTAAGTATATTAGTTAAATCTAAAATGTTTATGTGTATATATATTTTTATATATATTACTATATATGGGTGTATCATATATTTTACCTATGATATAGAAGATACTCTTACAGCCGGGCGTGGTGGCACACGCTTGTAATCCCCGCGCTTGGGAGGCGGAGACAGGAGGATCGCGCAGGTTTGAAGCCCACCGCGCTGGCTTTAGGAGACCTTGTTTCCAAATAAAAAAAATATTTAAAAAAAATAGGTCTGGGAATGTAGCCCGGAGAAGGGTTTCCAGGAAACCCAGTACCACCAAAAAAAAAAATAAAAATAAAAAAAAAATAAAACAGTACATTCTTATGTGTTATTTTATATTTTAAATCTATTTATATAAAATAATATGTTAAAACATATATATGTATTTTATCTTCTAAAGGTTTAATTCTATTGATTTTCTCCCATTCTCATTATTCTCTGAGCTTTCTGCAATTGAAGTTTTCTTTATTTTTTTATTGATGAATTGTAGTCATACATCTTTAATGGGTAAAAGACTTGTGTAGACATGCATGCACACATCACCCATTTATCCCTTACCCAATCCCCACCCCATTCCTTTCCCATCCCTCCCTCCCATGCTTGGCTCATTGATTGACTTTGATATGTTTAAGTACATCATGGCTCTGGAGAGTTTCCCTCTTACTTTCTCCCATCCCCTCAGGTCGCCTTATTTGCTCCTATATAGGATCTCCTTCTTCGTCTAGAGTTTGTCCTGTTACCCATTTCTCCCTAGCTTTTGCATATTAGGGAAAGAATCCAATTTCTTCTTTTTTGTGACTGACTAATCTCAATTAGCATAATGTTCTTCAGTTCCATCCATTTCCCTGTAAATTATGTAATTGTGTTTTTTTTATGGCGGAGTAAAATCCCATTGTATACATATCCCACAGTTTTGTAATCTATTCATCTGTTGATGGACATCTTTGCTGGTTCCATAGTTTGGCAATGGTGAATTGTTCACTATAAACATAAATATTCATGCATTAGTTTGGTAGTTTGGTTTCCTTTCTTTTGGGTAGATACTCAGAAGTGGTATTGCTGGAAATAAATCCTACTTTCTCACCCTGCACAAGAGTCAATTCAAGTTGGATCAAAGACCAGAGACCTTGAGACTCCTTGAAGAGGGCATAGGTCCAACACAGCAACACATAGGCACAGATAAAAACTTTCTCAACAAGACCTAAAAGACACCACAAACTAAAAGGCAAATCAAAATGTGGGATTGCATGAAACTGAAGAGCTTCTGTACAGCAAAAGAAACTGTCAAGAACCTCAATCGAGAGCCAACAGAATGGGAGAAGATTTTAGCCACCTACTCCTCCAATATCTAGAATATACAGGGAACTCAAGAAACTCAGGACTAAGAAAACAAATAACTCAATCAAAAAATGGACATGTAAATTAAATATACTATTCACAAAAGAGAAAAAAATCAAATGGCCAATAAATGCATGAAAAAATGCTCAACATCATTTGGCCATCAGAGAGATGCAAATCAAAACTACCCTGAGATGTCACCTAACTCTAAATAGAATGGCAATCATTCAAAACACAAACAACAACAAATGCTGGTGAGGATGTAGAGAAGTGGAAACTCTAAAACATTGTTGGTGGGATTGCAAATTAGTGCAACCACTTTGGGAAACAGTATGGAGGATCCTCAGAAAAATGGGAATAAATTTACCCTTTGATACTGTTTTGATTTATACTTTGGATGGAGTTATTAGAAAAACAAATTGTATTTTATAAAATATTTGCTTGTTTCTAAGCAGAGATTGAATTTTATACTACATTGAAATTTTAGCAATTATTAAGCTATTAATTATTGTCTAAACCACTTTCCATTTTTACAAGTTAGGAGCAATATATATATATATATATATATATATATATATATATATATATATAGTTTATTCTGTATATTCAGGTTATAGTATTTGATGTTTGTGCAAATCATAAAAGAAATGTGATAAATACCTATCTACACATACACATATTACTGGGGTGTGAGTCTGAAATGTCTCACAAAGGCTCATGCATATAAAATATATATTGCTTGGTCCCCAGTTCAGTAATATTCTGAGGTGGGGGATTTGGGCTGTGATTGAACCATGAGGGCTCTGACCTTATCAGTGAGTAAATCCAATGCTGGATTAATAAAATCAACTAAATAATCCAGCAATGGATTATTAATGGGAAGTAGTAGAAATGAAGAGGGTGATCTAATTGAAAAAAGTGAGTCTTTGGGTGTGCCCTTGGGATTATGTCTTGTCCCAAGCCTCTTCCACTCTCTCTGATCCATGGCTGCCATTGAACAGCTTTCTTCCAATACACCCTTCTACCATGATGTTTCTGCCTTGAAGCCAACTGGACCATGGACTAAAACCTTTGAAACCATGAGCCAAATAAATCTCTCCTTCTTTTAAACTATTTTGGTCACAGTGATGAAAAACTAACACAGATTTCTACCTATGTGATGTTTTCAGCGTATAGTCTTTAAAAGTTTATAGATATTAATGTAAATAATTTAATAGGGGAGTTGCATACATAAATACTGGTTTCAAATAATCCATAGAGATTACCTCATTAATTTCCAAATTTAAATGCAATGCAGGAGGCTGAGACAGGAGGAATACGGTTCACAGAAACCCATAGCTACTTAATGGGCCTCTTTGCCACTAAAATAAAGAATAATAAAAAAATAGGGCTGAGGGTGTAGCTCAGAGGTAGTATGCCCCTGGGTTCCATTCCCAATACTGCAAAATAAATAAATAAATAAATAAATAAATAAATAAATAAATAAATAAAGCATAATCTCCAATTTCAATTTAAAAAGTAGTAATAAAACCACAAATCTTTCTTTTAAATAATCCTTTCCAAAATGAACATCAAATTTAATTGCAGAATATTTACAAAATGATAAAGATGAGTTAGAATTAATAATGTCAGGTTTAGCAATTCAAATATATAGCTGAGTAAAATTCCATTGTATGCATATTTCATAGTTTTGTAATCCATTTATCTGGTAATGGACATCTTGGCTATTTCATAGTTTGGCAATTGTGAATTGTGTGGCTATAAATATAGATATGCATGCATTAGTTTGGTTGTTTGGTTTTCATTCTTTTGGGTAGATACCCAGAAATGGGTATATCATATGGTAGGTTCGTTTCCATTCTCCTGAGGATCCTCCACAGTGTTTTCCAAAGTGGTTGCACTAATTTGCAATCCCACCAAAAATGTATGAGTTTCTACCTCTCCACATCTTTACCAACATTTGTTGTTCTTTGTGTTTTTAATGACTGACATTTTAATTGGATTTAAGTGAAATCTCAGGGTAACATGGTGAGGGAAATCTCTTAATGTACATAAAATACATTCACAAACAAATCAAAGTCAATCACTAAGCCAAACATGAGAACAAGGGAGAGAGGAGGGAATGGGGGGGAATTGGAAAGAGCTAAATGAGTGATGTGTGCATGTGTGCCTCTACCATCTAGTACCCCATGAAGATATATGACTACAATGCACGAATGAAAAATAAATAAATAAATAAATAAATAAATAAAAAAATAAAATAGATAAATGTCAACATATATATAATATTTTTCTTATTAATTATGTTATATGAATACTTTGTCTTTTCTTATAGTTTGTCTACTTTGTGTATCTATATCCATTTTATTTCTTGAAGCTTTGCCTGAATAATCAGTGTTTTTTCCTCAATTAAACATTCTTAAGACTTCATCTTTATGGTAGTTAACCTTTTATTACGATAAAATTGTTCTTCAACTTCATTATTGCTTTTTGCCAAGAAGTCAAATCTTTCTAATATTGTAGTCATGCCCTCTCTTTATTATTATTTGAAATTTTCTGGTGTATGTTTACTCTAGTATTCTTTATCTGCAAAATAAAAATGTGATGTTTCCTCTTTCTGGAATACAATGTGTTCTAAATCTAATTTTTTCCTCATCCCAGAGACATTTTCCTATATTATATCTTTTTTTTTTTCTGTACTGGGTATGGAACCCAGGGGCATTCTATCTCCGAGCTATACTCCCAGCCCTATTTTTTATTCATTATTTTGAAACAGGGTCTCACTGAGTTGCAAAGGGCTTCACTAAGTATCTGAGGCTGGCTGCAAACCTCAATTCTGTCTCAGACTCCGGAATGCTGGGATTACAAGCATGTGCCCCCACACCCGACTCCTATATTATATATTTGCACACTTTATCTTTCATTTGTGGGGCTGTTTAACTTTCAAACCATATCATTGCTGTCTTTCGTCTTTATCTGATTCGCACATTTATTACTTTTCCTTTTGCTTTTTATTTTGCATTTTCATTTACTGCAGCTTTTTTATATCAACCACTGTGTTTTTAATTATACAGTCTATTGTTCCTAATTTGAGTGTTGATTACACAATAATGTTAATTTGATCCTTATTTCCTTGTGTTTACACTGTTCTTTTTGTCTCATTCTTCTGTTTTGAGTCTACTGTTCGAACACTCATTTGATTGACTTTGGCTCTCATTCTCATGTTTACCCATGAGTCTGTTCTCTGGTTTGGCCATCATTACGATACTAGCAAATATTTCAATGAAACATAGGGAAAATTCCCATGCAAGGAAAACCCTGAAATAAAAACACTTGGTTTGGAATGTCATGTATTGATTGATAACTATGGGGCTCCAGAATTAACATAATCAACAGTTGACTGTTGAAAAACTGTCAGATTTAAGTTTGCAACACTTTTCCCCTATTTGGAACAAAAAGGAGTTGGTTGCAGTAAGCATAGTGCTGTGAAATATGTTGACACTGGCATCTCTCAGACATATGTTTGAATCTCATTCCTAAATGAAGCTCAGCAACTCTCATGAGCTGTCATGATAATATAAAAAGGATGTGTATGTCATTAGTTAAGCATGGGTGTTTACTCTTAAGTTATAATAGGTACTTTAAACATTATAGGTACTTTTATAAAGTATGGATAAATAATTATTTGGGGGCACTATGGTTTAATAATTATGGTTAAAGACCAAGATTTTTTATATAAAATATTAGATTCATTATGAAGACAATAATTAAAAATCATAAATATTATCAATATTACAACACTTAGAAAAATCAGTGAAATAATAAAAATAAGTTCAAGTTTTCCCATCAAAATATCTTTAACAGGATTCTGGGAATGATCATGAAGTCCATTCCAAGTACTCAGGCAGGAAAGGAGGGTGTTGCTTAATTTGGCAGAAGATCCTGTTCTCTTCAACGAGAACAATTAGAATATCAATCAAAACAATTGATGGTTTATAATGAAAGTCGAGAAGCATAGGACTATGAAGCCCCATTAACTCAAACAAACATATGACACTGAAGATGGTATAAAAGAGACGAAAAAGGCTTTCGAGACAACTCCAAGAAATAGGAAGATCAAGTCCTACAGTCCTTCTTTATTTCAGTTTGGCTGGGAATCTGATTTCTGGTTAAAGCTACCATCTCCATTAAACTTAAGAATCAAATGTAAAATTTGGAAAAACTTTGATGAATTATGTGGTCAAATGAAAACATCCAATAGATCTTTGCATTGGTGACCAAATCTGTTGGCATCTGCTTGAGTGATCATCCCCAAAATTTAGACTTATATATATTAAACTTTTAAAAATTCTATTTAATTTATTTTGATCAATGTTATTTTGCTAATAGTTTTGAACAAAAAAGCAATCATATAACATGCTGTTCAATTAGATAATTATTTTTCTTTTATTATCGTCAGAGAAAATCAATACTTTTAGTTTGGGGTTGATTAATATAGAGGTTAAATCCAGAAATATTTCCCTACTATGTAAATTTCCATTTCCTCTGTGAATATCAGATAGCAATATATAGGACACGTTTTACCATGTCTGCTGTGTTCTGTGATATGATTCAAACTTTTAACCTCCCATTAGTATTCATTTTAGAAAACATTTCAATCTCATAGAAATAGTCTCTATAGAGGATTTGCTTTCTCTTTCTCTAACCATCCCCAAGATTTACCTTCAAAAATGAGTTGCAAACCAAGGACTACAATCAATAATTATATCCTTTTAATAAAACAACATATTTCTTTCTCAAATACACATATTTTCCCAGTTATAAAATAAATCAACTTAATTAAAACATGTACTGTATATTAATAATTGGGCTAAGCAGTATCCATTAAGATGCAAAGTTTATTAGTTCTACTAATGTATACCTCCCTAGGTTCAAATTTATTTGGAAGCCAGTTTTATTGTTAGTGAAGAATTTTTAATTTGCAGTGTCTCTTATTTATAACATACTTATACATTATTTATAATTCATAATAACTATACCATCATTTTAGTATAAGCACCATATTAAATTTTTATGTGTATAAACTCATCATTTTATTGTGTCTTATCTATTATCCCAGCACTAAACAGATCCACATGTTTGTTGAATTAATTGTAAATGCATGAATATATGGATTAAGACAGATAAATTTGATTTCTGATTGTTTACATTTCTGAAAATACAGTTAAGAGTGAGTTTTATATCTATGTCTTCTAAATTAGTATCAATCTTATTAAGAACTAATTGAACGGGAGGTGCTGTTCTGTTCTTTACATGTTGTATCATGTTTACTCTTAAGTCAATTTACTAGTCACATACCATTATCATAAACCCTTCTTGTGAGAGTGAGGACATCAAGGCACCGTTTAGCTTTGAGGTTAATCAATTTGTCCCTAGTCAAAACATTCCTGTGTAGTGAAACTAGGATTATTAACCCAAGAGGACTGGCTTGAGAGAATCCTGATAAGTCACAGTATATAACCCTGCTTCCCAGAGTCAATATGGTGAAATTTACACAAAGAACATAGACCTATGGTGTGGACACCTATTATCCCAAGGCCTAGTGTTAAAGGAAAGACTCTAGCCCAGCCCCCTTCCTTCCAGCAGGGCTGGCATTGCTGCCAGTAGAGAAGAGAGAGTGTGTTAAAACATCTTGTGAATCCCCAAGAAAATTGGATCCTGGCCCATCTGATAGAAAAGCAGGAAGGCGTACTTAAAGAACCCAATATATACCTTTATTTCCCTTTTCATAGAATTGGAATCAGGAGGCCCCAGAGAGAAATTGAGCCCACTTTTAAGGGGTTAATTGAGCATAGTTTTGACTTTCCCTAAGACTGGTGAAGCTTTTAGGAATTAAACCAACCAGGCACATATCTTGATACTTAAAATATAGCATTTCAGGGTAAGTTTAAACTGTCTTGGTTTTATCAAGTTGAATAAGCCTGACTCATAAAGTCTATAGGTATCAAATAATTTAGGACATAGAGAGCTTCAGTCTACGAGTTTACTGCCAAGAGAATACACAATCTATAAAGAAATTCTTCCCTTAGGTGCTATTGCAATATGTTTTTATTGTGTGAGACTGTCCAATATCTCTCTCTCTCTCTCTCTCTCTCTCTCTCTCTCTCTCTCTCTCTCTCTCTCTCTCCTCTCCTCTCCTCTCCTCTCCTCTCCTCTCCTCTCCTCTTCTCTCTCTCTCTCTCTCTCTCTCTCTCTCTCTCTCTCTCTCTCTCTTTTGGTGGTACTGGGGTTCCTGGAAACTCTTCTACCTCTGGGTTACACTCCCAGACTCCTTATTTTTAAATATATTTTTATTTGGAAACAGGGTCTCTTAAGCCAGCTTGGCTGGCTTCCAACCTGTGCGATCTTCCTGTCTCTGCCTCCCAAGCACAAGGATTACAAGCATGTGCCGCCACACCCTGCCTACTCAATCTCTTTTACTCTACAAATATATACAGGGATACAAAGATTAAGATGTGGTCAGTGACTTGTGTTAGAAGGGAATTAGAATCAACATTTTTTTGTGCCTTTTGATCTTGTTGAGAAAATTTTTACCTATGCCTGTGTGTTGCAGTATTGGACCTATGCCCTCTTCAAGGAGCTGCAAGTTCTCTGATCTGATTTCCAAGTCTTTGATCCATTTTGAATTGACTCTTGTGCGGGATGAGAAGTGGAATTTATTTCCATTTGTCTGCATATGGCTAACCAGTTTTGCCAACACCATTTGTTGAAGAGGCTATCTTTTTTTCAGTGTATGTTTTTGGCCCCTTTGTCAAAAATCAATTGGCTGTGTGTAGATTTGTTTCTGAGTCTCCTATTCTGCTCCATTGGCCTATGTATCTGTTTTTGTGCCAGTACCATGCTGTTTTTATTACTTTGGCTTTGTACTATAGTTTTAAGTGAGGTATTGTGATTCATCCTGCATGTTTTTTATTGCTGAGAACAACTTTGGCTACTCTCAATTTTTTTGTTGTTCCAAATAAATTTAGGGGCTAATTTTTTTTTATGTCTGTAAGGAATGATCTTGGTAATTTAATGGGTATTACATTGACTCTGTAGATCACTTTTGGAGACTGACCATTTTGATGGTATTTATTCTGCCTATCCAAGAACATGGAAGATCTTTCCATCTTCTAAGATCTTCTTTGATTTCTTTTTTCAATGTTTTATAATTTTCTTTGTAAAGGTCTTTTCTTCCTTGGTTAGGTTTATTCCTAAGCATTTTATTTTTTTTGGAATATCCTGAGTGGAAGTGTTTTCTAGATTTTTCAGTGGATTTATGGTTGGCATACAGGAAAGCTTCTGATTTTTTTAAGACTGATTTTGTATCCAACACTTTGCTAAATTTTTTGACCAGCTCTATAAGCCTTTGGGTTGAGGTTTTTGGGTTTTCTAAGTATAGTATCTTGTCATCTGCAAATAGCAATAGTTTTAGTTCTTTTTTTCTACTCCTTTGATTTCTCCAAAGGCACAAGACACTAAAAGGTTAATCAATAAGTGGGATTGCAGAGCTTCTGTAAAGCAAAGGAAACTAACAAGAACCTCAACAGAGAGCTGACAGAATGGGAGAAAACTTGCCAACTATTTATCCAATAGAAGACTAATATTTAGAATATACAGAAAACTCAAGAAACTCAGTACTAAGAAAACAAATAATCTAATAAAAAATGGACATGTGAACCTAATAGACACTTCACAAAAGAAAAAATACAAATGGCCAATAAATGTATGAAAAAATGTTCAACATCATTAGCAATCAGAGAGATGCAAATCAAAACAACCTTGTGATTTCACGTAACTCCAACTAAAATGGCATTATTAAAAACACAAACAACAAAAAACATTGGTGAGGATGTGGAGAAGTGGGGATTCGAATACATTGTTGGTGAGGTTGCAAATTAGTGCAATCACTTTGGAAAACAAAATGGAGGATCCTCAGAAGAACCGGACCAAACCTACCATATGATCCAGTAATACCACTTCTGATACTCAAAAAATAGAAACCAAACTACCAAAATAATGCATGCATATCTATGCTCACAGCCACATAATTCACAATTGCCAAAACACAGAACCAGCCAAGATGTCCATCAACAGATGAACGGATTACAGAACTATGGGAAATGTGCACAATGGAATTTTACTAAGCCATAAAGAAGAAGACACTTACATAATTTACAGGAAAATGGATGGAACTGGAAAATATTATACTAAGTAGGATTAGTCAGCCACAAAAAATAAGAAATCGGATGCTTTTCCTAATATGTGAATGCTAAGGAGAAAATGGGTCATAGGAGGAACTCTAGATGAAGAAGGAGAAACTATAGATGAGCAAATAAGGGGTGTAACTGAGAGGGACAAAGTAGGGAAGAGGGAAATTCCCTAACGTACACTATGTACATTCATAAACATATCAAAGTCAATCGCTAAGCCAAACATGAAGAGGAAGGGGGGAGGGAGTGGGGTGGGAATTGTGGAAGGGCTAAATGAGTGATGTGTGCATGTATGCCTCTACCATCTTGTATCCCATTAATATGTTTGACTACAATGCCCAATTTAAAAATTTTTTTAGGGCCGGGCGTGGTGGCGCACGCTTGTAATCCCCGCGCTTGGGAGGCAGAGACAGGAGGATCGCGCAGGTTCGAAGCTAGCCGCGCGCTGGTTTAGGAGACCCTGTTTCCAAATAAAAATGTAAAAATAGGTCTGGGAGTGTAGCCCGGAGATAGAAGGGCTTCCAGGAACCCCAGTACCACCAAAAAATAAATAAATAAGTAAAAATTTAAAAAAATAAAAAATTTTTTAAAGTATAACATTTCTGTTATTCCTCCAATGTCAAAATTAGCACCGTTTATTCTTCCTCATCAACTAGAAAAATAGCTTTTAATTTCATCTTATGCCTTAATTTGTTATTGATATTAAACATTTACTCCTAAAAATAATGTCAGTTTCTTTTACTCAAATAGCAAGAACTGACTTAATGATTTGGACAGCCTTAGTCCTCATTACCAGTAACAGATATTAGTTGTTTCCTAAAAGACCTTTTGGCAAATAAATATATGGATTGGTTCAAGGATGCCCTCTCCCAGAGTGAACACCAAAATCTGCAGATGTTCAAGTCCCTTATATAAAAATAGCATATATATGTAAATGACCTACGCACATCCTCCCATATACTTCAGATCCTTTCTAGATTATTTATAATGCCAAATACATGGTAAATGCTATCTAAAGAGTTGTTATACTCTATTGAGTAAAAGATAACAAGAAGAAGATAAAATCTGCACATGTCCAGTACATATGCAACCATCATAGGCCTAACTGCCTGAGACATGAATGATACAAGAGATAAAAAGTGCTTAGTGGGAGCCAAAGAGACACCAAAGATCTGAGAAATGTTGGAAGGCTACAGGAGGGTAGGCTTGCCCAGCACTTCATCCACCAGGATTCAGTACAGTGATGGGTGTGCAGAAAATTCAAGTTTTGCCTTTTGAAAGTTTCTGAAAATTTCTTTTTTTATGTGTTGTTGTTTTTCTGTGGTTGGTTGCATCCAAGGGTGTGGGACTCATGGATGCAGAGGAATGACTACATTGACATTGATTACCAAAGAGTAACTAATTCTTTAACATTTGGCCAGTTCTAGAAGGCATCATATAATGTTTTTTATTTGTTTTTGTATGATATTTACTTTCCTGATTTGAGTCTTTTAAGACTAGTCTTTTAAGACTAGTCTAAGATCAATTCCTATTTTCTGGGCCAGACAAGCTGGTACTAAACAGAAGCCATCCAGCTCTATTTAAGACAGTAGGAGGAGGTCAGCTTGGTAGATTGTATATTGTTATATTGTAGTTTGGCATCAACCAGTGTCTTTGGAATCTGGAACATGTATTCTATATGCTTAACCATGCTCCCACAGAACTGAACTGGATGTAGAGCTACTCCTTGACAACCTAACTGACCAAATCCACTATATTGGAACAGACAGAAGCATTTTCTTTAGTGTGGAAACCCACATCAATCCTTTTCCCATCCCACACAGGAAGATTTATGATACAGCTCATTGGTATCAGTGGGTCACCAGAACAGAGATTTTATAAGGTATAAAGTATATCAAATTCTAAAGAAAAGATATGCCTGTTTTCAAAAATCTCACCAGGAAATTCAGATACACTGCTTAGTGCATCTAATTTTATTAAGTCATTAGAAAATGATTCAATGATAAAAAATTTTTAAGGAGCAAATTTTTCCATGTTCAGTGAAGATTCTCTAAATATACTTCAATGAATATTTAGATGACAGATGTTACTACTACTAATGACATTTGTTGCATGCTCTAGATCATTTTTTAATTTAGTGTTATAATCATCCTGGAGATTTGTATTCCTATCCCATTTTAAAGACTATTTCTTGTCACATAAGAATCTATAAAATTATTAAGAATAATTTCTATTTTATTTTGTTGGATTCTTGCCTACAATAGAGATACAAATGCTATTTCTCAAATATATATATATATATATATATATATATTTGAGAATATATATATATATATACATATATATATATATATATTTGAAAGACAATGTATTTTAGTCTGATTGGGCAATTAAAATAAAATGCCATCAACTAGATGGCTTATAAAACCCAGACAATTATCTCTTACTGTTCTGTCCAAAATCAAAGTGGCAGCACATTTGTCATCTGGTGTGGGCACATGCTTCCTGTCCTAGAGGCTCACATGAAAGAGGGGCAAGGAAGCTCTCTGAGGCCTTGTTTTAAGGGCACTAATCCCCAGAGAGCCCTCATGATCTAAGCACCTCCAGAAGGCCTCTTCTCCCAATACCATTGCATTGCTGATGAGGTCTCAACATACGCATTTTTGGAACACATATAGTGAGGCCATAGCACAATGGTATACAAAATCCAATCATAATTACAAATTGTTCTGCATATAAAATGTCTTGAATAAAGAGATTTCTATCAGTAACTCCACCATGGTTTCTCTTATCATTTGTGATTGTAGTTCCCATTAGGCCTTAACTAGGGAATATGAGGGGGGCAAAAACTACTGAAGAATGATACTCAGAACAGAGGAACTAGGAGCATTGTAAACATTCTGAAGGTAGCCGGGCGTGGTGGTGCACACTTGTAATACCAGTACTTGGGAGGCTGAGACAGGAGGATCACAGGTTCGCAGCCAGCCTCAACTACTTACTGAGGCTCTCCGCAACTCAGTGAGACCTTGTTTCAAAATATAGAATAAAAAATTGTTCTTTATTTTGTGTAGCTCAGAGGTACCGCAAAAAAAAAAAAAAATCTGAAGTTTAGTTTAAACCAAGTCCTTCGCATCTTTGGCATAGTTCCATCTCATCCAAGTGACTGACTTTTACTGCAGTCCTTTTGAGATTTTGTAAGTGACTTTAAGTCCATCCTGGGACTAGAAAATATTGTGCTGAGTGAGATCAGCCAGTTTCAGAAAGTTAAGGTTTAGAACCGGGCGTGGTGGCGCATGCTTGTAATTCCTGAATTTGGGAGGTTGAGACAGGAGGATGGCTGTTTGAGGACAGCCTCAGCTACTTAGTGAGGACCTTTGCAACTCAATGAGAACCTGTTTCAAAATAAAGAATAAAAAATAGGGCTGGGTGTGTAGCTTGGAGGTAGAATGACCCTGGGTTCCATCCTCAGTATCTCAAAAAACACAAAAAGAAAAGAAAATGAAAGTCAAGGGTTATACGTTTCCTCTCATATGTGGAAGTCAGAGATAAATTAAGAAAAAACAAACAGGCTCCAGATAAATAAAAGAGACCAGTAGAATTGGGGTGTGTGTTGAAGGCAGTCCACCAAGTGATGTGTGCATTTATGTTTGAATCACTTTGAATATCACTATGGTGTATAATTATAATGCACCATTATAAGTAAAGAAAAAAGAGAAACCAGAGGCAGATCTAATATTTGCCAACTTAATTCTTGCATACAACTTAATATTTGTACAATATATGCAAAAAATTAAGTCCGTCTAACATGGACTAGGCACACTTCTTAAGGACTTCTCGTTAATTGATGTTCTCTCTTTTATTCAAATCTTCCCCTTCTTGCTAATCTCTCCTATCTTCCCTTGTTTACTTTTGTAGGAGAAGATGGAACTGATGTCCCTGCTGTAGACAACTACCTTATTCATGGTAACCACTCCATGTTGAATAAGATTAGACTTCCAGGATAAAATTCCCATGGTGTGCAGCAAAGACGTAGTTTAGAAATTAGCACATTTTTATATGAGAACAGAAGGAAGTTACTTCTAAGAAGAAAATTTCTAGTTCCTTTTTGTCTTCAATAGGCCTAAGCAGTTTTTATTGGAAACAGGTAAAATCAAGGGATGTGAGCAAAGAACACATGACCATGTAACCTAATGTTTTGTAAACTGAGCAGAGGTTTCCAAACATCCAAAAGAGTTCTCTCCCAAGGGCAGTGTAATGTTCAAGATCATTTCAGTTGCTCTGCAGTCTAAAACAAGAATTATAAGAGCAGAGGAAAATGTAGTTACTTCAATCTACCCAATAATTTAATTTTTCTATGTAGAGAAAATGAACATTTGCATATGTAGTTTCAAGATTTCATTTCAGAGACTTCAGAATTTACGTAAAACTCACTTAGGCCATATACAAATTTCCCTACATAAAACTCAAGACATTCAATGAAAGGTTGATCAGAAAATCAAATGTGACTCCTTTAAATATCAAATCTTTACAATAAGGACGATGCATACTTAGTTCCCTTTTCCCTTGCATGAAACTCCTTAGACTCTGTCCTGATATTTTCTTTATTATCATTATATGAATTACTTATGCTGTCATTGTAAAATCATGGGAGAGTTAAAATCGTCTATGTTCTACAAGATATAGTACATGATTCCAAAATTTCTATTTTTACTGTTACATTGTGAATAATTCTCTAAATGTGCTTAAATAAGTTACAGAAAGTTGAAATACTGTTTATATGTAAAAAAGAAATAACCATAGATCAAAACCAAACCAAACATATATAATTATTCTGGCTTTACAATATTTCCTATGCAGGCTTGCACATAATTTTTTATATTTTAAGTTTTCCATAAATTAAGTTTTTAAAAAGTAGTATTTAATGATTTGATAGAAGAATTTACATAGGTCCTTAATTAAGTAGTATTTACATGCCTGGGTCAGGGGTAAATATCCAGAATACTCTTTCTGGAGATACATCAATAAAATTAGTTTGAATGTTATTTAGAATTTATCATTCATTCATTCAAAAATACCTAATGAGCACTAATTTTATGCCAATATTATTCTTGGCGCTAGAAATATAGCAGTGACCCACTTTCTTATTCCTAGAGAGAGAGACAGACTATAAATGAATAAATATATGTTGGATGATGAGTGGTATAATGAAGAAAAGAAGATAAGTCAGAGGCTGGAACATGAACTGTGTATGATGCTATTTTTTATGAAGAGTGGACAGGAAAGGGTTCTCTGATTAGGGTACATGTGTGAAAAGGCCAGAATAAAGTGAGGGAGAGAGTCATGTGGATATTTGTGGAATGAGTGATCCTGATGAATAGTTTGGTAAAATTTCTGAGGTAAGAATGCATATAATATACGAGAAAAAAGAGTAGCTAGTATGGGAAGTAGAAAGAGAAAGAGAATGATAATGGTCTTGTTCTGACTTGTATTTTTAAACAACTCTTTTGAGATTATAGTAATATGTGCATACCCGTGTTCACAGCAACACACAAATTACAATAGAAAATTATGGAACCAACCTAGGTGTCCATCAACAGATGGATGGATTACAAAATTATGAGCTATCCACACAACAAAATTCTATTCAGAAATTAAGAAAAACAAAATTATGTCATTTGCAAGAAAATGGAAGGATCTGGGGAGCATTATGTTCAGTGAGATTAGAGAGTCACAGAAAGTCAAGGGTCACATGTTATCTGGGAGGGAAGGGGGAAGAGATTCATGAACATAATTACCATCATCGACTATGTATACAAAAGTGAAAGTACTGATGTCAATCTCAGTACTCTGAATTGAGAAAAAGGGAGATGGGGAGGGGGCACCGAGTGCTGTGTGCATGTAAGTCACTGTCAACATGATCCACACTATGATGTGAAACCATAGTACACCAAGAAAAGCATATAAAAATATGTGTAGATAATAGGCTTCACGGAAAAATGGATGGAAACAGAAAAACCAGACAGACTTCTATAATGCCCCAGGCTGAAGATGATTATGACATGGACCAGGATCTGGAAAACAGTGCGCGTGATAAAAGGGATCCGATTTGGATACATTTTGAAGATAGAGCTAAAAATATACTCTAGGGACTCTGAGTTCACCACGGTAACTTATAAGAAATTCCTCCAAAAGTTCAAACTAGAGAATTTTGTCAAAAAATGAAATCATTTGCAATTCATTCAACATTAGCATCTCTGCTCATCATGACCATCATTTTATTTTTATAAATTATAAATAAAGCAGGGTATGATGGTGAATGCTTGTAATCTCAGTACTTGGGAGGCCGAGACAGGAGGATCACAGGTTCGCGGCCAGCCTCAGCTACTTAGTGAGGCCCTCTGCAACTTGATGAGACCCTGTTTCAAAATCAAGAATAAAAAAATAGGACTGGTGTAGCTCAGAGGTAGATTGGCCCTGGGTTCTGCAAATGTGTGTGTGTGTGTGTGTGTGTGTGTGTGTGTGTGTGTATTATCATTGGATCCTTTTAATATATATTCTTTCATAATATGGTTTGAAGTTTCTTCATCATTTTGAGTCACTCTAATATATATATGTGTGTGCATATATATATATATGTATGTATAGTGTGTGTGTGTGTGTGTGTGTGTGTGTGTGTGTGTGTGTTTGGTGCTTGGATTGAACTCAGGGACGTGGCATTCTACCTCCAAGCTACACCCCTACCCATTTTTATTTTTTATTTTGAAACAGAATCTAGCTAAGTTTCTGAGAGTCTCTCTAAATTGCTGAGGCTGGCCTCAAACCTGTGATCCTCCTGTCTCAACCTCCAAAGTACTGAAGTTATAGGTGTGCTCCACCATACATACATCCTTGATGTGTGATAACCCAACAGAATTTGTTCATTCAGACATAGTCCTACTGGAATAGATTTTGAACCTATATTAGCTTTCAATAATTGCTATAACAAATTACCTCAAACGTAATGGTCCAAAACAATGCAAATTCATTCTCTTCCATCTCTGGAAATCCAGAGTAAGTCTGGTGGGACTAAAATTAAGACGCCGGCAGTGTTACTTCTTGGGGAGAATCCATTCCCTTGTCTTGTCTAGCTTTGGAAAGCTACGGGTGGTGCTTGGCTCATGACACATTACATTGCCTTTTCTTTCCCCACTTCTATTGTCACTGTTGTTTTTTGTTCTTCTGTAGTCAAATCTCCCTCTGCTTTCTTCTTCTTAGGATATTTCTTGTAAGAATTCAATTTTATGGTCGACCTGGGTAATCCAGTACAATCTCTCCACCTCAGAATCTTTAATATAATCATACCTACAATGTCTCTTTTGCTATATAAAGTAACAGTTAAGGGTGACAGGGATGACCCTGGATATGCTTCCGAGTCACTATTTAGTCTACCACATAGTCACACTCCAGGCTAGAATTAAATTTACCAGTAGCTAAAATTTTAAGAATTTCCATACAGGTTATTAATGAGCATCTTTCTGACCCTGTACTTGTGCACTCAGATTTTTAGTACTCAAGGGAGAGGCAAAATATTCAATACATCATTTGTAAGAAAGTGGAAGGACCTGGAGAACATTATGTTAAGTAAGATTAGCCCATCACAGAGAGTGAAGGGTCATGTTTTCTTTAATGTGTGCAAGATAGGGAATAATTGGGATGCAAGAGAGCCTCCATATGATGATGAGGAGAGAACTCAGAGGAGCCAGGGAGGAAATATAAGGGGAGGGGAGGAAGAAGACTTGGGTTTGTTAATAGAAATGCTACCATAGACTATGTGTGTACATGTGAATATATACCAATTTCAATCTGGCTACTCTGTATTGGGAGGGAGGGAATTGGGGGGCAACAAGATCGTGTGCATGTATGTTACTGTCAACATGATGTGAGAATAAAATACACCAATAAAAGTACAAAAATAAGGCCAGGCATGGTGGTGCATGCTTGTAATCTCCGCGCTTGGGAGGTGGAGACAGGAGGATTGCTCAGGTTCGAAGCCAGCCGTGCTGGCTTAAAGAGAACCTGTTTCCAAATAAAAAGATATAAAATAGGTCTGGGAGTGTAGCCCGGAGGTAGAAGGGTTTCGAGGAACCCCAGTACCACTAAGAAAAAAAGTACAAAAATATTTAATAAATAATCTTATTAAACGCTACTTGTGGCCAATGCCTATAATCCCAGTACTGAGACAGGAGGATCACAGGTTCAAGAATAGCTTCAGCAACTTAACAAGGTCATCAGAATTTTAGTGAGATCCTATTTCAAAATAAAAATAAAATAGGATCCAGGCGTGGTGGTGCACACTTGTAATCCCAGCATTTGGGAGGCTAAAACAGGAAAATTGCGGTTCACGGACAGCCTCAGCTACTTAGCGAGGCCCTTTGCAACTCAATGAGACCCTGTTTCAAAATAAAAGAATTAAAAACTAGGGCTGGGGGTGTAGCTTGGAGGTAGAATGTCTCTGGGTTCCATCCTCAGTACTGCAAAAAATAAAAATAAATTAAAAAATAGTGTTGGAGATGAAGTGCAAAGGCAGAACACCCCTGGGTTCAATCCCCAATCCCGAATACACACAAAGAGAAAGAGTATTTTAATTTTATTTGTTAAAATTTAATCCCTTGAGCTGGTCATGGAGAACTTTCTGAATCCATACTATGTTACATGGCATAGATAATAATCTATTTAATTTCTAAAGTACAGTATCAAAATATTTCAACTCAATATGTTTACTGTAGATGAAGTTTCAGTGTACATGAGCAGTGTAACTCGACAGTTCAGAGACCAAGGCTGAAGAAACAAACCACACTTGAAGGAATACTTCCAACAAGTATTGCTAAAGGTTCAGTTCCCAGTCTTTACAGTGGAGTAGTCATGACTGATTTTGGCACCATGTAGCACCACTCATTCTGTGTACCATGGAAATGGAAAAGATTTCTCAGCAGTGTAAGTTAAGCTGATGACTTCAGAAGTTTATTTGTTTAGACCTAAACCTGGTCTGAAGCAGAGAGTGTGAGTAGTAGAAATCCAATCTTTCCAGGGCATTGCTCAAGACTGAACCAGCAACCAGCAGGTTGAGACTGAGGGTTAGAAGGCCCTGGTCCTGGAGCGTGTCCAGTGAAGACAAAACTGTGAATTACAGGCTTCCATCTTTGGGTCAAGGGATGGAGGTCCACTTGTCTGGGTTTGATCCCCCAGCATCAGAAGGAAGAAATTCTACCCTGGGAAAAAGTGTGGTAAGGGTTCTATTTTATCATGTTGACTCTTTAAAATTAATCTAAACTTAATCCAAACTCCTTTATTAGAACTGGAAATTTAGCCAGGCATGGTGGTACATGCTGTAATCTCAGCATTCGGGAGGCTGAACTGGAAGATCATGATTCACGGACAGCCTCAGCTACTTAGTGAGGCCCTCTGCAACTTAGTGAGACCCTGTTTCAAAATGAAGAATAAAATATAGAGCAGGGGGTATAGCTCAGAGGTCAAATGCCCCTAGATTCCATCCCCAGATCCTAATAGAAAAAAAAGAATTGGAAAATTATTCTTCTCACCCTTAAAAGGAGAAACTTGGCAAAATACTTATGATCCTCTAGGGCATGATACTGACCAATACATGAAGGGTGTTTTCCTATATGCTTGGCATTGTCTCCAGTGCTTCTATGCCCATTAGGTAATATAATCCTCATAACAACCTAACAGGTGTTATTTTTCAGATGAAGAAACTTGAGCCAAAAGAGATTAATAGTTACACAATGAGTGAGGATTTGAACACAGGTGCTCTACTCCAGAGGCCTTGCTCGTGACAAGATGCTGCACAATCCCTTTGTGCAACCTCCTTCTGGTACCTCTCATGGGTATAATTCCTTGCACACAGTCAAATCCCAGTGAACATCTGTTGGACTCATAACTAAATGGCGGTGAGTGTTTTAGTGGATGGACAGATGGAAGAAACTTCACTTGGAAAATACCAGTTTTCTTTCATCAAAAACACAGCCAAGTCTCCTCTTATGGACTGCTTCATAAAGCAGAGGAACATTGCTTTGCTAATAACCAACCCTTCTTCATCTCTTATTACTAACTCTTTTCTGTGTAGCTTCCACAACTAAAATATGACCCAAATTGGCTAAGTGCCATAAATAATATGTGTAAATCTTTTTTAAAAAATTCAAAACTGAAAGGGAACATTAGAATAACTAAGAGAAGAATGTTCTGAGCCAAACATAGAAAATTGCTTTCCTCTTCTATTACTGTTTTTATGTGTCAAAGCAGCTTTTTAAATACTAATTATTCATATTTGTAGTAAAAGACATAGTGTTTGTTAAATTCTGACTTGAATGAAACCAAATGGGAGGAAAGCCAGCTTTGTCACCAATATCTTCCCTACAGCTATAATTTTCCCTTCATTATATTATACAATCAAATATAGGACTATAAGCAACTTTTCTGGCATTTTATAGTACTTGGTAATGGACATCCCTGCTGCTATTTATACTTGTCTCATTTTAACATTTCTTGTATGGCCATTGAGTGTAACTCCATTAGAAGTGTTCTTGACAAAGAATTTTTCCCAGGTATCTTTTATACTGTGGTGCTATAAGAACACATTTCTATTTAAAGTACCAATTCTAATACCAACAAATATTACCCATCTGAACTTGACTAAAAATTTTCTTTCTCCTTCTGAATCAAAACTCATTTTAACCTAAGATTGGAAAAAATTATAGGGGAAAATATGACATCTCTTTAGGCATTTCATCCAAGTATTATTGATCTAGTCACTGAATATTTGGCTGATCATTTGAAGATATATAAATTTTAGGGTTTGATAGGTTTTCAAATAAGTAAAGGCTATCTAGTGCCCTTGATAAAAATTACTTTTCACAGAGAGTTTGTGTGGCTTGACTGTTAAATCATTCGCCTGTTTTATGATGCTTGGCTTCCAGCCCACCCGGCCTGGGCCTTGTCTGGTTATTCAGCCATATTTCCACAACAACTCAAGTGATAGAATCTTTTTCAGCATCATTAGAATGCCATGCAGCTGTTCACATTAGCCTTTCAATTTACTAAGAAGGAGAGCAAAGGGCAAATTTTTCTCGGTTGAATTCATGCAAAAACACTGATACTTAATTTATTTTTTTGTTTAGATATTACCTTAGTCACATATGAACATTTTTTGCCTTCTTTTCCAGGTCTCATGGCTTCATGACCTAAATCAAGTGTTTTTCTTGTGTGTGGTAGTAGAGATTGAACCTAAGGGCATTGTACCTCTCAGCTATATTCCCAACCCTTTTTTATTTCTTGTTTTTAAAACAAGTTCTCACTAGGTTGGTGAGACTGTCCTTGGACTTATGATACTCCTGTCTCAGCCCTCCAAGTGTACTGGGATTTTCCTATAATTCATTTTTCTCATTTATTTATAAACTAGTTCATTCAACATAATTTGAATGCTTAATATATGTATCTAGTGCTGTGATACACAAATAGCAATTGATTACTGCTTTTGAAAATTTGATTTCTAATAGAAATGAGGGACATGTAAATATATATTAGAATCTAACTAGGAAAGTGCATCATAGAAGTAAAATGAGCATAATGAGATCTCATAGGAGGAACCGATGTAGACAGAGGAGAGCACTGGAAAGGATGACTAGAAACTAATTTTGGGGACACCAATGCCTATTAACACTTGGCACTTATTATAACATATTTTTGTTTCAAAAGCCTTTTTAGCATTTTGCTTCATTTTAATCATCATTACATTATTTCCAAGGCAACACACAATATAATAAAGAACAGATTTGAGACAAAATTCTGCCACCTACTATTTTGCGTCTTTGACAAGGGACTCATCCCTTCTATGACTGGTGTAGCAAACTTTTCCCAGTATGGTACCTGACCCATTTCCCTCTCTATTTACAAGAGTGGTCTTATTGCCATTGTCTTGATGTTAGCTAATTTCTTTTGACAAAAAAATTAAAGTATATGGTACTTGCTCTCCTCATGTTGGAAACTAGGGCTCAACTGATCTGGTTCTTCTAATGGAGCTTAAATTCCAAGCAAGTATTATAAAGCACACCATTCAGTTCAGGACAGTGGCACCCAGAAGTCATTCAATGTAGTGACTTCTTCAGCAGAAGTACGTGGCAGTGGTTTCTAAGACAGCACCCATTCAAGATGCACTTTGGGATCTATGCCATCTAGTCCCCAGTGGCACCTGCTCGTTTTTAGTACTGGATTTTCCAGCATTTTTCACATTTAGATTCCACTTTTGATTAAGTTATCCAGGGTTCATGACTGTTGCTTGCTACCATGGTCCTTAAATAAAACACATGGTTAATACTTTGGTTAACCCCCTCTTTCAAGGTTTTGATGATGATTAAAAATGATGAAATGAGCCGGGCAAGGTGGTGCATGTTTGTAATCCCAGCATTCAGGAGGCTGAGACAGGAAGATCACAGTTCACAGCCAGCCTCAGCTACTTAGTGAGGCCCTTTGCAACTCAGTGAGACCCTGTTTCAAAATAAAGAATAAAAAATAGGGCTGGGGTGTCACTCAGAGGTAGAATGCTCCTGTGTTCCATCCTCAGTACTGCAAAAAAAAAAAAGATAAAATGAATAGATTTTACAATTCAATAAATCACCAGGCACACTGAATTAGTTTTCAAGGTGGAATTCTTAAGGAGTTTGGCTGGAAGGTGTGTGATTACCATGATAAACATATCTTTTGTGGGGCAGGGGGCTGATGCTTGGGACTGAACCCAGGAGCCTTCTACCTCTAAGCTGTACTCCCAGGCCTAGTGTGTGTGTGTGTGTGTGTGTGTGTGTGTGTGTGTGTGGTACTGGGGATGGAACCCAGGGGCTTTCCACCTCTGGACTATACTCCCAGACCTATTTTATATTTTATTTGGAAACAAGGTCTCACTAAGTTACTGAGAGCCTCACTTAAGTAGCTGAGGCTAGCTTCAAACTTGCGTGATCCTCCTGTCTCAGCTTCCCAAGTGCTGGGATTAGAAGCGTGCGCCACCACATCCAGCTCTATTTTTTATTCTTTATTTTGAAAAGTGTCTCATTGAGTTGGTTTTGTATTTGGAAATAGAGTCTTACTAAGTTGCTGAGAGCCTAAGTCACTGGGACTCGCTTCAAACCTGGGATCTTCTTGTCTTAGCCTCCCATGTATTGAAATTACAGCCATGTGCCATCATACCTGCTTTGAAAAACATCTCAATAGGTTCTCAATAATGAGGATTGAACTATCACCGCATTGATGACTACACTTAATAATAATCAGTACAGAGCTTTGGTGGAGCTAGTTCAAAGCACATGACCTATGCTTTGCGTACTAAAAGGCTACATTGCTTTTTTGAAGACTACATTCAAATAATTCAAATTTAGGAATCTTCCAATATCCTGGTAGTAAATATGATATGAAATCATAACCAGCTTGTGCTAAAACACTCAAGAGACTGCTAGTATGTTCATCGGCTTTTCCTTACTGTGAACAAAATACCTGACAATAATAACTTAGAGGAAGAAAGGTTTATTTGGGCTCATGGCTTCAGAGGTTCAGTCAATGATTGTCAGACTTAAAGGCATGCCCTCATGGCACAAGGGCATGGTGAAGGAAAGCTGATCAGCTCATGTGGCAGGGAAGGGGAGAGAGAAAGGGAAAGGGGAGAAGAAACAAGGGACATATATAGTCCCTAAGGCCACGTCCCAAGCGACTTACTTCTTCTAGCCATCCCCTATATACCTACTTTACCACCTAGTAAATCCATTAAAATTATTAATCTATGAAATGGATTTATCTACTGATTGGGTTGGAGTTCTCATGAGTCAATTATTTCACTTCTAAACATTGCCATATTGCCAAAACGTGGGCTCTTCTGAAGACATTTCAGATCCAGACCATAGCAGCTACAGACAACCATATACACATATACCTGACATTTATAGTATGGCAAAGTCATCTATTTGGAAATACAGCCTACTCTGTGTCTTTAAATCTGACTGACACACAAGCCATTCCTCTTCCTTTAAAGGAAAGGAAGTATAGACATAGACAGAGGAAAATAAATATTTCATCTTCTGCAATAGGTACATAATATATAGAATCTGGTATTACTATTATAAATTGACAAATAGCACTGTGAGGAATCCAAATTAAGATTATTATTGATAAGACACCTAATGACTTTGGTAAACAGCAACAAATATTTATTAAACCCTAAGCGTAGAAACCAGACTGTTGTGTTTTTATTCCTAGATGTTGACTGATAGTTCTGAGTATAATTTTAGGTTAAACTTAGCCACTATTGGGTTTCTGGAAAATGAAAGTGAAAAATATCAATGCTCCATGTTAAAGCAAAAGGGCATTTCAATATAAGGGCAGAATGGTGATTAAAGCAAATGATTAAAGCAAAATATCATTTCAATATGAGGGCAGAATGATGAATTTTTTGTAATAACTATTACAAAATAATTCTGGGAATCCAGATTATAAAATGTGGTTAATGCTGATTTTCTGCCAGATCCATTGACCCTTACTTCTGTCTAGTTTAGAGAGAGCCTAAACTTTTTCCTTCCCAATAATGACAAACAGGTACCTAGTTTTTAAATAAAAATATCAATTTTAAAATTGATGCTTTCAATTAAGAATTGTATGATTTCTATGTTATTGAAAACCAAAATGGCAACTCCATAAAATGAAAGATAGCAATCCCTGCTTTCATTGGTTCACAAATATGTATTGGGCACTAATCATTTTCTGGGTCTTTTCTGAGCATAGAAATCTAGAGTGTACTGAGAAATGGGCATGTGCTGAGGGAGAATAAAAGGCCAATGAGTGATGAAGAAAGCCACATTAGAATCAGAAGACATTAACACTTTCACCAAGATGACTTGAGAGTGCCTATCTGGCCACATCCTTGGAAATGTTAGGTATTATACATGTTCTAATTCTCATCTCAAATGGGTATAGAGTGGTAACCTATTGATATTTAAATGTGCATTTTTCTGATTACTATTATCTGTTCATGTACATGATAGCTATTCCATCCATGTAAAGTATGTGCATATTCTTTGTCTTTTTGTGTATCTGCCTTTCTTACATTTGTCTTTTGATTTGAAGGATATCCCCATTTATTCTAGATATTCGTTCTTTTTTGTTTTATGTACTAAATTTTTTTTCTAATCTGCTATCTGTATCTACAATAGTCCACAATGGTCATAAACAGTTGTTATGGAGTCAAACACATCTTTGATTTTACCTGATGGTGTGCTTCTGGAGTCTCATTTAACCCTTTTTTGTCTCCATCATCCCAGATGTGGAATACCTGTGAAAACTTAAGTTGAGCAACAATCATATGACCGATGGTAACTTCCAAATAATTATTATGTTCTCAGAATTGAAAACTTGGAACTTGGTGAGTTAAGAAGTATTTTCCAACCCCTAGGTCATACTGATTTTCTACTACATTTTTCTTCCCTTAGGTTAATAATTTTACCATTCACATTTAAGCTATTAATTCATCTGGAATATACTTTTTATATGTAATATAAGTTGAGAAATTTATCTTAAATGTTTACAGTCTCCAACTCCATATCCTAAATAAACCATCCTTTTTTTGTTTTTGTGGGAACATACTTTGACACAAAAGGTCAATGTTCCATGACCTTTATTTTAAGTATATTTTTAAATGCTGGTTCTTTATTTTTTCCTGATATGAAACTCTGTGTTTTAAATACATTCTTTTCACTTAGTATTGCCATTATGTTAGGACTTGTTCATAACTGTATAATTTCTATTTTCTATTTATCATGCTTTCTCTTTTTTTCTCTCCCTTCACACTTACCACCCTTATAGATAGGTCTGTAATGCTATGGATAGTCTTTGTTGTGGCCCCTGCTAATCTTTACAAACTTATTCATTCTTGCCTTTCCATTTGCCACACAGATCCTCCTGAATTAATTTCTCTTTTTGCTGTTATATTTCTTTTTAAAAAATGCTTTTATCTTTTCATGGAAGACTTTCTGAGGCTTAGGTGTCTGAGGATATCTTCATAGCAATTCACATTTAAATTATCATTTAGTTGAATATAAAATTCTGAGTTCAAAGATTTTTCTTTTCAACACCTAGAAAATATTACTCCATTATCTTTCTCTGGCCTGTGTCTCTGTTCCAAAGTTTTATAAATACTTTGTTCTTTCTTTCTGGAAACTTCCAGAATTTTCTCTTTGATGTTTTTAGATTTCATAATAACTTGCTTATCTGAGATATTTCTTTTTGTACTTAATTTGATTCTAGGAAATTTGGCTTTTAAATTATTCAAATATTTTCTAGTTATAATCTATAGATCTTTATAGCTCTTTCACCACCATATTTAATAACTCCTTTTCAAGTAAATATTTTCTTTTTTCCTTCTGAAGAATTTTTCTAACTTCTTTGACTAGCTCATTAATAGACTGTAATGACATTTTTCTAACATTTAGGCCATCTTTTCAATTCTTTATCACTGCTAAAATATCTTACTGGTCATTATTTCTAATTGGCTCTTGTTAAAAATTGCATTTTCTCTTATTTCTTGGAGAAAATTGATTGTGTTTATTTTGAATTTTTGTTTTATCTGTCTCATTTAGCATAAATTGTTATCTCCTCCATAAAGTCCTATGTTTCTACTAATATATACTTGGTGAAATTTTAAATTAGAACAACCACTATGCGGATCAGTATGGAGGTCCCTCAAAAGACCAGGAATGGAACCAGCCTGTGATCAAGATACTCTTCAATATTGATCCAAAATAATAAAGTCACCATAATGTATAGATACATGCATACCAACTTTATGGCAGCACAATTCACAATAGCCAAGTTATGGAATCAACCTAGGTATCTATCAACAGAGGAATGAATTAAAAATGTGCCTATACATGATGAAGCTTTATTCAACCATAAAGAAAAACAAAATTATGTCATTTGCAGTGAAATGGATGAATGAAACTGGAGAACATTATGCTAAGTGAGATAAGCCAGACTCAGACAATCAAGGGGATTATGTTTTCTCTCCTATTTTGTAGCTGGAGATTAAAAAAAAGGAAAATAAAGGAGACCAGTAGAATGAAAGGAGATGGGTGGAGGAGGAAAGAAAGGAGATATATGGAGTAAATAAACAGATCACTTTATACTATGTGCATGTACAAATATGTCACACTGAACCCTATTGTATATGTAATTATAATGTACCAATATTTTTAAGAAAGAGAAAGTGGTGTGTTCTTTTATGTCTGGTGAGTATTGCTGAGACCTCATCTTCCCTTGAAGTATCCATTAATGTGTACAGCTCACAGGCCCCTGCTTATCTTTCCATAGAACTTTAAGTGGTCAGGGAGGGGAGGGGATTTTTCCCAACGGAGACACTTTGTATTTTCACCTACTTCCTGTTTTCCGTACTTTAATGCTGGTCTACAGTGCGTTAGTGGTAGAGGAAGAGGTGAGATCCGGGGGCTGTGTACTCACCTGCATTTTCGAGTCCGGTCTCTGGAACTTTCCTAATGTCCCTCTATGACTTTAAGCAGCTGCTATTTTTGACTCCTCGTTGCAATGTTCCAAATAATGGTCTACCAGACAAGGTATGGAGGTTTTGAAGGGCAATCACTTCAAAGGCATCCTCTCTGCATCCTATGACCAGAGTGACCTCTACCCTAGGCTGCCTTTCCTCCCTACCTCCTAGGTCACAACTACCTACCTTCTGTCTCTCTATTTTCTGGCTCTGTTTTCTATTCTGCATATTTATGTATTTGCTTCTCACTTTGAATAGGAATGTAGAGTCTCTGGCCTCTTCTAGTTGGCCATTACAATATTGCACCAACTCATGGCACCTCTCTTTCACCGTCATCTCTAAGCCACCCCTCCTACCTAGTCCACAAAGAAAACACACACATGTGGCACACTTTAGGATGGTGTTTGCCTAAAACCCTGGTGGGGCAGAGGGAGGAAGTTAAAAAGAGGGAGATATACATGGAAAAAATTGGTTATCACCTCCTGCAACTCAGTGACTTCTGCCCTGTAGCTTTCTACTAGGAACAGATCCATTTTAATTATGTTTAACAACCCCAGCTCCACATAGTCATCTCTAATTTCAGATGCTTCTCAGGTGAATTGCATGTGCAGCCCGGGCTGAGAATCACATACCTTATGGCAACCAGGTGTACTCTAGCTTAATCTTTGATATTCTGAATGAAGAGGAGCTCCAAAAAAATCTGAGATTGACTTGCAGTATTGCAAACAGAACACCACTCTTAGCAAGCTTGCAGATTTGAATGTTTAGGAAGAACCAAGTTAAGGCTGAGACACCCAGGGAAAAAGTCAATAAATGCAAACATCACACCACATGGTAACAAATTTATGATAGAAAATTATGTTGGAAAATAAAAAAATTCCAACTACTCTGATATACAAGAACATCTTTAATCAACTGAGTGCCATTTTAAAGCATGCCTGAGATGCAGAACATCACTAAAAAAGCAAATTAGCAGGCAATGTATTTACTCTCTATGGCATACTTACATCTTTTTAAAATCAGGGACAAACTAGTAATCTTTTTGGCATCTTAATTTTTCTACTTATGAAATCACCCCATGTATTCTATAAGGTGTTTTAAGTATTGTCATCCTAGGGGTGTCTGATGTGTTGTTTTTCACCTACAGATAGTTCACACATCAGTTTGCTGTATGAGAATGCTTTTTGTGTAATATCAGAGTGGATCACCAGCACTGCCTTGAAGAATGTGATGTGTGAAAATAACACTAAAGTTTCTCAAAATGTTTGTCTCTGTGGCTGGGAAAGAATCAGCCTGGAATCAAGTAATTGGCTCTCTTCTAATCTAGAAATTCATTTCGAGTGATATTATCAAAGCATCAGCAAATATTTACTTTAGGCATATGGTGTATGAGACTCAATGGCGGGAAGTACCTGCTAGGCATTAAGCAGGCACTCAGTCTCTACTAATTCCTCAAGCAGACATTTAAGTGTGCTGGCAGAACTTTAAATGGAATCGGACTAACTTAGCCTTTAAGGTAAATACTATGCTACTCAAATTTCCTATCCATGATGCTTCCATCCTTTCAAAAAATACCTGATTTCAAAGGGAAGCCTTTAGGCGACACACTGTAATGCTTGAGGAAAGGGGACCTTTGTTCTCCTCTATTGGTCCCCTCTGGTCCCTGGATGAGGTTTAATTCATGGTTCCTGGTCTCTCTAAGGAGGCCTTCATGGATCTCCTGCTAAAGCTCTGCACTGTTGGAGTTTGGGGTGTGCCCTTTCCTTATGATGATATCATCCTACTTCCAGTCCCCTTACTGACCCACCACCTTGCCTACACTTGGCTCTCACTGGCACTCAGGTGCTTCGAGTCTTGGATGCACTCTCCATCTGACCCCTGCATTAGACTGATGTGTCCCCAGTCTCTGCCATCAAGGACACCTCCCCTCTCAACCACTGGAGCACACAGGGCTGCCGGCTCCCATCTGCACTATACACAGGCATTTGCAAACCATGTTTTTGGAAGCTTGATGGTTTACTAAAAGCTACTGTGTAGGAAGAGTAACTTGTAAATTTTCTTACCTAGCATTTAACTGATTTTTGTTTTGTTTTCACACTGTGAGGGAACTTTAGTAAATGTTATTTATTTATTTTTAATTTTATTTTTATTTTTTTGCGGGTCTGGGGATGGAAGCCAGGGGCATTTGACCTCCAAGCTACACCCCCTGCCCTATTTTTTATTCTTTATTTTGAAACCGGGTCTCACTGAGTTGCAGAGGGCCTCACTCAGTAGCTGAGGCTGTCCGCAAACCGCGATCCTCCAGGTCTCAGCCTCCCAAATGCTGGGATGACAAGCGTGTGCCACCACGCCCGGCTAGTATATGTTATTTAAAGTTTAATAAATGTTTTGTCTCTTCCTTAGCTTCTTGTTTCTGCAGTTGAAGAATGAAAAACAGAGACAGGAGACAGAAGGGTGGAATGATACATAAATTTGAGGTATAATGAGAAAATAGCACTCAGAAAATGATATATATTTTCTATGTAAATATGTGTGAACACACCCTTCATGAACACAACGATACAGATAGTTTCCTAAGAATATTTTACAGCACACCTCAGAGCAAGTTACCTAAATCTGTCAAAAGGATCGATTTAATTATTATTTGTATCTTTGAAAAAAAGGTAAATAATATCTTGGATAATTCCCTGGCAACAAGAAAGCATGAGATTGCACTAGTGAGACCATCCACCCCATCTAACTACATCTTTGCATTCAAATATCATCTAAAACAAATGGCTTTAAAATGAATAAACTAACTCTCCCACAATGACTATTATTGAAAGAAAATCTACATACTTATTTTAGAGATATACCTTATGTGATTTAATCTTTCTTTCAGAAATAAATTATATCCGTGTAAAATCTCCCTTTTTGTTTTATATTATCTTCCAGAGGATTGTTTTATTATGTTCTGAAAGTTATTACAGTCTTATTTCTGAACAGTCAATAAGAATCTTTTCTTTCTTTCATTCTTATCTGTCTGCCTACTCACAGAAATGTATGGCTTAATAACACAATGAAAGGCATCTTAGTAGAATTGGGAGAAATGTCACACAGAGAAACAATTTGCTTTGACTTTCTATAGCAATTTTCTGACCCCAAGCATGGCTTCATAGAATTATTGGCTAGGGTGATTCTCCCAAATTAACTACTGAGCTGAAAAATTGCTGGCAGCTTAAAAGCTGTATCGTGGAAGGAAAAAAAAAAATCTGGGTTATCCTTGTGTATGTAGGACATGGACTTTCATCTCACTCCATGAAGAAAGAGAATCTTGTAAAGTGGGAGGAGTTCATGGGACACGAGATCTGTGATGGGCGGGGCACATTGCACTCAGGCTTTTGCTCTATCTGTGCCCCTTATTATTTTTTAATATTGGAAATTTCATCCATCCTGCCTAGACCTGAGCTTCGTCATTTGCAAAGAGACCGTCTGATCCAGAGGTCTGTTAGGAGATACCCCCCCCCCCCAGACTCTAATACTCTCTGCTCTACTAAGGGAGACCAAGTTTCTGGCTGGCATAGCCAGGACTAAGCCTAATCCCAGACAGCAGAGATGTAATATTCATTATTTCAACACCCCCAAGCTTGCCTCAAAAATATGGGTTTACATTTCTTTTTCCATCATACTCTAGTCATTGTCCTACTTTGCTGGCCCTTCAGTGGTCTCTTACCAAGTCTCTCTGCATTAATTCTCCTCCATTCATTTGCACAACAAGCCAGAATAATATTCTTAAAAGATAATACATGATTATCTCTTTTTTTAACAGATTTTTTATTGAACATAAATGGTATACACTTAAACTATATTTGGTGCCCTCTCCCCCCCGCCCCCATTTTCCCTTCCCCCCTCCCAATACGTGATTATCTCTGCCTCTTGTGAAAATGTTGTTAGACTTTTCTCTGATATGTATGCATATCAATATATCAATAGCAATGTACTGAAGGTTGAACTCAGAGGCATTCTACCTCCAACCTACATCCCAGCCCTATTCTTATTTTATTTTCGAAGCAGGGTTTCACTTAGTTGTTGAGGTAAGAGTGTCAATGAACCTGCAATCCTTTTGTCTTAGCTTTCCAAGTACTAGGATTACAGGGATCATGCCAAGCACAGTTACATTTTTTTTGATAATTTGTTAACAATGTTACCTTGGCTATAATCTAGTTTTAAACCTGTAGCCAAATTCTAATAATTGTGTTTTCCCTGTGGCTGAGTCACTGCCTTGACCCCTCTCTTAGTTCACTAGTTACATTCACCACAAATCTGTGATTATGGATTCATTTAAAATGAATCAATGAATATTGGTCTACAAACAGTCCTATGACTAATCTGTGTCCTCAGTTATAAAACAGAAAACCCAATGTCCAAAGAGGTCTGGAGACATTGTAATTCAATGAGATTACCCTACTACATGGTACAATGGACAACAGTGAACAATCTATAAGAAAAGACAATATTGTGTTTAAAAATGTTCAGAGATACCATGTTTAATGAGTGTGTTTAATTCATAAGTGTCTCTTTAAAAAATTATCTTAGAGTTGATGTGCACAAGTACAAATATTAGAGTACTTATAAATAGCCAGGACCAGAAGATGTTCATTCAATATCAATTGAGTTAGTGAATGAAAAAGGAGAAGCCAGGCATGACTTGTAATTCCATTATTTGGGAGACTGAGATAGGGGGATCACAAATTTTCTGCCAGCCTTAGCTACTTAGTGAGGCTCTCCACAACGTAATGAGAACCTGCTTCAAAATAAAGAACAAAATATAGGTCTGAGGGTGTAGTTCAGAGGTAGAATACCTCTGGGTTTAAACCCAAGTTTTGCAAAGAAAGAGAAAGGAAGGAAGGAAGGAAGGAAGGAAGGAAGGAAGGAAGGAAGGAAGGAAGGAAGGAAGGAAGGAAGAAAGGTGAAAAAGCAAGAGTGAAAGAGAATTCATTTGTAGACTATCCTAGAGTTTTTCCAAGTCAGTTAAGTTTTAGTTAAATGTGCTAAGATTGGTGGAAACAAAGTATCTGCCAAGTTTTTAAGATGTCCAGAATGGAACAGCTTTTGTTAACATTTCAGAGTAATTATTTTAATATGAAATCTCAAGGACATTTTTCTTCCTTTCATTAACCATTAAACTAAATTAGCTACATTTTTGTGCCAAAAAGAAAATGTCTTTAGAAGAGCTGTAACTGAAAAAAAAAGAAGCAGCTTTATCTTTCCATAGATATAAAAATGTCTCTCTAAAGGCAACATTTCTTAGTGTTCTAAATAGAAAATTCAGGGAAGATTCAAAATACTGACTGAGGGACACAGCAAATCTCAGAGGCTGAAACAAATAAACTTCAACTACTGAGAAGGCAGCATCTTGACAAACAAAATAAACAAAGCTCACAAACCAAAACACAAACCACCGCAGAAGGAACCCAGTACTCTGAATTGCGAGATCCACTGCTAAAACCCGAGCATGCGACTGACCTGGTGTGGCCTTTGGCCTGGCGCTGGCGCCATTTGGGGCCACTGGCCTGAATGGCAAATGATGGTTCTGGCGCTGCTGACTTCCACAATGAAGCCCCAAGAAATCCCAACAAATAATCCAAGAACCTGAAGTGCAGAAAGTGGAGGCAGAGGTCCAATATCTTAAGCAACCAACATCACACACTTCAGGTATGCAGAAAAAGATTCAAACCCCATGCATTCACCAGAGGCAGCACCCGCAGCAGCGCACAATGCCCTCCAGAGACTGGGTAGTAGGACAGCCAGGTAACCACTTGCATTACTCATTACTTGGCAGATGATCACCCAGAGCAGCCACGGGACTGCAGCGGGTTAAGACCAGGTGGCCCATCCTGAAGTAGTCCATTTAGAATCTCCAGAGACACAAGGAAGGTGCTCAAGGCACGGTACCTGCACAGGGTCACAGGGGGGTCACTTCAAGACTAAACTGGATGCCCTCTGATGGTGCAGGTAGGGAGGCACACATTCAGGGCACATAGGACAAGGCCCAAGTGTGGAGCCCAGGGCCGGAGGGCTTACACAAAACTCATTAACAATGACATCGATGCCCTGACATGTAAACACAAAGCTCTCAGAGGCAAGAGAGGGACACAAACACTCATAGAGTGGTTTGAAAAGCTGACAATAAATTACGGAGCAAATGATAGACATTGGAATATGCTCTAGAATCTACCACAGTGAACAGACATACAGATATACAGGCCCCATTTCTGTATATGTAAATTAGCAGGATTGCTGGGGTTTTGTTTGTTTTGTTTTGTTTTTCTCTCACATTGTCACTAATTCTTTTTTATTTTATTTCTGTCCATTTGGTTTTTTCTCTTTCTTATTCTTTTTTCTTTTGGTTCTTTTTTTCTTTGATTTATAATTGTTAGCTTTTGTAACCTGTTTTGTTACTTTATTCATGTTTGTTTGCTCCTTCCTTCCCCAACTCCTTTTACAAACTTCCTCACTCTACCCTCTCTATTCTCTTCTCTCAAAACTTTTCTGTTTTTCCTACTGTATTTACTTGTCTTATATTTAAGCTATTTCACATCTCCATACGTAAATGCTCTACTATCTACAAGTCCTACTATCTAACCTTCTCTCATTCTCAACCAGACACTACCTTATTATTCTTAAATTCTTACTTAACCTAATCATATTCTCTACTTTACCCAACTCCTGTACACATCACCCCAGATACTCCCCCCCTTACTCAATCATCATTGTAAAAAGCACTGCATACCTACTGACACCTCTAAATTTCTACTAGTAAGATTGGATCAAGCAGAATACCCACAGAGTCACACACAAAGAGAGGATGCCAAGAAATCAGAAAAATAAGCCTGAAAACCCTGAAAACATGAGAACTAGTAAAAGTGAGGAAATAAGGGAAATCATGAATACTTAACCTACAATAAATTCAAGAAGGAGAATTCTGAATCCTAAACTTCAATATGATGAAAGGCCTCACAGCAAGTGTATGAGAAATAAAAAGTAAATGGAGACATTAAGAAATAATCAGAAAGAGGTCTGGAATGAAATGAAAGAGTTAATATATGAAATGAAGATAGCAATAGAAAGAAATTATGGAAGATTAGATGAAATAGAAACCAATATCATTCTTGACAGTTCATTCAAATCTAAAAGCACAGTCAATGGCATACAGTAGTTATAACAGCAACAAAACCTAAACATCCAACAATTATGGAACAATGTAAAATATCCTAATTTATGGATAAAAAGGCATTGAAGAAGGGACAGAGGTACAGAACAAGGGTATTAATAATCTCTTCAGAGAAATAATTTCAGATAATTTTCCAAACATGGAAAAAAAACTTGGAAGTATACATTTAGAAGACATATAGAACACTGTTAAGACAAGAACAAAAAAGGACCTCCCCACACTAGGTAAAAATAAAAATGACCAACATAGAGCTAAGGAAAGAATCTTAAAAACAGTGAGAACAAAAGAATGGGTGACATATAGGGGCAAAACAATAAAAATCACCCAGACATTAAAATCTAATTCATGAGTTCCAGGAGAGACTGGTAGGATGTAATCCAGACAATGGAAGAAAACAACTCTTGACTAAAACTGCTATATCCAGCAGGTTTATTATTCAAAATTGATGGAGAAACAAATGTGTTTCATGATAAGCAGAATCTCAAAAAATTCATGATTACAAAGCCAACACTAGAAAAATACTTAAAGAAATAAACTATAAAGAAGAAAAAAAGAAGCAAATTTCAGAACCAGAGAAGAGATGAAGTTGATCAGTGGGGCAACTAACTAAAGAAGAAATAACATATCAAACAGAAGGTAGAGCACAAAATGACAGGAAATAAATATCATATTTCAATAATAATTCTGAACGTCGAAGACTTAACTCACCAATTAAAAGATATAGCCTGGCAATGTGGATTAAAAAAAACATAATCCAAATATATGAGGACTTCCGGGAAGATTGCGACCAAGAAAAGCGGGGCTCAAGAGCCCCGCTAACAACCAATCTCCATTACCACAAAATCAGCGCCTTTCATAGCCAGAAAACACCATCACCAGAGAAACAAAAAAATCACCAGGCTCCAGAGAGAACGCGGACTGAGAACAGAGCTCAGAGCCACAGAGGAGATCCGAGGACGTGGCAGCAGCGCCATATTGCCGGCGGCAGCGGCAAATTCACCAGACAGCTACAGCAAGCCGAGGTGAGCCACTGCGGAACAGCCAGGCGGGATTTCTTGCCACTGGTAAAATCTAAAGCTCCCAGTGGCTGAGCTCAGCACACGCTGCAGGGATTCAGAGTGGAAATCAAAACCAAGAAGTAATACGTCAGCCTCACGGCTGAGGGCGTAGCAGCGGCGCCATATTGCCACCGGCGGCAGCAGCAGAGAATTCACCGAATCCAGTACAGCTACATCTGCGTACTCAAGAACAGTGAGTCAAATTGCGGCCCCTAGAGGAGAAATCCCAGTACTGTACTCCCTGGGACTCAACCCAGTGGGGGAGGGGCAGTGGCAGAGATATCACACCATAGGAGAACATGCAACCTGGCACCCCCCTCAGTCTAAAGCAGCCTCTATCGACTCTCTGGGTCGGAGACTTTGTGATACAACCCAGTAAAGGAGTAGTGGGGTCTGAGATACTACTGAATCGAGATCCAGACACCTTAAGTGAAGTCATAGTGACGCAAGGGAAGAACCCAGAGAAGGCACAAACTTCCGAAATCATGGGAAAGAGGAATAATACTAGAGCAATGAATGCCCACAACCCCACAACATCAGAACCCGATAAAACTGAAAATCAGAGATTTCTAGAAGATCAAATCAGGAAAATAACTGTAGAAATAATAGAGGCGCTTCGAAAAGAACTCAGAGAGAGCCAAAAAGAGATAAAGGATACAATTAATGAAGTAAAGGCCTCAATTCAAAGCACAAACAACTGATTAGACCACATGGAGAACAGAATCTTGCTCTTAGAAGATGATCATTCCAAAATGAACGCATAGTTTCTAATTTAGAAAAAAAAAAAAAACCCGACAGCAGGAATCTGACATTGAAGAAATATGGGCCCATTTTAAGAGAGCTAACCTAAGAATAATTGGAATAGAGGAGGGAAAAGAAAGTGAAACTAAAGGGATCAACAATCTCTTCAAGGAAGTAATAGCAGAAAATTTTCCAAACATAGAGCAAGAGGTTGATACACAGGTCCAGGAAACTTATAGAACTCCCTTTAGACAGGATCAGAGAAAAGGATCTCCACGCCACATAATTGTCAAAATGACCAATGTGGAAGCCAAGCAGAGAATCTTAAAGGCAACAAAAACAAAGGGCCAAGTGACATTCAGAGGCAAACCAATTAGAATCACTCCAGACTTCCCAAACCAAGTCATGAGAGCCAGAAGGGCTTGGAGTAACATATTCCAAACTCTGAAAGAAAGCAACTTCCAGCCAAACATTTCCTACCAAGCAAAACTTTCTATCAAATTAGATGGAGAAATAAGAAGCTTCCATGACAAACAGAAACTGAAGGAATTTATGTCTTCAAAACCAGCACTAGAGAAAATACTCAAAGAGATTAACTACAAAGAAGAAATAGGTAACACACACCAGAACCAGAGAAACAAGAGTTTCCATCCAACAGTCAACTAAGATTGGTTATCTGCGGAGATTCATTATTTATGTTAGTCTTTTACCTATTATTAGTCTTTTACCTATCTCTAAATGGTATTGTTTGCCTTTATTGTTGTTAATTTTTAGGATTTCTAGTTGGAATACTAATAAACCTTCAGATATGGCATTTGGAAATATTTTATTCCATTCTATTAGTAACTGTTAACTCTGTTTACATTGTCTTTGGATATACAATTTTTTTTTTATTTTTTAGGGAGTTTGTATACTCTTCTGTTGCCCGTGCCATTGAAATCATATCCAAGAAATCACTGCCAATTTCAATGTTGTGAGGTTTTATGACCCAGATTTTCTCCTAAAAGTTTATAGTCTTAAGATTTATATTTAGGTCTTTTATCTATTTTGAGTTAATATTTGTATATGGGATTAGGTAAGGGTCCAACTTTATTCTTTTCCATGTAATTATTATTTTTCAACAATATTTAGTTAAAAATTATTATTTCCCCCACCAAATGTTCGTGGAAACCTTGTCAAAAATAACTTGACAATATAGGGAAGAATTTAGCTCTAGGCTTGTATTTAACTCCAATGGTTTATATATCTGCCTTTAGAATAGTACTACACTGTTTCAATTATTGTAGCTTTATATGGTTTGAAATCAGAAAATATATATCTTCTAGCTTTGTTCTTTTTCAAGATCATTTTGGGTATCTAGAGTCCATATTCCATATTAGGATAGATTTTTTTTCTGAAAAATAAATATATAAATATATGATAGTTTCACCTAAAAAATAGTAAAAAATATTCTCTGGTAAGAAAGAAAGTAAAAAGAAATATTGAAATGTTATCTTTAAGTCATCAAAAGCTTGGTATCAGACAAATGAAACTGTTATGTGAGATTATCATTTTTAATTTTGGATAAATTGCTAAAATACTAGATGTCAACCACTAAGCCCAGCATGGGAGGGAGGGATGGGGAGAGAATGTGGTGGGGATCGGGTGGGGGCTGACTGGGCGATGTGTGCATGTATGTCTACAAAAGTATGTATCCCACTATGATGTATGAATACAGTACACCAATAAAAATAAATAAATAATTAATTAATTAAAAAAAACAAATATATGCTGCTTGCAAGAAACCCACCTTATAGCCAAAGACATGTATAGACTGAAAGTGAAAGAATGAGAAAATATATACTATGCTATTGGAGACCAAAAATGGGCAGGGGTAGCAACTCTGATATCCAACAAAACACTCTTTAAGCTAAAACACATCAGAAGAGACAAAGCATGGCACTTTATTTTTATTAAAAAAAACAATTCATCAAGAAGATATGATGATAGTAAATGTTTATGAATGTGTAACCACATTTGTAAAATAAACCCTTCTGGACATCAGCTCTCAAATACACCCAAATACAATAATATTGGGAGATTTCAATGCACCTCTCATGCCACTAGTTTGATCTTCAAGGCAAAAGATGAGTAAAGACTCTTCAGAACTAAAGAAATCTGTAAACTAAATGTACCTAAGACATATACAGAATATTTCAGCCAGGAACAGCAGAATACATATTCTTTTCAGCAGCCCATGGAACCTTCTCCAAAATAGATCACATCCTGGGCCACAGAGCAAGCACCAGCAAATTCAAAATATGTAATATAATTTCCTGCATCTTTCCAGAACACAATGAAATTAAAGTAGAAATCAACAAAAGGAAGACCAAAAGAAACTATTTAAATAAATGGAGATTGATTAATACACTATTGAATGATGAGTGGGTAAGATCAGAAATAAGGAGAGAAATAAAGAAATTTCTGGAATTAAATGAAAATAGAGACATAATTTACGAAAATCTATGGGACACTTTGAAGGTGGTTTTAAGAGGATAGTTTATATCATTGAGTGCCCACATAAAAAGGACAGAAAAGCTGGGTGTAGTGGTACAAGCTTGTAATCCCCATGCTTGGGAAGCGGAGACAGGAGAATTGTGCAGGTTTGAAGGCAGCTGTGGGATACACTCCCAGACATATATATATATATATATATATATATGTCTGGGAGTGTATCCCGAAGGTAGAAGGGTTTCCAGGAACCCAAGTACCACCAAAAAGAAAGAAAGAAAGAAAGAAAGAAAGAAAGAAAGAAAGAAAGAAAGAAAGAAAGAAGAGTCGCCAAGTAAACAACATAATGACACATCTCAGGTACCTATAAAAACTACAACACTCTAATCTCAAAGCCAGCAGAGGGCGGGAAATAATTAAAATCAGAGCAGAAATATATGAAACAGAGAATTTAAAACTATTTAAAGAACCAACAAAACAAAAAGCTGGTTGTTTAAAAGATTAATAAGATTGGCAAACCCCTGGCCAACCTAACCAAAAGAAAGAGAGAATCAACTCAAATCATTAAAATCAGAAATAAAAAAGAGACATCACCACAGACAGTGGGGAAATTCAAAGGATTATCAGAAATATTTTGAAAATTTACCTCCAATAGACTGGAAAACATGGAAGAAATTGATACATTTCTAAGCACATAAAACCAACTAAATTGAACCAAGAAGACATAGCAAGCCTAAACCAACCAACAGCAAGCAATGAAATAGAAACAGTAATAAAAATTCTGTCATCAAAGAAAAACCCAGGCCCTGGTGGGTTTCCAGCTATATTCTACAAAACCTTCAGTGAAGAACTAATCCCAATACTTTACAACTTGTTCCAGGATTCAAAAGAGATAGAATTCTCCCAAACTCCTTTTATGAGGTCAGTATCACATTAATCCCAAAACCAAATAAAGATACTTCAAGAAATGAAAATTATAGACCAATATCCTTGATGAATATAACTGCAAAAATTCTAAACAAAATACTAGCTACATGCATTCAAAACCATATCAAGAGAATTGTACACCACCACCAATTGGTTTCATCCCAGAAAAGCAAGCCTGATCCAACATACTCAAATCAATACATGTTATTCACCAAATAAATAGAACTGAGAACAAAATCTACATGATCATATCAATAGACGCTGAAAAATCATTTGACAAAATCCAACACCCTTTTATGCTAAAAAAAAAACTGCAGAAATTAGAATAGAATGAATGTATTTCAACATCATTAAGGCAATATACAATAAACCCAAAGCCAACATCATATTGAATGGGAAAAAAACTGCAAGAATTTCCTCTAAAATCAGGAACAAGAGACTTCCGGGAAGATGGCGACGGAGCAAAACGGGGCTTACGAGCCCCGCTAACAACCAATCTCTATTACCACAGAATCGGCGCCTTTCATAGCCAGAGAACACCATCAGCAGAGAAACAAAAGATGTAATTTTAAGGGACAGAGAAAAGAGGGCTGGAAAAACGAGACACCAGAAGCCAGACCGCAGTGCTGCAGCTGGAGCCACGGCGTGAAGCGGCGGATGCCATTTTGACTTGCAGCACCAGGCTCCAGAGAGGAGGGGAATTCATAACGGAGCCCAGAAACCAGAGAGGAGATACGCCGGCCTCACGCCCGAGAACGCGGCAGCAGCGCCTTACTGATGGCGGCAGCGGCGAGTTCACCGAACGGCACCAGACCAACGCACGCAACAGCCCACCAAACTCCAGAGAGGAGCGGCGGACAGTGAGCCGAGGTGAGCTGCTGTGGAACAGCCGGGCGGGATTCGGCAGATTTCTCGGTGCAGAGAGCATCTAAAACTCCCAGGGGCTGGGCTCAGCGCACACTGCAGGGACTCAGAGTGGAGTTCAAAAACAGAAAAGAAATACGCCAGCCTCACGGCCGAGGGTGTGGCAGCAGCGCCATATTGCTACCGGCGGCAGCAGCAGTGAATTCACCAAGTCCACGACAGCTCCATCTGCGCACTCAACAGTGAGTCAAATTGCGGCCCCTAGAGGAGAAATCCCAGTACTGTACTCCCAGGGACTTGACCCAGTGGGGGAGAGGTGGTGGCAGAGATATTACACCATAGGAGAACGCCCAACCTGGCACCCACCATGGTCTAAAGCAGCCTCGATTGACTCCCTGGGTCTGAGACTCTGCAATACAACCCAGTAAAGGAGTAGTGGGGACTGAGATACCACAGACTCGAGATCCACAGCACCTTAAGTGAAGTCATAGTGACCTAGGGAAGAACCCAGAGAAGGCACAAACTTCCAAAATCATGGGAAAGAGGAATAACAATGGAGCAATGAATGCCCACAACCCCACAACATCAGAACCTGATAAAACAGAAATTCAGAGATTTATAGAAGATCAAATAAGGAAAATAACTGTAGAAATAATAGAGGTGTTTCGAAAAGAATTCAGAGAGAGCCAAAAAGAGATAAAGGGTACAATTAATGAAGTAAAGGCCTCAATTCAAAGTACAAACAACAGATTAGACCACATGGAGAATAGAATCTCGCTCCTAGAAGATGATCATTCAAAAAACGAACGCATAGTTTCTAATTAGAAAAAAGAATCCGACAGCAGGAATCTGACATTGAAAAAATGTGGGCCCATTTTAAGAGAGCTAACCTAAGAATAATTGGAATAGAGGAGAGAAGAGAAGGTGAAACCAAAGGGATTAACAATCTTTTCAAGGAAATAATAGCAAAAAATTTTCCAAACATAGAGCAAGAGGTTGATATACAGGTCCAGGAAACTTATAGAACCCCCGTTAGAGAGGATCAGAGAAGAGGATCCCCACGCCACATAATTGTCAAAATGACCAATGTGGAAGCCAAGCAGAGAATCTTAAAGGCAACAAAAACATAGGGCCAAGTGACATTCAGAGGCAAACCAATTAGAATCACTCCAGACTTCCCAAACCAAGTCATGAGAGCCAGAAGGGCTTGGAGTAACATATTCCAAACTCTGAAAGAAAGCAACTTCCAGCCAAAAATTTCCTACCCAGCAAAACTTTCTATCAAATTAGATGGGGAAATAAGAAGCTTCCACGACAAACAGAAACTGAAGGAATTTATGTCTTCAAAACCAGCGCTAGAGAAAATACTCAAAGAGATTAACTACAAAGAAGAAATAGGTAATACACACCAGAACCAGAGAAATAAGATTTTCCATCCAACAGACAACTAAGATTGGTTATCTGTGGAGATTCATTATTTATGTTAGTCTTTTACCTATCTCTAAATTGTATTTTTTGCTTTTATTGTTGCTATTTTTAGGATTTCTAGCTGGAATATTAATATACCTTCAGATATAGCATTTGGAAATATTTTATCCCATTCTATCAGTAACTTTTAACTCTGTTCACATTTTCTTTGGATATACAATATTTTTTTATTTTTTTAGGGAGTTTGTATACTCTTCTGTTGCCCGTGCCATTGAAATCATATCCAAGAAATCACTGCCAATTTCAATGTTGTGAGGTTTTATGACCCAGATTTTCTTCTAAAAGTTTATAGTATTAAGATTTATATTTAGGTCTTTTATCTATTTTGAGTTAATATTTGTATATGTGTTAGGTAAGGGTCCAATTTTATTCTTTTTCATGTAATTATTATTTTTCAACAATATTTAGTTAAAAGATTATTATTTCCACCACCAAATGTTCATGGAAACCTTGTCAAAAATAACTTTACAATATATGGAAGAATTTATCTCTAAGCTTTTATTTAACTCCAATAGTTTATATATCTGCCTTTAGAACAGTACTACACTGTTTCAATAATTGTAGCTTTATATGGTTGAAATCAGAAAATATACATCTTCTAGTTTTGTTCTTCTTTGAGATTGTTTTGGGTATCTAGAGTCCATATTCCATATCAGGATAGATTTTTTTCTGAAAAATAAATAAATAAATGTATGATAGCTTCACCTAAAAAGAAAAAAAAAGAAAAGAAAAAAATATTCTCTGGTAAGAAAGAAAGCAAAAAGAAATATTGAACTGTTATCTTTTAGTCATCAAAAGCTTGGTATCAGACAACTGAAACTGTATTGTGAGATTATCATCGTTAATATTGGATAAACTGCTATAAAACTAGATGTCAACCACTAAGCCAAGCATGGGAAGGAGGGATAGGGAGGGAACTGGGTGGGGATCGGGTAGGGGCTTACTGGGCGATGTGTGCATTATGTCTACAAAAGTATTTTCTTTGTACCATTATGATGTATGAATACATTGCACCAATAAAAACTAAATAAAATAAAAAAATAAAAATAAAATCAGGAACAAGACAACGATGCCCACTATCACCACTCCTTTTCTTATAATTTATATAAAGTATAATTATTATTATTTTAATATATTATCATTGGTACATTGTAATTTTACATCATAACGAGGTTCAAAATGATACAAGCATAGATCAAACCATAGTTGGTTTACATTATTTATATTATTATAATTGTTTTATTATTTTATTACTAATAACTACTTATTAAAAACTTGTTAATAATTTTAGTAATCACTATTTGTATTATTACTAAAGTACTCATATTTTCAAGTACTTATTACTCACCCTACACATTTCAGAAGGTACTTGTCTTGTAAAGTATTATCTTCTGATTGCATTACATTTAGCTTTGCTTCACTTAACCATGGTAAGAAGTGCTTTGAAGACAGGATAGTTCTTGCTATTCACAGTGACAAGTACAGAGAGCCCTAACTGTAGACTGAAACTCCAGTTAAACAAGAGGCCACATGTTAGGGTGTGCACCACTGTGGCCATGACACCGCTGGAATTGTCTTAGAGAGGAAGTGCTGGGGTTGATGCCCACTCACTGGGTATGACCAGAGCTCTAATGCTCAAATTACCATGTTTCCCAAGAAAGATGCATATGTTCTTTTATTATGCAAACCCAAAAATATTCAGAGATCAGAATTGATTCCAAATTTTTGTTTTCTTGCTTATGAATATACAGAAATCATTTCACATGGATGCTGTTATTTGAGTTGTTGTGGATATCTATTATTATGTAAAATGTAGTTGCCTTAACAATAATTTTATCTTCCTTGTGGTCTTGTGGTCTGGGTGTACTGAAAGGGCTCTGTAGTGTCCTTTGCCTCTGATCCATGTCATGTCCCCTGGGACAGCTGGAGAGCCCTGCATGAAGGACAGCCTCCTCACTCGTGTATTGGTACCTCAGTATTCTGTGGCCTCAATCCATTCCATGTGGCATCTCATCCTCTAGCGCCTTCCACACACCTTGGCTTCTCACAACCTAGTGGCCCAGTGTAGTCATATATCTCACAGAGCAATCAGCTCTCAAGAGTCTTCCAAGAAAGATGGCAATAAGGCTGTGAGTTTCTTCAGGTTTAGGTCTGGAACTTGACAGCACCATCTTTGCTGTATTCTGTAATCAAAATGGTCATAGAGCCTGCTCAGATTCAGAGACAGGAACTGGACTCCTCCTCTCATTGGGAAGAAAATGAAAGAATTCCATACTTTTTAGATCTTCCACATGAATTTACCATCTTTCTCTTACACTAGGATTCTGTGTGGAAAACACCAACTTGATTTGTTTTGGACATGTAACCTTTTGATCTATTACCCAAATAATATTCATATTCAATTTAAACAAAAATAGTATACCAAAATGTAATTTTTCCCAGAATTTCTCTGGAGTAAGTAAACCTGAGTGGTATCTCTTATGGGGAATTCTGGCACACACCTGTCATGCCAGTATTTGGAAGACTGAAACAGAAGGATTTCAGATTCAAGACCAGCCTCAGCAACTTAGCAAGATCCTCAACAACCTAGAGAGATCCTGTTTCAAAAACAAAAAATAAACAGAATTTGGGATGTAGCTTGGAGGTAGAATTTGGGATGTAGCCTGGAGGTAGAATACCTTTGTTCCATTTGCAGTACCAAAACAAAAAAGAGGTGCCTCTTCTATATTGTTCCAAACTACTTTTAATACATCCATCTATCTTTTCCCTGTCTTTCTGTGTGCAACTCAGACTTGAAACTGGAATCTGTGGTCCTTCAGGAATAGACACCAAGTGTCTGGGATTCACTGATATTATATCAAAACTTTGCATATATGCATTTTCAAGTAAAAGAGTTATTAGGTTAATCAACTTCTTGGAAATTTTTTTTATTTCTTCCCAAAGAGAAGAATCACATTGATAAAGGGTTCCATGCTCATTTTTCTCCCTTTAATTTTCAGTTTTGAAATGTACTCATCAATTGAAGAGGAAAGGCTACATTAATAATTCTCTGGCAAGGTCAGTAGTTATAGGTGAGTGTTGTATATTCTGGATGTAAATACTAATGACCAGTTGTGAAATCTTCACTTACAAATTGCTGAAACTGAAAATAAAACATTCAACAATAGTACCCACATAGTTGCTAGGTATGTCTTTCCAGAAACATGTATTGACTATTACTGAGAGTAAACCTTCATAGCATAGGAATCTCTTTAATTTAACTAGAAGATACTGTAAAAAAATCACGAATAATTAAAAAACTACAGCTCTCTTCACTTATGCAAAGAGAGGTTTGAATAAAATTAAGCCATCTATTCTAAATCTAAGATAAACAGGTTGGTTTTAGTATGTGAAGTGAATAATGGTTATTTTCATTGGCTTAGCATCCTCTCCTTTTTTGGTAAAAGAATAATTCTATCTTTTTTTTTTTTGAGGAATTCATTTCATGTTCATATAGGGCTGTTTTGATTCCTTTCCTTACCTACAGATATGGACATGTGAACCCAGGTCAGGCCAATCACAGAACTGCATGCTGCTTTCTGCTAGGTTGGCTTAAGGAAGAGAGCATGATCCAACCTGAATGGAATTCTTCTTGAGAATTTTCTATTAGGCCTAATGAAAAATTACTCTCTTTTCACTTGAGTTGCCAAAATGGTAGTATATAAATCTTAGGTTATTAAGTACTTTCATGGAAAAAAAAACAGAGAGAAATGGAGGCCTGATGACATTGCACTCACTCACTCCTGGATCCAGTCTCTCTCCCCACCCCTCTCTCTCTCAGCAAGTTAGTATTGAGTATCTGTTCATGGACAGGAAAGAAATTATCAATGCAATGAGAACTCCAAACTTGCCATAACCCCTCTTTAAATTATTCACCCCAGCATAAAATTTGCTGATGATTTATTTTATAACAAGACTCCAAGAAAATATGCAATGTTATAGTCATAAAATTAAAAAAACTTTGGAAAGATATCATATATCATATTAGCTGTCAGTAATTACTTTGGAAAGAAAAAAAAAGAATATGTGTACTTGATTGCTAATGAGCTAGACTGGCTAAATCCTTACCCATCTCATTTTCCTTTCTGACATAAAGGAGACAATTTCCCAACCTTCCTGTAATTAGTTTGGAAGGATGAGATTAAATTGGGCTAATAAAATGTTCTCAAAGGTAGATCAGGCCTCTAAAATTTCTCTTGAACTTCTTATTTCTTTTCCTATTTCCCCAATCTCCACTCAAGAATAAGTTTGGAAGTATAAGATATAAAGGAAACCCTTGATGAAAGAAACCTGGGCCCCTGAGTCACTGCGTGGGTGACAGCTGCCCAAGATCAACTTTACAAGAATGAGAAATAGATTTCTGAGTTAAGCCAGAATGTCAGAATTGAAATGTCAGAATTTTTATTTTAGTAAAAGACATAGACTATTCTATATTAAATAATACATTGGTTCGTTAGAAGAGTACCTTTTGTCATGAAAAATAAGGAGCAAAACAGAAGAAAACTAAAAACGGTATGTCTACAAAGGTTAACATAAGGTACATAAGACTGATGAGGTGTAAAGAAAAGAGAGATGTAAGGTTTCATGGGAATGTTTGGGAGTTTGTTAGATGAGCAGTTAAAGAGTACCCATGAATGTGTATATTCTTTTGGAGTTTGAATTAGATCCTTGAATTATTCCTTTAGTTACAGAAAAATAAAATTTCTATCAAATTTCATTTAAACTGATAGATTGGGTTTCTTTGAAAATAACCCATATTTTTAAAAAATTCTTATAACTGTTAGTGGAAAAGTAATTAGCAAAGCACTATGGAAATTAATATGGAGGTTCCTCCATAAGCTAGACAAAAGTTGTATTTTTCTCTTATGTGGAAACTAGAGAAAAATAGGGGGAAGGGATCTCATGAAACAGAAGGAAGATCAGTAGGGTAGAGGAAAGGAATTAGGGGAAGGAAAGGAGAGATAGTGGGAGATTAAAGTGATTAAATTACATTATGTGCATGTATAAATATACCACAGTGAAGCCCACTATTCTGTATAATTATATATTATTATGTGCCAATAAAAGAATTTAAAAAATAACCCCATGCATTGAATGAATTATGTAAGGTACCATCTTATGCATACTAAAGTATTTGCATATGTGTTTTTTTTTAATTTTATTTTATTGGTGCACTGTATTCATACATCATAGTGGGATACAAACTTTTGTAGACATACATGCACACATTGCCCAGTCAGCCCCCACCCGATCCCCACCCCATTCTCTCCCCATCCCTCCTTCCCATGCTTGGCTTAGTGGTTGACATCTAGTATTATAGCAATTTATCCAAAATTAAAAATGATAATCTCACATAACAGTTTCATTTGTCTGATACCAAGCGTTTGATGATTTAAAGATAACATTTCAGTATTTCTTTTTGCTTTCTTTCTTACCAGAGCATATTTTTTTCTGTTTTTTTAGGTGAAACTATCATATATTTATATATTTATTTTTCAGAAAAAAAATCTATCCTAATATGGAATATGGATTCTAGATACCCAAAACGATCTTGAAAAAGAACAAAGCTAGCAGATATATATTTTCTGATTTCAAAGCATATAAAGCTACAATAATTGAAACAGTGTAGTACAGTTCTAAAGGCAAATATATAGACCATTGGAGTTAAATACAAGCCTAGAGCTAACTTCTTCCCTATATTGTCAAGTTATTTTTGACAAGGTTTCCACGAAGATTTGGTGGTGGAAATAATAATCTTTTAACTAAATATTGTTGAAAAATAATAATTACATGGAAAAGAATAAAATTGGACCCTTACCTAATCCCATATACAAATATTAACTCAAAATAGATAAAAGACCTAAATATAAATCTTAAGACTATAAACATTTAGGAGAAAATCTGGGTCATAAAACCTCACAACATTGAAATTGGCAGTGATTTCTTGGTTATGATTTCAATGGCACAGGCAACAGAAGAATATACAAACTCCCTAAAAAATAAAAGAAAATATTGTATATCCAAAGACAATGTAAACAGAGTTTAAAGTTACTAATAGAATTGGATAAAATATTTCCAAATGCTATATCTGAAGGTATATTAATATTCCAACTAGAAATCCTAAAAATTAACAACAATAAAGGCAAACAATACAATTTAGAGATAGGTAAAAGACTAACATAAATAATGAATCTCCACAGATAACCAATCTTAGTTGTCTGTTGGATGGAAACTCTTGTTTCTCTGGTTCTGGTGAGTGTTACCTATTTCTTCTTTGTAGTTAATCTCTTTGAGTATTTTCTCTAGTGCTGGTTTTGAAGACATAAATTCCTTCAGTTTCTGTTTGTCATGGAAGCTTCTTATTTCTCCATCTAATTTGATAGAAAGTTTTGCTGGATAGGAAATTTTTGGCTGGAAGTTGTTTTCTTTCAGAGTTTGGAATATGTTACTCCAAGCCCTTCTGGCTCTCATGACTTGGTTTGGGAAGTCTGGAGTGATTCTAATTGGTTTGCCTCTGAATGTCACTTGGCCCTTTGTTTTTGTTGCCTTTAAGATTCTCTGCTTGGCTTCCACATTGGTCATTTTGACAATTATATGGCGTGAGGATCCTCTTCTCCGATCCTGTCTAAAGGGAGTTCTATAAGTTTCCTGGATCTGTGTATCAACCTCTTGCTCTATATTTGGAAAATTTTCTGCTATTACTTCCTTGAAGAGATTGTTGATCCCTTTGGTATCACTTTCTTTTCCCTCCTCTATTCCAATTATTCTTAGGTTAGCTCTCTTAAGATGGGCCCATATTTCTTCAATGTCAGATTCCTGCTGTTGGATATCTTTTTCTAGATTAGAAACTATGCATTCATTTTTGGATTGCTCATCTTCTAAGAGCGAGATTCTGTTCTCCATGTGGTCTAATCGGTTGTTTGTGCTTTGAATTGAGGCCTTTACTTCATTAATTACATCCTTTATCTCTTTTTGGCTCTCTCTGAGTTCTTTTCGAAGCACCTCTATTATTTCTACAGTTATTTTCCTGATTTGATCTTCTAGAAATCTCTGATTTTCTGTTTTATCAGGTTCTGATGTTGTGGGGTTGTGCACATTCATTACTCCAGTGTTATTCCTCTTTCCCATGATTTCGGAGGTTTGTGCCTTCTCTGGGTTCTTCCCTTGGGTCACTATGGCTTCACTTAAGGTGCTCTGGATCTCGAGTCTGTATTATCTCAGACCCCACTACTCCTTTACTGGGTTGTATCACAGAGTCTCCGACCCAGGGAGTCAATAGAGGCTGCTTTAAACTATGGGGGGTGCCAGGTTGCACGCTCTCCTATGGTGTGATATCTCTGCCACCACCACTCCCTCACTGGGTCAAGTCCCAGGAGGCACAATACTGCGATTTCTCCTCTGTGGCCCGCAATTTGACTCACTGTTCTTGAGTACGTAGATGTAGCTGTACTGGACTCGGTGAATTCACTGCTGCTGCCACCGCCGGTGGCAATATGGCGCCTCTGCCACGCCCTCGGCCATGAGGCTGGCGTATTTTTTCTTCTCTGGTTTTGATTTCCACTCTGAATCCCTGCAGCGTGTGCTGAGCTCAGCCACTGGGAGCTTTAAATGCTGTCTGCGCTGAAAGATCCCGCCTGGCTGTTCCGCATCGGCTCACCTCGGCTTGCTGTAGCCGTCCGTTGAGTTCGCCGCTGCCGCCAGCACTATGGCGCTGCTGCCGCGTCCTCGGGCGCGTGTGTCTCCTCTGTGGCCCTGAGCTCTGTGTTCAGTCCGCTTTCTCTCTGGAGCCTGGTGGTTTTTTTGTTTTTCTGGTGATGGTGTTTTCTGGCTATGAAAGGCGCTCTTTTTGTGGTAATGGAGATTGGTTGTTAGCGGGACTCTTAAGCCCCGCTTTTCTCGGTCGCCATCTTCCCGGAAGTCCATATGTGTTTTTAATATATTACTTTTATGATTAAAAATAAGTAGGTATTTTTAATAGAATCTTACAGAAGAAAATAGATTATTTTAATTTGCATACTCTCTCATTCTAATTTCCCTCTGGAAAAAAATTTGCTATGAGTAGGAAACCCAGATATCTAGAAGGCTATATACATAGACAAAGCCTGCTTTCTTTTGCCCTTTCTTCCTTCTTTCTTTCCTTTCTTGGTACTGGGGATTGAACCCATGAGTGTTCTACCAATGAGCTATCTCCCTACTCTTTTTTTTATTTTTTTATTTTGAGACAGGACCTTGCTAAATTGCCAAGGCTGGCCCATTAGCTGGAATAACAGGACTGTACCATTATGCTTGGCATGGTGGCATGGCAAAAGCTAACTTTCCACCTTGCATTCTCTCAGATAACCTCAAAGACAAATATTTCAAAAGCAGTTATCCACCTTGGTTCCATTTTATGTCATTTACAATTAAAAACACCTCTAACTTCAAGAGTACAAGAATACTAGTAAGAGAAAATGTCATTTGAGTCCAGGAGGGAGAATCAATAAATACTTGATGATAGACATTGCTGCCACTCCATAACATATGTGGCTTTCATTTCTTCTCTGAGCACACAGAAATCTGTTCTTCTAGGTTAGACATGGCTAGCTGTGTGACTTGCTACCATTAATAAAATATCAGTGAAAATGAAGTGTGTTGATCTAGAAAGAATTATTTAAGAGCCGTTATAGGTCTAGCATCCCTTCTCCCAACCACAAGGACAGGTGACAGTCCAAATTAGAGTCCAAGGTTCCCAACTGAGGAGCATATGGAAAAAAGACCCAGCTATCTATGATGGATTATAGCACAAATAAGAAATAAATGTTGATTGTTTTAAGCCACTAAGACATATATTTTATTTATTACTTTAGCATAAAGTGATGATACACCAAACAACTTGAATGGTAACCTCTCCTACTATTCTATACTTATGGCCCTAAATGTAAAATAAGAAATTGATCAGACACTTTCTCTTATTGAAAGCATCTTCCTGGGCCTTGCATAATGGTAAGTCTTCCTACAATTATAAAATTGGAACAAGAATCCATATTTTACAAAGAGGCTAAGATCATATCAAAATCATTTAACCAGAAACAAGATTCAAACAAGATATCCTTAATAAAATACCACATATTAATTATCTAAAAAGTCAGTCATGCCAAGAGAGAAGTTATAAAAAACAGTTCAAGACTTTCAGATATCTGATAGTTTTAAAAAGGTAAGTCTATTCAAACTGAACTATAATTCAGTTTATTAAGAAAGTAATTTCACCACTGAAGCAAGGAGACATCCAGAATCAAAAACAGCCAGTGAGTCAGAAAGCAACATGTCAATAACAAGGACAAATGGACTCTAACATGGCCTCAGCAATAATTATGGTAATAGAAACTGTTTTCTACCTAGACCAAAATACCTATTGTAAGAAAAACTAAGTGTTAACACATCAGAAGCAAGTTATTAGAGTCTTGGGAGAAATCAAACATCCCCAAAATTTTCCTTACCCATTTTAAGGAAAATTGTATTACACATCAGAAGCAAGTTAATAGAGTCTTGGGAGAAATAAAACACCCCCAAAACAAAATCCAAGCAGAAATAGTACTAGCTCTATGTCCTTGGACAATACATTTAATCTCTGTGAAACCCACATCTTCATTTATAAAATGTTGCATAGCCCATCTTATTAAATTTATGAGACTTAAAACTGAGTATTCTAGAAAGTCTATATAAAAAAAGTCTATATTGATATTAAAAGGGATGTACAACTGGGCATGGTGGTGCGTGCTTGTAATCCCAGCATTCGGGAGGTTGAGACCGACGGATCGTGGTTCACAGACAGCCTCAGCTACTAAGTGAGGCCCTCTGCAACTTAATGAGACCCTGTTTAAAAATAAAGAATAAAAAGTAGGAGAAGGGGTGTAACTCGGAGGTCAAATGCCCCTGGGTTCCATCCCCAGACCAGCAATAAATAAATAAATAAATAAATAAATAAATAAATAAATAGGATGTACAGATATCAGAAGGGAGAGTTCATGGGGAGTTTGGGGCAGATATCTCCAACACCTCCCTTTCATTGCTATCACTTCTAAGACCATGCTTCCTGCCTACCTTTTAGAACAAAAGTCAAAATATTGCTATAATTGAACAATAAATAATTATTTTCAAAGAAATAATATATAAAATAAAAGAATCAAATAGTTATATGTCAAAGGTATATACCATTAACAAAAAATTATATTGAAGATAACAGCGGTAATAAAAATAGTCAATAATCAATATGAGATCTCAGAAAGCAACAAGAAAAACAAGCTTTAGAATCAAATAAATGTGAAGGTAAATTTGTACTCCTTTGTTCATTAGTTTCATGATATTGTACCTACCACTATATGTCATTGAGCCTTAGTGTTTACAGTTAAGGAAGGAACATAACATAATACTCTCTGCCTTGCAGGGTTGTTGTGGGAATGAAAAGATATTAAATTTTCTAGGCATAGTGGAACGTGCCTATGATCCAGTACTTGGGAGGCTGAGACTGCAGGATCAAAGGTTTGAGGCCACCCAGTGCTAACTTAGTGAGATCCTGTTTCAAAATAAAGAGGGCTGGAGGTGTAGCTCAAAGGTAGAAAACCCCTGGGTTTAATCTGAAGTACCATAACACACACACACACACACACACACACACACACACACACACACACACAAAATCTATGCTACCAACATGATACCTGGCACACAGCATCCTATAAATACTGTTGACTGCCACACTATCACGTGAAATGTATGTCTTTTCTCTGAATATAGTTACAAGTGTTTATTTGGAGCCAGGTATATTGGTGCAAACCCATAATCCCAGTACCTGAGAGACTGAGACTGCAGAATCACAGGTTCAAGGCCAGTCTCAGCAATTTAGTGAGGGAAAGGGGCCAAGATGGTGGTGGCAGTAGCCAGGACTCAGGAGATGCAGACAAACTCTATTTAATTCACTTGGAACCTTTGGGAATAAAAACTCCGCGAAGGGAGACTGACCCTGCTGCTCATGCTTAAGAATTTTGGACATTGTATCATGTAAGGAAGGAACTCAGGGAAGAAACCAGGGGGAAGGTGGCTCTGACGAAGCTGTGCAGGCAGAGTGGCAGAACTGCGCAGGTGGAGGAGCAGAACTGTACAGGCGCAGCACCAGAGCAGCAGGCAGCGCTAGCACAGGGGCAGAGCGGCACAGGCAGAGCGGAGCAGCGGCAGGGAAGCGCAGAGGCATAGTGCTGGCGGCAGAGGTAGAGGCTATTATTTTGGAGAGGCAGAGACCAGATCCAACCCACCTAGATCTTCTGAAGAAATTGCCCTAAAGGTAGAAATTGGCAGGGCAGACAGATCCACTTCAGTCCACCTTGAGCTTTTGAGGAAATCCCCCCAAAATAGACTAGTTAGTCTGGTGCGGGGGCCAGTGAGACCGGGATTGGAGCCTGCCATGAGGCAAGGCCAGTGCTGGGACCTTTGAAGCCCGGATCAGAGCCTGCCGAGGGGTGAGGCCGGAGGTGGGGCCAGCGAGGCCGGGATTGGGGCCTGCCATGAGGTAAGGCCGGTGCTAGAACCAGCGAGGCTGGGATCAGTCTGCCGGGGGGTCAGGCCAGCGCCAGGGCCCTCAGGAGCGGGATCAGAATTTGCAATGAGGCATACATAGGGAAACATCACAGAAAATAGAAAATCAGATGCTTTCCCTAATATGCAAAAACTGGGAAGAAATGGGTAATGGGAGGAGATCTAGTGAAGAAAGGGCTCCATGGAAGAGCAATTAAGGTGATCAATCAGAGGGGATGGGATGGGGGAAGATGGAATCTCTTTAAAATGCATGATATATGTAAACAAATGAATCAAAGTTAATCACCAAATCAGGCATGGGAACCAAGGAGGGGGAGGAAATGGGACGGGGAGGGGATAAGGGCTAATTGGATGATGTGTGCTTGTATACCCTCCCAAGTCTTGTATTCCATTGTGATGTTTGACTACAATGCACCAATGAATATATGTATATAGATAAAAAAGAACATCTTTCCTTAATAAAATATTATATTTAGTTTCTCTGTAGTTCAATATATAATTAAAAATTAAATCTCATAAAGAAGCAAGAGCCACCAAAGCAGGAAATTGGGCATAATTTCTCTAAAATGGCTAATTATTACAAAAAAGAGACCTCCAAGGTTCAAGGAAGTTATTGGGATTCATGGCAGACCTTCAAGCACCAAGGCATCGTTATCCCATCTTTAGATAATTCACAGATAACTGGAATTTTTTTAATGTTAATCAGTTTTCTTTTTTATCCCTCAAAATAAAATAATTCTCACAGAGAAAAAGCCACAAAGACATGGATTAAATTATTGATAATGTTTTCTCCCAGGTTTGCTTTGTTTCCAATCACAAAAGACTGAAAAAATTAAAAATAGATTAGATTAATCACATAGTTTTATTTGCCAAAGTACTGCTTCCTTTAGCTATTTTTTTAACTAGAAAGAATCAAATTAACATGCAAAAAAACCTTTAACGTCAATATGCTGAATTATATTGCTATCCAAGCCTTTGCCAGCATTTGTTCACTAGCAACAAAATGTTTCCATATCGTGCATTGGGCAACTTGGGATGGAAGACGCTGTCTTTTTTGTTTAAAGTCTGTGTGGGATGGGCTGCAGCTAGGGTTTTGTTCCAGTGTGTGTGTGTGTGTGTGTGTGTGTGTGTGTGTGTGTGGTACTGGGGGTGAAACACAGGAGTTTTTCTACCTCCGGGCTATACTCTCAGACCTATTTTATACTTTATTTGGAAACAGGGTCTCACTAAGTTGCTGAGAACCTCACTAAGTAGCTGAGGCTGGCTTCGAACCTGTGCGATCCTCCTGTCTCAGCCTCCCAAGCGCTGGGATTACAAGCGTGCACCACCAGTTCCATTTAACAACAGGATGTTTGCCTCTTTTCAAGAAACAGATTGCAAAGCTGAGCGTGGTGTCGCATGCTTGTAATCCCAGGATTTGGGAGGCTGGGACAGGAGGATCGCGGTTTGCGAACAGCCTCTACTACTTACTGAGGCCCTTTGCAACTCATTGAGACCCTGTTTCAAAGTAAAGAATAAAAAATAGGGCTGGGGGTGTCACTCAGAGGTAGTATGCCTCTGGGTTCCATCCCCAGTACCACAAAAGAAAAAAAGAGAAAGAAACAGTACTTTCTAAGAGAGATGATTGAGCCTCACCTGTGAGTAACTGCTAGGAAGGTCAGGTTTCGATTTAATATACTGCATCAAAAATAACAAGCACTTGCCCCTACTTGCTGCCATTCTCTGGAGAAACCTCTATAGATATAAAGTGAAAAGGGCACATATTTAGTGGACAGATAAACCTGGGTTAGAAAACAAAATTCTCCTGTCATTTAGTAGCTACATGAGCTTGGCAAGTCCCTTTACTATCTTGAAGCTCAGCTCTTTTCTTCTGTAAATTGGATAATTATAACAACCTACATACTTATGCATTGGGGATAGAAGTCAATGAAATATGTTTTAAAGCACAGCACTTCATAGTTTAAAATGTATTTAGAGCTGGACATCGTGGCCCATGCCGATAATCCCAGTACTTGGGAGACTAAAGACAGGAGGATCCTAGGTTGAGGACCAGCCTTAGCAATGTACAAATTTTTTTATCAAGATAACTAGACCCTGATTCAAAACAAAAAAATTTAAAAAGGACTTGGGGTGTACCTCAGAGATAGAATGCCCTGGACTCAATCCCCAATACCATGGGGGCGGGGGGATGTTACTCAGAAAGCATATTTTCTTTGTGTAAATATCTAGCAAGGAGCTTGTTTCCATCATGACAATAACCATTCTAACCATGTTGAAAAGGATCATATGTGTCCATCTTACATCTATTCTCACTTGAATTTAATGAAACCTGCAGACTTTCTAAAAACACAATTGATATCATGATATTAAAGTGAATCAGAGGTGATATTAAAATGAATACAAAAAGAATATATCTAATTCCATATTTCAATCTCACCAAGTCCAAGAATTTTATTGAAGAGCTCGTTGGTTTTTATCTTGGAAACATTTAACTTCTGAGAGTTTCCAAGAGGATAACTTTGGTTTGTTTGAGAAGGTTCCTCCGAGATTTACTGAGTGGAGGCCAGGCATCGTACCAATTATCTTACAGGGCAAAGGACAGCCCCATGCAACAAAGCATTATTTGGCCCACAATAGCAATAGTACCAAGTTTAAGAAAACTCCATATAAGCCATTTTAGTTTATTCACTCAACAAAGATTTGTTGAACAACTATTACATATCAGACATTATGCTGAATTCCAAGATAAACTGAGAGAAATGGCCCCTGAATTCAGAGTTTATGGGTGGTAAAGACAGATAATTAAATAAGTAATTAAATATATAATATAGGGAAATGTTTTGATAGGTAAAGAATATAACAGTGCCCATATTGGCTATTGACCAATAGCCATGATAACAGGTAACCAAAAGGTAATAATTAAAAACCATTCTTATCAATCCATGATAAGTCCAGGTCATGAAAACATTAAATGCAGAACCAGTTTCATGTCTTCTAATTGCCTAATGATCACTCATTTCATCGGCATGCCCCTGAAAGCCAGCCAGTCAGTGACAGCTGATGTTTTGAATGTCAGCAATCAGGTGGCACATGCCAGGAACTCCCCATAAGACTGACATCAACCCAGTGCTGCTCTGCAGCCAACTCAAAACGCTGCTGTACACAATCCAAGCCAAAGATCCAAAGCTCAGGGAAGATAGAGGATTTTGTGTCAAATTGTTTTTGTATTAATCATTTTGCCTCAGTACCTTCCAAAAACACTTCTTATTTAAAAATACCACAAAGTCATAGATAAAATTTTTAACAATGTTTTTCTTCTAGGCCCAATTACTTTTTTACTGTATACATAGAAAGTTTAATAGAATAAAAGGATACTAGATAGAGTTTAGGATATATAGACATATAGCAAAAGGCAAAGAAAGATATAGGAATGTTAACAACTAAATTTATTGATAAATTTTGAAAAAGTACATGGAAGACTGTAATTGTACTTCTACCATTAGGTATGGAGTTCATAGCTGTTTATCTGATTGTTTATGCCATTTTGCATCAAGATTTTGTCATAATTTTTATCAGAAATATAACAATGAAATGAACCTTAAACATAACCAATCTGATGATATTATTTTTCATATTTGGAGAAGTAACTTAGGTCCAGAGGCTAGAAATAATGAATGCTATTCAACTAGTTTGTGGCAGAATCAGAACTAAAAACCCTGTGTCTGGCTCTTAGTCCAGCACCTCAGTGGCTCCAGCTGCCAAGAATTACAGAGAATACAATGTTTAGCACTTTGTAGCAGTTAGGACAATTGAGTTTTAAAGAACTTTCATTCACTGTTTAGGATTATAGAAACAGAAAATAAACCAACCTGTGTGTGTGGGGGGGGGGGTGTTTTTGTTTTTGTTGGGTACTGGGCACTGAACCCAGGAGCATCCTTCCTCTGAACTGCACTCCAGCCTCAGATTAGCTTTGCTCCTGTGCCTGGAGCAGGTGGCTCCTCGGTGCCTCATTTTTGTCACCTATGCACTGGAATACTAATTCTACTTACATCATATAATTCTGTGGAGCTTAAGTCAGTTAAAGCATATAAAGTATAAAATAATTTCTGAAATGTAAGTGGTCACTAAAGGTTAGCTGGTCAATAAAGGTTAGCTATAAGCATTTATTATTATTATGCTTTAGTTCTCTTGAATTCACTCCAGTTGATTCCAATGCTGTTGCTGAAAACTCCTAACTAAAACGATGATGATGGAAATTAAGGACCTGCCTAGCATGCTTGATTCCTAGGTTAGATCCCTGTCACTAAAAATAAAATGATCAGTAAAACTGAAAATGAAATGAGGATGATAGCAATAATAGCCACTATTTACCGAGGACCTGCAAACTTCTAGTCATGCTTTGAGGTACTTTGCAGGAGATACAGGTTTCCTTTAAAAAAAGAAACCCTGTGTACTGTCTAAATTTTCTCTTCTTAATTAAGTACTCAGCTGACTCCACACTGGATTCCATCCTAATATCCATATTATTTCACCAAAGTAGCTTTCACATGGTCACCAGTGACATGTCTAACACTCAGTCTCAAAGACTAATAGGATGCCCTGAAAAGCTCTAGCCTCCACCAACCCTGAAGCTAACAGCGCTGTTAACAACTGAAGCCTACAGAAAACATTTCTCTGCTTTCCCGTAGCCTGCCTACCCAATGCTCCCATCAACGTGTGTGGTAAATATTAATTTATGACCTTCTTTGTCCTGTGGCTATAAAACTTCATGTAATCTTTTTTGTGGCAAAACATCATTCACAGTAACTTCAGTCTATGTTCCTGGGACATGTTCATTTGTATTTGGCTTAGAATAAAATATTTTCTTTCTCTTTTTTTTGCAGTACTGCGGGTTGAACCCAGAGACATTCTACCTCTGAGCTACAACCCCAGTCCTACTTTTTATCCTTTATTTTGAAACAGGGTTTCACTAAATTGTAGAGGGCCTCACTAAGTAGCTGAGGCTGGCTTCCAACTTTTGATCCTCCTGTCTCAGCCTCCAAAGTACTGGGATTACAAGTGTGCACCACCACGCCCGGCTCTAAAGTATTTTCTTATGTCCTTTAAAAGCAGAGTTGTTTTTATCTTGATAGAAGAGATTGGAAAAGATATAACCAGATGACCCAATGTTTCAGGTTTGCATATCCAAATGAATGATGTTATCAGTTTTTGAGACAAAGAATGCTAAAAAAAAATAACAACACTAGATTTGGTGGGGGAATGCTGTGCTCTGTTCAATATATATTTAGTTTGAAGTCCATGAGGTAAATCTCATAGTAGTTAAATCTAAGTGATTATGAGTAAATAATTAAATACACAGATCTTGAAATCAAGACAGGTTTAGGGTAGATAGATGAATTTGGATATTGTTAGGTATTTAATTAGAGTACAGACTAAACAACTGAAATAAAAAATTCTAAAAATATCAAGACACAAATAAGATTAATCTCTCATAAAAATGACCTAGGAGGGAAAGTTTGTCCCACAGTCATTTGTGGATTTATATTCTTTCCCCTCATATTGCTGTCAAATAGTGTTTTTCTGTTCTTCATGGTGGAAGCCAAAGTTCCAGCTGTTGGGGTTAGAGAAAGGAGAAGCAGAGGCAGGAAATCTGGAGGAATCAGCTTTGTCTTCAAGGTAACCAAAGCAACTCTAATCAATTGCACTCAGATGCCACTGGCTCAAACTGGATCACTAGACTGCCACATCTCGGAGCAGTTGTTACTCAGCTATAGGAAAGCTGGGTAATTGTGTGCCCAGCCAAACTCTGAGCTTTATTCATAAAAGGAAGACAGAAAGGATGAGTGCTAGGGGACTGTCGGAAGTCCCCATTGCCCTGGAGAATACATGGCAACTGAAACCCTGGGATTAGGTAAGACCATCTAGGCTGGAGGCTTAGAATGAAAAGTGAACGGAGGACCAAGGGTACGTGTGTTTTGGGTGCTGGAAATCTAGAAACAAACTAGCCTGATAAAAATGGAATAAAGGTAAATGGCAAAAGGACTCAACCATATGAGGAAGCATGAATAACTGTAGATCACTTAAGCTGGCAGGAGCAAGGGCTGACACTTGGTAGAGGCACCAGTGCAGTAAACATTCCCAAGTAGTTGAAGTGATTTCCCAGCAACTGTGGACCAGGTCTGGCCAGGAAAAGCAGCATACTTCTTTGTCATAGGTGGGACTACAACCACAGCTTCCTGTGTGAATTGGGAACCCTTGCCTGGAGAAGAGGGCTCCACTTTCAGATTTGCCATTGTGGGGGTGCCCTGTCTCACCCTAATGTATTCTCCAGGGTTCTCTATGAGTTATAGTTTTTTGTTACAGTTTTATATTTCTCTATATTAAGTTTTTGCACAGGGCATGGTGGAACATGCTTATAATCCCAGTACTTGGGCTAAAGTATGTTAGTACATTTCTAGTAATGAATTATAATCACATTCATGGAATAATTTCTACTTCACCATGATGAACTTTTTAAGGCTTCTACTTGATAGTTTGTATTTTAACTGATATAACTAAATTTGGTTTACTAAGGGATATATATTCTATTTTTATAGAATATTTGATGTGTTTTGCTACCCTTATTTTTCTCAATTTGTATGAGTACAGGATCTTTATTGCTTTGTGTATGTGAAGAGGTTGGATCTAGAGGTTAAACACAGGGGCATTCTACCTCCAAGCTACACCCTCAGCCCCTTTTTATTTTTAAACAGGGTTTCAATAGATTGATTAGAATCTCACTACTTGCTGAGGATATCCTTGAACTTGAGATCCTCCTTCATCCTGTCTCAGCCCCACAAGTACTGGGATCACAAGCTTGCGCCACCATGCCTAACTTTTCTTGCTTTATTTTTTTTACCCTAAATAGCATTGTATGATTATCTTTACAAGATCAATTTCTATATAAAACTTCAGGGACTTCTGCATTTAGGAGAGCAACTGTTTGATAATTTTCTCTATTTATTCTATGAAAATTGGTCTCCTTATATTTTATCTCTCTTTGACACTCCATTCAGTAAAGTATATTTTCCTCAGGATTACTCAATTTATCTAGGATTACATATGTATCTGCCTAACTTTTAAAAATGTGTACATATTTAAGAAATTTAAGTCAAAATTAAATTTCTTATGATTATTTGGTATTCCTGAATATCTGAATTACTGCTTCTTCTTTTCCTTGTTTAAATTTGTCTTTTCTTCTTATTAAATTTTTAGTGCTTCTATTTTATCTCCCCTTCTCATAAAAGCTAATATTTGAGATTAATTATTATGCCATTATTTTCTTTCATAATTTAGTACTACTTCCAATTTTTAAGTCCTTATTTCTAATCTTTTTATACTTATGTAATTTCTTTTCATAACACTTAAGGTCTTTACCATTTAATTCATTGATTTTTTTCTTTTGTTTATTAAAATAAATATTTAATGCTATAAGTTATTCTCTGAACATTTTTAGCTATATACATTTACTTAAATATGTAAATATGGCAATATTTATATATATGGCAATATATTTATGGGCAGAGTGTTTATGAAACAGTGGTATTAACTATGTATTATATAGCAATGTAATAATATGTAATAATAATATTTCCTAAATGTTCTATAATTTGGCTTAAATTTTCTTTGCCCTGAGACTTGATAAAAAAATTTTTTGGAGCCCGGTATAGTGGCACACGCTTGTAATCCAAGTACTTGGGTGGCTGAGAAAGGAGGATCAAAGTCCTAGGCCAGCTTCAGCTCCTTAGTGAGGCCATCTTCAGATTAGTGAGAACCTGTTTCAAAATAAAAAATAAAAGATAGGCCTGGGGCCGGGTGTGGTGGCACACGCTTGTAATCCCTGCTTGGGAGGCGGAGACAGGAGGATCGCACAGGTTCGAAGCCAGCTGTGCTGGCTTAAGAGACCCTGTTTCATATATATATATATGTTTCATATATATATGTTTCATATATATATGATATATATGTTTCATATATATATGATATATATGTTTCATATATATATGACATATATGTTACATATATATATTTCATATATATATACTATGTATGTATGTATGTATTATGTATGTATGTATGTAGAGTCTGGGAGTGTATCCCAGAGGTAGAAGGGTTCCATCCACAGTACCACCAAAAAAAAAAAAATAGGGCTGGGAGTATCGCTTAGAGGTAGAATGTCCCTGGGTTCAATCCATAGTACCACAAAAAACCCAACTTTTTTCGGTTAGCTTTATTTTGTTTTAAATGTAGTTCGTTTATGAATTTGGCTTTCTGGTTCTCTTAGCAATTTCTGGCTTAAATGTGTATTAATCAGAGGGTATTTTATACACTATTTTTTGTTGTTACTACATAAACACATGAAAAGAGAGTGTATTATCTGCTTTTAAGATACACATTTGAAGCCAGGCGTGGTGGTGCAAACTTGAAATCCCAGCATTTTGGAGACTGAAACAGAAGGAACGTCATTCTCGGCCAGCCTCAGGTACTTAGTGAGGCCCTTTGCAACTCAGTGAGCCCTGTTTCAAAATAAAGAATAAAAAATAGGGCTGGCTGGGAATGTCGCTCAGAGGTAGAATGCCCCTGGGTTCCATCTCTAGTACCTCAAAAAAAAATACACATTTGATATAGTGTGTCAATTAGGTATAGCTTATTACTCATATTCTTTCATTTGTTTGTGTACTGGGAATGAACCCTCCTGGGTTTCACTTTGGAGATAATACATGGATCCTGTCTGTCTGTATCTATCATCTATCTATCTATCTATCATCCATCTATCTATCTATCTATCTATCTATCTATCTATCTATCTATCTATCTCTTCCCCTCTCTCCATCTCTCTCCCCTGACCTCCATGATGTGAGGAATAAAACCTTGTGCTCTCCATGGCTCCACTTCCCACTGCCATACCCTGAAATCCATGGCCCTGGGCCTCACATGGACTGAACTCAAAATCTACAAACTGTGAGCAAGTAAATCTTCCTTCCTCAAAGTTAGGTGGTCAAGTCTTTAGATTACACCTGTGAAGATGCTGATGAATAACATAGCTCTTCTCTTGTACATATGAGCCTGTTGTTTTCTTTTATTTTAACCAGGGTTTCAATAAGTTGCTGAGGGCCTCACTCAGTTGCTGAGGCTGGCCGGCCCTGTGATCCTTATTTCAGTAAGCCTCACAAATACTAGGGTTAGCTCTGTAACCAGGAGCAAACATTGTTCATATTTTAAATTTTACCTTATAGAGTAAATAGTGTTACAATGATGCTCTTCCATGTTTGAATTAAAGCATTTTTTTAGAATCCTGTGTGTGCATGTGTGTGTGTGTGTGTGTGTGTGTGTGTGTGTGTGTGTGTGTTTAAAAGCTCATTCACTGGATAACCTTTAAAATCAAATAATACACTTACCAGTATTTAAGTATTATTTTAAGTTTAAATAAATTGATAAATTTAAAGCATTTGGCTCATGAAATAACTAATGTTAGTAAATGTTCATATAATCTACTATTATTATTAGCACACTTTTATTATTGGTCTATAAATGGCTTGCCAAAAGCCAAACAAAAGTTATGTAAGAACCAGTACAAATCCTAGAGGATCCCCTAATCTTAAAGGAGAAACATATCATATAATGATTGCATGTAGAATAACCAGTCAAATAGTCTGTATGAGTCTGTGAAATCCAGGAACAGGAGGTTCATAGATGACAGCATGGTGAAGTGGTTAAAATGATAAACTCTGATGCAGCCAACTTCTTTGTTCAGATTCTGATTGTATGATGGACCATCTGTGTCATTTGAGGCTGGATATTTATATTCTCAAGGCCTGTTTCCTAAAGTATAAAATAAAAGCATATCTCTCATAGGGTCATTGGAAGGACTAAAGTCATACTTGAACTAATGACAGTGCTGGGAACAAAACGTTTAAACAACAATAGACATGATTGCATCCTTCTTTAAAGGCAGCTCAAGACCTAGTACAGAGATGTGCAACAAATATTTGTTGATTTGCTAGAAGTAATGATAGGAATACCAAAAGTACAGGCTTGTAACAATAGGGTTATTAATTTAAAATGAAAGTAAAGGGGTCATTGTAAGGTATGTATGTAAAATGGAGATGCAGATAATACAGAATCCCTAATTTCTTCCATTTTATTCATAAGGAGGAAAAGGAAAACTGATAGTTTAAAGAGAAGTAGGGTATGTTAAATAGCATCTTGAAAAGTATGTTAAGTAATATAATAAACTGAATGTAACTTACTTACAATGAGCTTTCCTGCCCTTAGATGAGGAGGTTAAACTTTATGGAAACCATCAGTTTCCTGACTCAAGTCCAGGAGTGGTCCTTAAGCATTCCAAGCACCAAATCCCTTTAATCAGTGCTGCTTGAACTGTAGCACTTTGTAGAACATTGTCATATGACCTGTTCATCACTATTCCACAAGGAAAGTAAAAGGACAGGGGTTTTCCATGGGCAAATAATTAAGGATGCATTGATAGACAAATTTAGGCGGGCTTCTTTTCTGAAGGTTTCAAATTCTTTTTATGAATAAGTTGCCAGGAGAGGATAGGAAGCATATCAGTCCCTTCTCCCAAGTATTTGACCATGGGACTTTTTTCTCATTGAAAACCTATCAATATTATCTTCTATTGCACACAAGAAAGTTGGGAATTTATAGGTTGAACTAGAAAGTGAAACTTCAATGACAAAATAGCAGCTAATATGGAAGATTACATATCTGAAAGGAATAATGTTTTCAATACCCAGGAAATGTATACTTCTTTCAGAAACTGCATTATATCACCAACATTTTGCAGATGAAGAATTTGGAACTCAAAGATCAAAACAGTTAAAGCTAGTAAATAAAAAAGGTAGCTGCTTCTATTAGTCGAAACACTCCTTAAACATCTGGAATTTCAACGTGGAGGAGAGGAAGACCAGCAAATAAAATATAATAGTTACTCCAGGATATGTGTGCAAAATTTCTGTGTTTTTTCAACAAATCATCTACTAAAATCCATAGGCAGTAAGATGAAAAATAAGCTTTAATAATACAAAAAATACAAAACAAATATAAAGTGCTCTAAGAAAAATCCCAAGATGCGACAGAAAATATTGTGAGAAAATATTGTGTTCTTTTCACATGATTGTGTGTGTGTGTGTGTGTGTGTGTGTGTGTGTGTGTGTGTGTGTTATTGGGGATTGAACCTGGGGCATTCTACCTCTGAGCTACTCCCTCAGCCCTATTTTTATTCTTTATTTTGAAACAGGCTTTCACTAAGTTGCAGATGGTCTCACTAAGCAGCTGAGGCTGGCCACAAACCTGTGATCCTCTTGTCTCAGCTTCCCAAGTACTGGGGTTACAAGCATGTGCCACCACACCTAGCTTTTCTTTTCACATTTTAACATCACAACTTCTTTATCTTACCTGGAAAACTTTCATAGCAGGTCCAGGGAGGTCCATGGATAGTGTGAATCTGTATCTCAAGGTCTTGCTCTCATTTGAATACAGAAAGACAAACTTTAAAAATACAATCTACCTGGGTTAAAAGGGAGACTAGTTCTGTAATCTGCAAAATTTCTCTTTTCCTGCTAGAAAGCTGTAAAATTGCCAGTCTCTGGCCAATGTACCAATTTTGCAACACCCGGGAGCACTAGAGCCTGCCACATTATTTCTCATTAGAAGCACTAATAATATAATTTGTTACTTAAAAGAAGCCGAATCAGTGACTATAACCTAATTGCTTGAAGATTTTTTCCAAACAAGTGGTTTGGAAACCTTTTATTTATTACTGTCTCTGAATCATTTTAATCTTTTGCCTCCCGGTTATCTTGGAGAAAATCAGCCCTGAGACATAAGATATCCATTTTCAGAGCATTTTCACACACACACACACACACACACACACACACACACACACACACACACACACACACACTATTATTTCGGTTGATCCTCCCACTATCCTCATAAGAGGAATGGCAGATAATCTTGTTCTCATTTTTAGGATGCATCGACTGAGGCTTCGTTGACAACCACAACAAAACAGGACTCTAGATTTCAAGTGCACACTCTTCATGTGACAACTCTGGGGACCCTGCATGTATGAACCGGAGAGCAAAGGGGATGATAACTGAAAACCGCACCTAAAAGACTTGATTTTTCTGCCTCCACTTCACAAATGATATTTTCTGAGACAATCAAATTTATACCACGTCCACAATACACAAAGGTTCTGACCAACTGCGTCCGGTTCACATATGTTTACATACATGTGTATAGTAAATAATTCTGTAAAAAATTTGCTATGCCTTGTTTTTTTTTTTGTTTTTTGTTTTTTGTTTTTGTTTTTGTTTTTGGGTTTTTTTTTGGCTTTTTGGGGGGGCTTTTTTCCTTCTTCATAAAATCGCCTGAAAATAGCTCCCCCTTGCTGTCTTCCGAAGTATATCTTCATAATTAAAAACAGCTCAAATAGAGTCAGTCCCTGTATTTCTGTCTTTCTGGGGACCAAAGTGGGGTTCCAGTTGTCCTTAATACTATTAATAAATTAATAGTAGGTGGGGTAACTGGTGTTGTCTGCCTTCCTTTCCAGGGCCTCTTCCTCCAGATTTTCTCTTGCTCACTCCGGAGAGCAAACGCTTGTAGGTTTTTCACCTCTCTCGCCCTGGACCATACTGCCTCCGCGGACGCTGATTCTCAGCTGTTCTTTGACCATCCGCGGGGATGTCCCCATGATGCAGTAGAACCCAGATGAAGTCTCCACGGACTGCTACGGCCCAATTCCCGCCATCCCCGGTGCGGGAATCAGGCTTTCCCTGAGAAACTCTTGAGAAATTAATTAGAGAAAACTCCCTTGGCCCCAGGCCCCACACAGAAGCTACAAAACCACAGGATGTTCTTTTCCCGGGTTTTCTGTAGATACAGAAACAGGAGGGCTGGGATCAGACAAGTAGGTGCGACCTTCCAGTCTGCTAACCAGGACAGTAACAGACCGTGGGCTCTGAGACCTCGCTGGGAAGAGCGCGCTTTAAGTCACACAGTGGTTACCCAGCAGAGAGGAGTGGGGAAGAGCCGGGCGGGGAGCAAAATCGCCCCAGGAATAAACTAAGCCATCGTAGCTGGCCAGGGATAATAAGCAGATCAAAACCCCGACTGGAGGACTAGAGGTAGCACACCGGGTGCAGGTGCTTGAGCTCACGTAGGTGCGTGAACCGGAGATTTCACGGGACCGCCTTTACTGCGCCTGCGGAAACCCAATGTAGGGTTAGGGTGACTAGTGAAGCAGGACCGCGGAAAGGTGTTGAGCCCAGAAGAGCGAAGGCACGCCCAGTTCTCCCAAGTTTGGGGACGCCAAGAGGGAGAAGCACCGCGATCCGGCCTCTTATGCCAAGGAACTCGCGCGTAACCCAGAGCCACCCCCGCGGCCCACGTGGGTGGGGAGGGGGACGCGCGCGCGGTCTCCAGCCACTAGGGCGAGAGCACTCGCGCCCCGGGGAGGCAAACCCCGCTTAAATCACTGCGCTCGGAGACCCGAGCTTTTAGATCCGGAGCGCACCTCTGCAGCCTTGGAGCGAGTTGTTGGAAAAGAACCGAGCGGCGAGAGGTGCCGGAGCGCGGGGCCGCCAGCTGCTCTGTGGCCAGGTGGGACCCGAGCGCGCGGGACTTCGGAGCCTGGCGAGCGTGGGGAGAGCGAGCGAGCGCTCGGGGCGCGGAGCCGCGGGGGCCCCTGCCACGCGCGAGGGGGGCGGCATGAGTTTCCCCGCAGGCTCCCGCGCGGGGCCCGCGGGCAACTCCAGTGCGCTGTGGCCTCCGGCTGCCGACGGCGCCAACACCAGCCAGGCAGCAGCTGCGCCCGGGGCCGGCGGCCCGCGCGGGGACGAGCGCAACGAGGAGCTGGCCAAGCTGGAGATCGCGGTGCTGGCGGTGACTTTCGTGGTGGCGGTCCTGGGCAACAGCAGCGTGCTGCTGGCGCTGCACCGCACGCCGCGCAAGACGTCCCGCATGCACCTCTTCATCCGGCACCTCAGCCTGGCCGACCTGGCGGTCGCCTTCTTCCAGGTGCTACCGCAGCTGTGCTGGGACATCACCTACCGCTTCCGCGGCCCCGACTGGCTGTGCCGCGTGGTGAAGCACCTGCAGGTGTTCGCCATGTTCGCGTCCGCCTACATGCTGGTGGTCATGACGGCCGACCGCTACATCGCGGTGTGCCACCCGCTCAAGACGCTGCAGCAGCCCGCGCGCCGCTCGCGCCTCATGATCGCCGCCTCCTGGGTGCTGAGCCTCGTGCTGGGCACGCCCCAGTACTTCATCTTCTCCATGGTCGAGGTGAACAACGTCACCAAGGTCCAGGACTGCTGGGCCACCTTCGTCCAGCCTTGGGGCACCCGAGCCTATGTGACCTGGATGACGAGCGGCATCTTCGTGGCGCCCGTGGTCATCCTGGCGACCTGCTATGGCTTCATCTGCTACCACATCTGGCGCAACGTCCGCGGAAAGACCGCGTCGCGCCAGGCCAAGGGAGCCGGGGCCGAGGGGGGCGCCTTCCATAGGGGGCTCCTGGTCGCGCCCTGTGTCAGCAGCGTGAAGACCATTTCCCGCGCCAAGATCCGCACGGTGAAGATGACTTTTGTGATTGTGACGGCTTACATCCTCTGCTGGGCACCCTTCTTTATCGTCCAGATGTGGTCTGTCTGGGATGAGAAGTTCGTCTGGACCGGTAGGTGCTCGGACAGCGGAGGCCCCTGTGGTGGTGGTGGTGGTGGTGTTGGTGGTGGTGGTGGTGGTGGTGGTGGTGGTGGTGGTGGTGGCGGCGAGTGTGTGTGTGTGTGTGTGTGTGTGTGTGTGTGTGTGTGTGTGTGTGACAAAGAAGGGAAGATAACTGTATTTCTTTTCACAGCATCCACCCAATAATTCTTAAACTTCTTCGTAAGTAAAATATCATATGTGGGTGGGGTGTCAAAAATGCAAAATCCTAAAGTCTCTATTCCCGGCATTATAATTCAGTATTTACTTGATGGAGACAAGGGGTTGCATTTGTAGCGTGCAATGATGGTAGTAAGATCACGAGTCCAGGAACTGTGCCTAAAATCACTCGGGAACTGCAAAACAGACCGTTGACTTTTGCAAAATCACAAAGGGCTCCGAAAATCCTGCTCTCCAGGCTACTGGGTTCCGGGACATGTTTTTACTATCATTACTGCTTTCCATTAGATTGGGAAACGCATCACAATTAATATAACATTTTGTAGAAATTCTCCCAAGGGCAAAAGTAGAGTTGGACATATTTTTCTGGGGAAAGCTGGGGGAAAAAAATCTTAAGACGTTAAGAATTCTAAATTGGCAATTAACACGTGCTTTCTTTCTTTTAAATATTTTTAATACTTATTTTCTTCTTTCCTGGTATTTCAAACTAAGATTCTTGATAAACTAAATCTGTCAGATAAATCCATTAGTCTTTCATCACTAATCTGATGACGTAGCTATTCATTCCACATAATTCTCTTTTTTACATTTATTATTAGTGCACTGTAGTTAATACATCACGTAAAGTGATAGGAATACACGTGCAAACAGCACTTGGTGTTTCCCTCCAATCCCACTCTGTTAACTCTGCCAATAGTTTACTGATGATGTCTTCATACCTACCATCTGGTTTGATTTTAATTCTTTCGCAAATTAGAAAAAATTGATTTCACTGAGATTCCCCCCCCAAGAAATGATATTATCTACTTCTGCATCTTGAAATATATTTTCTTTTACTAAGGGGAAAAACCCCTTTTTCCAACCAAATATATTACAGAAATATTTCTGATGACAACCTTAGTCAGGATATAGATAACTGAGAAAAGCTATCTTAGGATTGAGACAGGGAGTTTATGTGATATATGTTGGAGTATTAGTTGCTAATAAAACACTTGAGTGTGGACTTAAAAATATTCTTGTAGGATGTAATAATGCAAATCATGAAAAATACAGCCTATATTATTTTTAATTTATCATTCCATGTTTTGCTTGATCTTAGAAGCCTCTGATGTAGTCAACCAAATCGAATTCTTGGTTTAACTATTGCTTTGCTTTATTAGGATTTGGATACAACTAATTAAAAAATATCTTTGCGCAAAGACATGTTGATGATTTCTATTGTTTTAGAATACTGTCAGTCAGGGATCATGATAATCTTTGATAACATCTAGCACAAAGTATTAATCTATAATTTATTCTGGCATAAGAATAAAAAGATTTTTATATACTAATCAAGGGAAAGTCCATGCTCAGTTATTATTTTATTGTTATAAAAACTGTATTATCAGTATAACAGTATCATCGTGAAAAGTTGTAATGTGTATGTAGTTTACCACTGATAACATAAAATGTTTCAGAATCCTATTGGAATTCCTTAACTTAGCTGTTTGATTTAATTGAGTGATAAAATGGTTTTCTGTTAAAATGAAACCAAATTTCTAATTAGTGATAGAAAAATAACTAAAGCTTGTATTCTTCAGAGATCTATTTCAACTATCTTCTCCAGCACAAATTTTCATACTACAAGAATATATTTAATATTTAATACTACTAAATATGGTCTATAATGCCATAATTTTGCCTGAGTTATTAGGATGAATACTAACTGGTAGATGTTATTATAGATTTTTGAAATTCCATTGAAATTGTAGCCATCCCGAAAATGCTGTGTCCATTAGCTTATGCTAGTATTAAGTATACAAAGTTATTTAATGAATTAATTCATATCCTTACCCTCTTGAATTTCCCACTCATTCTATTTAAATGTCTCAATAGTGGTTTTAAAGCATTTGCATTCATTTAAAGGAATTTTGCCTACAAAATTATTTTACAATCAAGCAGTTTTCAAACACTACTTGTTTCCCTGACAAAATAGTTCATTTTCTATACTAAACAATGACTTTTACCCCTTTAGTCAATAGAGAATGAGTCTATGCTCAAAGTCTTACTTTGACTATTTAAATACATTATATATATATATATATATATATATATATTTTTTTTTTTTTTTTTCAGACTCAGAAAACCCTTCCACCACCATCACAGCATTGCTGGCTTCCTTGAATAGTTGCTGCAACCCCTGGATATACATGTTCTTTAGTGGCCACCTCCTTCAAGACTGTGTCCAGAGCTTCCCTTGCTGCCAAAACATGAAGAAAATTTTCAGCAAAGAAGATACTGACAGCATGAGCAGGAGGCAGACTTCATACTCCAACAACCGAAGCCCAACAAACAGTACCGGTATATGGAAGGACTCACCCAAGTCTTCCAAGTCCGTCAAATTTATCCCCGTTTCCACCTGAGCCCCAGTGTCATGTCATCTGACTGTTGTAAATGACTTTTTGGTCCATTAGCTGAATCCAACTAGAAATCATAAGGACAAATGAACTTATATGAGAGAGGCAGACATCTACTCATTGGGTATACACTTTTTGTTTCTAGTTGCATTTTCCATGTTGCTATGAACCAGAAACTATGAATTATTTTGTACAGCATGTTAATGAAAGAAAACCTACTACACTAAAGTGTGTAGGCCTGATTTCCAGAAATATAACAGAAGTTATGTTTCTAAAGGAAACGTCGTAATCAACTTGGCTTTGTATTTTATTGGTGGTTTCTTTTCTTTTTATATCTGATATAAGTAAGTCTTGACTGGTATAAAAGTCATATAATTTCTGAACAAAGTGAGCTTGTCATTTAGAGGAGAGTTCAGAGAAATCACGACTTCATCAATTTAATAAAAGTAATCTCAAATTGTGGTTTAGAGATGGTGTGCTGGAGAGGTATGAGGGTCGGGACTTACTGAGCAGGAGGAAGCAGAATCAGAGTAAAAAGCAGACAGTTTCTCTAGAAGCTATAAATCATCCTGAATTCATAATGATAACTTGATAACTACAGTGCCCTCCTTTACATGTCACATTTTCTTGGCTCTGAATATCATGATTACTACGATGTTGAAGGTTCGACAAGATGTTGTAGATGGCCCAACATCTTTTTCTTCCTGCTGCAAGACTGTGATGATTTTAAAGTCATATTTGTAGGAGGAATGCCAAATTTTATAGAAAAGCAGAGATTGCGTAAAGTAGTCTGTAGATTCTCTCTCTATTGGATATGTCAACATATTTTGACTGATGTTTTAAGGTGTCCCGTGCTATGCAGGATAGTATCATGATCATTATCTTCATGTTTGGTAAATCCAGATTCATGGATAAAAAAGTCTTCTAGAGAGTGACTCAGGATATAAAATGTTCTCCACTGTGTTTAGTTACACATAGTTTGTTCCTTCCTTCCAATTTCCCATCCACCTAATAGTTTCAGAATAGAGAAGAGTGGTGAAGCGGGGACAAAGAACTGTCTGTGACTTCTCTGGATTCCTTCATTATTGTATGTGTAACTTTAGGCAAGTCATTTAAAAATGCATAAAACCTCTGTTTTCTCAGTTGAATGATGAAGTTGATAGCACTCACCTCACAGGGTTGTTGTGAGGACTAAATGAAATTAAATGAGTACAGAGAGTGACACACCACCAAGTGCTGTATGCCGTACACATGCTAGCAGTTGTTTTAGTTACACTCTTAGATCTTCATGATTACACAGCTTTCTTCCTCCTTATTTTTCATTACCTAAAATTGGTTTTTTTATGTCTGGGATGTAAAATTTGAAAATTTAAATATAGATCTGCTGATTCACTGGAAAAGCATTGCCAGCAACCACTAAGCCTGACTTCTGCCCGACTAACGTTTTCCAGTAGAACTTGCTTTCTTCTTAGTGCAGGTAAACCAAAGCCAGCCAAGAACATCAATCTCTTTCATTTCTAAACAGAGATAAATTACAACACTCTTTGGCAGTTGTTACTGCATTTTTTCATTAAGGAGACTCGGTGGTTTTGTTTTTGTTTTTGTTCCTAGCTATCTTATTTGGCTTCTTCATAGAGATCAGCACTGACTGGAGGAGACAGCAGTAAATATTTTGTTTCTTTTAGAGGAAGTAATAGTCACTTTTAATCGTAAAACTGAGTTTCTTTTTTTTAATTTTGTAGATAAGAGACTGTGGACTAGAAGGCATTGCTATAACTTGGAGTGATCAACTTCACTCCTTTTCCTTCTCCTGCCTTCCAAATTCCTAGCCTTTAGACCTCCTGAGTTGTTATCACAAAAAAAAAAAAAAATGTTTTGGAGAGATTAGCCCCTTAAGTTGTAGAATTCTTTCTTCTAAAAATAGGGAATAGAGATGGAAAAGATTCAGTGGTAGAGCATGAGGTCTTGGGTTCGGTCCTTAACACAACTGAAAAAAAAATACATTGAATAAAACTAACCAACTAATCAATATGTCTCTTAAAAGACACTCTTCAATACAAGTCATCAACTAAATCTATCAGTTTTTCACTATTTGGTTTGAGAAAGAAAAGCAGAGCTGTAACCAGGCCTCTGTAATATGGTCAATTCCTTTGATAATTTCTCTTTGATGGTGCAAACACTTAAGTCTTTTGGAATTGAACAAAGATGAAGCCCACCTTTTCTAAATCCATTCCAAAATAGAAGAATCTTATATATATATATTATGTTTCAGAATGTTGGCATGTATCTCCAGGCAAAACAATTCCATTTAACCTTTTATTTCTGGGAGCATCTCAGAAAAGTTGTGTAACAGCCTACCAACCCATTTCTCTGTATAAAGGATGAGAGACAGTAGGAAATGGTTGGGGGACAGAAGATTGTTCTGCCATAGGCAGATATGTAGTCACTGTGGCTTAGATAAAGAAACTTTATTTAGTGTTAAATCTTCTTAATAGTAAATGGCATTCACATAACCCAAAATATTGTTTTCTCTCTACTTCTGAAAAAAGAAACTGAAGTAAGAAGGGAAAGTGATCTGGGAAGGGGAAGTTTTCATTGTTCTTGACCAAAGAGAAGATTTAAGATACTATGCCAAATGAAAGTTTACAGTCAAGAATAAATGTACTGTGTCACTTAATTTTATTGTGTAGAGTTATTTGTCAGAATATTCTGAGAGTATACCATAATAATGCATTTATATAGGTATTAATATGATTGATAGAGCTAGACTATTACACAAGTGATTGATATTAATTGATGATGAAAAAGAAACATTTTATGTACATCTTAAGTGCTTAATGGGTTAGTTTGGGTGCATGTATTTTTAGAATGGAAAGCTGCCTAGCTTTTGTAGAAGTTTTATTTGGAACATAAAAGCAAAGGAAATTAGTGAAATTGTTGGGCCATTTATACACCTGACCTATTTAAAGAATTATTGCCATCATGAAAGATGGCTTACACCATGAATAAGAGGATGGTGTGAATTTTTAGAAAGAAAAAGTGTGTGTCTACAACATGCAGTACTCTCTCTCAAACTTATGAGACTCCCTAGAAAGCACAAACAGAAGGGTAAGAGACATAACCTTCAGCTTTAATTACACAAGTAAAATATCCCAATTCAGTTCAAGCTTTATGTTTTTGAGACTAAAATCTATACTTTTATATTCTATTTGGGCACCTGGAGCTTTGAATTATGATCTCCATGTTTGACTCAAACTAACGCATAATTAGATGTCATTTAGAGAGAAAGTGAGCCTAATCGATTACCCCAAATATCAGAGATTGGACTTCTATTAAGATGAATATACTGGGATCCGTGGACTATCAGACTGGAGACAAGAGCTTTATTAGATTAAGTCCAGGGCCATCCTGGTTATCACTCCTGAAGTTCAGAAGTAGCCTCTGTGTATCCTCCCCCTCGCCTCCATGTGGTCTTTTTAATGCTACGCAGTGCAACACTTGGAGTCCTAATATAGGACATCAAATATTAAAAAAATGATCTTTGATTAGCATTTGATCTCATCCAATCAGAGTCAAAACTTAAAGACTATGCCGCAGAAACCTATTTCCCAAGACAACCTAATTGTGTGATTCCATTGTTCACATAGACATTTAAAGGACATTAGTCTATGATAATTTTTTTAAATATTGTGAATAAAAATAGATATGTGGCATAGTGTGGTCATGTAAAAACATATTATTATACCTAAAAATTAAATGACATTGTTTTTATGTCATTGGTTTTCTTGTTTTGTTCTGATTTTTTGTGGTGCTGGAGCTTGAACCCAGAGCTTCAAACATGCTAGGCCAGCACTCTACCAGTGAACTGCATTGTCAGCTTCTTCTCAAAAAAAAAAAAAAATATATATATATATATATATATATGTGTGTGTGTGTGTGTGTGTGTGTGTGTGTGTTGATTTTCATTCTAAATAAAATAAAAACAAAATATCATAGAATTAATTAAATATTTTTGTGTTTCAGGGTCAAATTAATAAGTTTAGAAAAATTAAAAATAAATCTGATAGTATTCAAATTATTATTAACATAAAACAATCAGCATTTACACACACAAAAGTAACTGTTTTAAAATTTTTAAATCACATCTCTGACTTAAACATATTCTATGCTATTTTACCTCATACCTATAAAAATCTGCTAACAATTCATATTGTATACTTAGTATTCCATTTTGAAACTGTTTTTCAAATGTTCTGTATTCTCCATATTGTTATGTTATATAAAAGAATTTCAGTGTGCTTATCCTGGGCTGATTGTATGATTCCAGTTTTCAACATATGTTCAAATGTTTTGTGATTATATTTAATATTTGGACCTTTATAGAAAAAAAGGTGGCATATAGTATTATATTGAAATAAATGATGTATTAGTCCTCAGTTTTACCATGTGTTGGCTTAGTTCCATAAATAAAAATAAATTTTGGATTTGTTTGAAATAGTTATTTCATAATTTACTTTAATGATGAAATGCAGTTAATCATGCTGATTTTGAAAAAAACAGACCTGTTTTGCAGTTGGTAGCCAATGATAGTTTATATGTAAGAACAAAAATGTTTCTGTTTATACTATATAACAATAGCAAAAGTAAGTGAAACTTTGTAAGTACCTTTCCAATAAATTACAATCAAGGAAACAAATCCATTTTAATGGTCTGTATTAATAGACCTAAAATAATCAGTTAGCTGAGGGCATGTGTGTTATCTACCCCTTAAAATGTCATCTTTGTTCATTTATTTCTAGAAACTGGTGAGAGTTCGGGGGCCCTAAAGATCAGGAATATTCCTATTTTATAGTCTTTAAAATTAGAATTATTTCCCCTGTGGGCTAATAAGTTCAAATTTTATTGGCTTTCAACTTAACGTTGTCTAACATTCTTTTTTTATGATTATTTTTGGACGTTCAATCCTAGCAGCATAGACAGAAAGCTAATTTTGGGTTTGGCTTCAACTTGAGGAGAGTGATTGCCCAGAATGAAGGCAAGGGAATTTGAAGTCTCTATTTTAAAATGCTGCATTGCTTTTAAACATTTATTACAACTACCTCAAAGTAAATGGGATTGCTATCAATGCATATTTTCACAAGATCCTATGGATCAGGTAGAAGTAATATAATAGTATACCCAAAAAAGCTCATAAAGCAACATGCTAGGGTAGAATTTATTCTTCATTCATTGTCTTTGACTCTTCCTAATCTTTAGAGTTATGTGTTTTTCCTTTTATCTTACCAATTGCTGTTTACATACCTTCATTATGACACAAAACCAAAATGTTTCACTCTGTTGGATTATTAGTCTATTTTCTCTAAGATAATCATACCATGTTTATCCCAGTCCCCATAATACTGGGAACCGAACCCAGGAACATTCTACCTCCGAGATACACCACCAGTCCTGTTTGTTTGTTTGTTTGTTTGTTTGTTTTGAAACAGGGTCTTGCTAGGTTGCTGCGACTGGTCCTGATCTTGTGATCCTTCTGTCTCAGACTCCCAAGTACTGTGATTATAGGTGTGTGCCACCAACTGAGGATAAGTTTCTTAGGTCCAGAACTTCTTTGCTTTAAAGGATCAGCTGGATCTTTGTCGAAGATGCAAGGTAGACCCTCCCTTTGTGGTTCTAATGGGAAAGACCTTCCCAGGACTGGAAGACCACCCAACCTTGGAGGCTCCCACAGAGAAACTGGTTAATCCCTCAGAATGCCTCGGGATTCAATCCCCAATATGGGAAAAATTTTAAATTTTAAATTTAAACAGCAAATGTGTCCTCTTCATCTTTACAATCTCCATGCCTGTCATGTAAAAGGTATTCAAATAAACTAAATAAAAGAAAGTAATATATGCGCACAGTAATCCATATATTATGAGATAAGCTGTGTGATTATGAGATGTTGTGAATGTTTAAAGGTAAGAAGTTTTAATTTTGGGAAAGAAAATTGTCAAGTAAGAAGAAAAAATATATTACAGAATATATTTAGGAGCCCCAATTTTTCCGTCCTCTACAGATGAATGATCTTCTGTAGACATTTTAATGGATCTGCACATTTAAGTAATATCTTGATTAAAAACATGAAGTTGCAGATAAACTCAAACTCAATCCCAATTGAGTTTGTCCTCACCACAGTCATCAGTGATGGGCCCTTGTCCCTCAGCACAACCCTGTGGGACTTCAGCAAAACTTCAATAACCAAAGTATATATTTGTAACTCCTTTTCTCACCAGAAAGAAAAAAAGAAAAAAAGAAAGGAAAGAAAGAAATAAAGGAAGGAAGGAAGGAAGGAAGGAAGGAAGGAAGGAAGGAAGAAAGAAAGAAATAAGGAAATAAGAAAGAAAGAAAGAAAGAAAGAAAGAAAGAAAGAAAGAAAGAAAGAAAGAATCCCAGCTTTTCTTATTAACTCCTTGGGTTCTTGTGCTGGCCATCAAAAGAATCTAATAAAAGCAACAGGCACCTTGGCTGGTTCCATAGTTTGGCCATGGTGAATTGTACAGCTATGAACATAGATACACATGCATTAGTTTGGTAGTTTGGTCTCCTTTCTTTTGGGTAGATACCCAGAAGTGGTATTGCTGGATCAAATGGTAAATTTGTTCTCATTCTTCTGAGGATCCTCCATACTGTTTTCCAAAGTGGTTGCACTAATTTGCAATCCCACCAACAATATTTTAGAGTTCCCACTTCTCCACATCCCTCGCCAGCATTTGTTGTTGTTTGTGTTTTGAATTATTGCCATTCTAGTTGGAGTTAGGTGAAATTTCAGGGTAGTTTTGATTCGCATCTCTCTGATGGCCAATGATGTTGAGCATTTTTTCATGCATTTATTGGCGATTTGAATTTCTTCTTTCGTGAAGTGTCTGTTTAGTTTACTTGCCCATTTTTTGATTGGATTATTTATTTTTTTTTAGTGTTGAGTTTCTTGAGTTCTCTGTATATTCTAGATATTAGTCCTCTATTGAAGGAATAGGTAGTAAAAAAAAAATCTGCCATTTTGTTGGCTCTCAATTGAGATTCTTGACAGTTTTCTTCACTATACAGAAGCTCTTCAGTTTCATGCAATCCCACGTATTGATTTGCCTTTTAGTTTCTTATGCTTTTGGGGTCTTATTGAGAAAGTTTTTATCTGGCCTATGTGTTTCAGTGTTGGACCTATGTCCTCTTCAAGGAGCCTCAAGGTCTCTGGTCTAATTTCCAAGTCTTTGACCATCTTGAATTGACTCTTGTGCAGGGTGAGAAAGTGGGAATTATTTCCATTTTTATGCATATGGTTAACCAGTTTTGCCAACATCAATTGTGCCCAGCCAAGATGCCCATCAACAGATGAATGGATTACAAAACTGTGGGATATGTACACAATGGAATTTACTCAGCCATAAAAATAACACAGTTACATCATTCTCAGGGAAATGGATGGAACTGGAGGACATTATGCTAAGTGAGATTAGTCAGTCACACAAAATAAGAAATTGGATGCTTTTCCTAATATGTGAAAGCTAAGGAGAATAGGGTCATAGGAGGAACTCTAGATGAAAAAGGAGATCCTATAGAGGAGCAAATAAGGCAACCTAACTGAGGGGTTTGGGGGGCGGGGGAGAAGGAAACTCTCTAAAGCACAGGATGTACTTACATAAACATACTGATGTCAACCACTAAGCATGGGAAGGAGGGATGGAGAGGGAATGGGGTGGGGATTGGGTAGGGGCTAACTGGGCGATGTGTGCAAGTATGTCTACACAAGTTTTTTTTAATCCCATTATGATGTATAAATACAATACACCAATAAAAAAAAATACCCTTAAAATTTTTTTTAAAGCAACAGGCACAAGAACACGGCTCTTAATCTTCTTCTGGAGCACAAGGGAGGTGGCACATGGAGGACAGCAATCCCAGGCTGACTCCATCCGGAAGCCAGCAGTGCTCAGTTTTGCTGTGCTTCTGAGGTAGGCAGGATGCAGTCTCTTGCGGTCTTTCATCATGTGCCGAGGTGGAGCATCTGCCGAATCCCAGCTCTTCCTCTTCAGGCAAAGTGTGTCTTGTGATCACAGATCATCGTAAGTCTCTGCTGCAGGGTGTGGTATTTACTATGCTAGTAAAGTAAAGGTAACTCTAGGCTACTTCAGTGACTGTTCCACACATCCTTTGTCCCTCACTGTTGGGGGAAACCTTAATATCATCTCAGAGTCCATTAAGCTATTGTTCTGTTTGAATGGAGCTGATCAATTTGTGGGCTAGTTGCTTTGTCTTCCTTGGTCCTGGCGTCCTGGTACTTTTATTGACTGCATAGATTTGGAAGCTGAGCTTATTTTCCAACCTCCCGTCTCCTGATGTGTAATCTCAATTTCACAGCTTTGACAGCTGGTCTACTTTTCAACTCTGACATTCCTTGTATGTTTGTTAACCCCATAAGACTGAGGGCTAACTTAGCTGTCTCATTTTCAAGGTTCACCAAAGCCCGTGTTTTGAATGCAGACCCCACCTTGTAAAGTTGTACTACCTAAGTATCTACTGCCCAGAGAGATTCCCCGAGACTTTAGCTTTCTGAGTCACTTTCCTTTAATAACCAAATAAAGTTGTCTTAGCCCCATTCTATGCATTGTGTAAATTCCATGCCTGTCCTTAGTCTAAAGAGAATCCTGGAGATTGGTGTACATTCCTGCTGCTTCTGGATACTCCCTCACTAGCTTCTGCTTGTGGTCACCTTTTCCTTACTCATTCCCCTGCCCACATTTTTTTTTCCCCAACCACTCTACTGGCTGCTTTGTGTGATCAAGTTTCCTGAAAGTTAGGATGTCAAGTGGAAATGTAGATAATTCACCTAAAGACACAGTGATTCAGATTCATTGTCCTAAAAATCCATGAACATCCCTTCTCAGGAGATAAGTCCGCAACCATCCTTAGGAACTTGTTCTGTGTCATGTTACCTCCTTTCTCTACCAAGACCCCAAATTCTTGGTTACTTAATAGTCAGAAATTATCATTTCAGCCAAGGGAAATCCCAGTGCTTGGGGGACTGAGACAGGAGAATCATGGGTGTGAGGACAGCCTCAGCAACTTGGTGAGACCCTGTTTCAAATTTTTAAAAAAACAAATAGGGCTGGAGTATAGCTTGGAGGTAAAATCATCCTGGGTTCAATTCCCAGCACAAAAAGAAAAATAAAGGGGAGGAAGCATAGGGTTTTTGATTGTTGGTTTAAGACATGGTCAGAAGCAGAGAGAACCCTGATAATTGCCTTAAAATGATTTTTTTTTTTATCTTTTATCAAGCTGAGGTAGCCAAACATTACATGCTGAGCGGAGTGGCAACCACAGCAGTGTTGGTAAGCCAAAACAGAGAGAAAACCACAGGGAGTTCAAGGGGCCCTTGAAAGACAAAACCAGACCTTAGCAATAAATAAATAAATAAATAAATAAATAAATAAATAAATAAATAAATTTCAAGTTATAACATCCTGCAATTCAATACTGTAAGACATTAGAGAAAACACCAAGATACTATTCAGGCCACCTCCTAGGCAAACTGTGACGTGCAAAGAAAGGAAGCTCACTCTGCTTTCTCTAACGTGAAAGGCTACAGCTGAGAAAACCATTGCGCAGTCATATGATGATCTATCATTTACCAGTCTGGTCATCAGTTCATGAATTGATTGATTCATTTACTTATCAGTCATTATTGAAAAACTGTTTTCGGCTTCACAAAGGTTGAACGCTTGAAGAATATGAAGAGTGGAAAGTCAGGATGCTGAGATCCAAGCAGCACGAGACTGGGAGGCTTCATTCCCTCACTCACCCACTCACTCACTCATATCTTAATTTAGCCAACAAATATTTGTTGAAAAGCAATTATTTGCCAAGTACTTAGATTATAGACTGGCTCCAAAGCCTGAAACATCTATAATCTAAGACAAATGACTTGCCCTACTTAAATTTCACTTTTAATATTTGCAGAATGGAGATTTTAATGCCTGTTCAATGGGATAATTACACAGAACCAATGAGATCTTGTATTCTAAGCAACTAACCCAGGCCATGCATTGAATTGGCAGTACTTATTAAATGGGTTCCCAAGAGCTTCTGTTCTTGAGAATCTCATAACTTGGTATTGTTTTCTACTCTAGCTGTATATTTAAATTATCTGGGAAGCATTTTAGAAAATATCAAGGCCCCCCCTTCTAAGTTTATGATCTGATTCTGGTTTGGGATGGAGTGTGTTAACTTTTTATAAATTCCCCAGATGATCAAGTGTGTTCAGTGTTGAGAATCATCTGCCTAGTGATGAGATGTGATTTTTTAAAAATATCAAAACTACATCATAAAAATCCAGATTGGATTAAGCTAGATAGGCAGGAGGCTAGGAAAAAGTTGCCTAAATAGAGGAGGTTTAATTCCCGTTGGGATATAATCCAAACCACAGTATCAGTGGTGACATGTCAGATTTGTGCTTGGTTGGAGATGGGAAATGTCAATGACCAAGGAGCGAGACTGGTAAGGGAAGTTCAGGGACAGGGATCTTTGGACATGTGTTTTAATATGAGTATTAATGGAGCTCTACAAAATTGAGTTTATGTATATAATTTTTTTGGTGGCACTGGTGTTCCTGGAAACCCTTCTACCTCGGGGCTACACTCCCAGACCTATTTTATACTTTTTAAATTTGGAAACAGGGTCTCTTAAGCCAGTGCAGCTGGCTTCAAACCTATGCAATCCTCCTGTCTCCACCTCCCAAGCACGAGGATTACAAGTGTGCGCCACCACGCCCAGCTATGTATATAAATTTTTAAGGGGAAAAAGTCCCTATTATTCAAAGAACAGGTTTGAATTTAAAACACGGTAAGAAATACCTATAATGTAATATACATTATATTGTTTATATGGGAATTAAACACAGGGCCATTCTACCTCCAAGCTGCCTACACTACCAGCCCTATTTTATTTTGATTTTGAAATACAGTCTCACTAGGTTGACAAGAATCTCACCACTTGCTGAGGCTGTCCTCGAACCTGCGATCCTTCTGTTTCAGCCTCCCAAGTATTGGGATCATAGGCTGTATAATGTTATATTAAATATACTCAAATTTAAAATTTGTATTTTTAATTTTTCCATGCATTGTTTTCATATGCATCCTATTTAGAAAATAACAGAATCTCATGTTCCTTCATGTTGAAAACATGTGGAAAGAAAAAGTTCTTTAGACAGGACAATTTTTTCCAATCAAGGAAATGAGATCTGAATTTTAGATGAGGCCTGACTCATGTGCCTTTAATTCTGTGGATGCTAAAGCAATCACTTTTGATGAAAAGCTGTCATTTAGAGCAAGCTGTGATTCATAGTCCATCACACCTACCAGTATGGCAAGAGATAAATCTAAAACTTCATATTAGATATGGATTTTAATATGATATGTTTATTTCTCTCTTAGTTTTACAATTTGAAGGAAAACCAAAGTGAGAAAGAATTTTAAAGGCTGCCTAAATGTAAAATTTATTTTCTCTATTTGGAAAATAGCTGGATCTCTATGTGTCTACTCCACTCAACCAGATGTGGTTACAGAAAAAGTATCAGTGTTCCAAACATGTCCAGATATCTTTTCTGACTAAATGCCCCAAAGTGTTGGAGGGTGGTCTTACCTTCACCTGTACTGCTCTTCTATTCTTTACAACTTAAACATAGCCTAATGGAACATTTTAAGTGTCTAGAAATCTGTATTTGGTGGCCTTATATTTGCTCTGAGCAGATCAACACCCATGTACTTTGTATGACATTTGTCTTTCTGCTTCTAACAAATAATCTTTGGTCCTACCTCTTGTCTTCTGAGAAAGTATTTTTCAGGGATATGTAAGAAAATTCCAGCAGACACCAACACTAATTAAGGTGCACGATGTGTTTGAATATGACTATTTTTGCCATTCGTGTGTGTGTGTGTGTGTGTGTGTGTGTGTGTGTGTAGTAGTGTAGTAGTGATCGAACCCAGAGCTGTTCTACATCTGAACTACACCCTTGGCCCTATTATAGTTTTTATTTTGAAACAGGGTCTAAGTTTCTGAGGGCCTTGCTAAGGTGGTGAGGCTGGCCTCGAACCTGTGACCTTCCTGTCTCAGTCTCCCAAGTATGGGAATTACAGGTATGTTCCACAGAGCCTGATTTGTCATATTTGTTAAAGGGTGCTAAGAGATACTCTAATGTTATTTGTGGTCAAATCTATTCATAAACTTCAGGCTTACAATTTTGATAAGGGCCCCAATTTTTTTTTCATTTCTTTTAACTCTTTAGATTTTCTGGATTTAATATGGTAGTGTGAAATGAAGTGAGAAACTAAATTGATGTTTTGGTTATGAATTACCCCGGCAATCGTTTCAGCACAGTTTATAATAATGGCTCTCTCCTTTATTGAGTTAGCAGGCCCATTGTCATATAAAATTCATTTAAAATACTAAGTAGAAAGTATTTATGGAAATCTATTTCATCAATTTGTTTATAGCTGTGCTGGTAGCCTTGAAATATGTGTCAGTATATAAGAGGGTCGATACTCCATCCTTTTAAAGATCTTATTCATTCTTGCCAAATTACTCTTAAATTATTATGACAAAAAATGGAAATATTATTGAAATATAAATAGAAAAACTGAAGTTTCCTGTTCTCTTCATCCTTAATTTTCTACTTTCTTAGTTTCCCAGATGTAATCACAGTTAACATTTCGCTACATCCAGGTAAAATTTCAGACATTTGGTAAAATTTAAAAATATTTTATTGTTTGTTGAAACTATATTGATACTACATAATAATATAAGAAAATTGTATTCCTTATAAATAGTGTCTTCCTGTTCAAACCATATCCATATTATGTTTATTCACTTAAGCTTTATTTTATTAAACCGTCATAATTTTATTTTTATGGGTTTTAATATTTTGTACTGACTTTATTTCCAGATATTTTATGTTCTTGTCAATCCAGATATTTTATGTTCTTGGTGGTACTGGGGTTCCTGGAAGCCCTTCTACCTCCGGGATACACTCCCAGACCTATTTTTTATATTTTTTTTATTTGGAGACAGGGTCTCTTAAGCCAGCGAGGCTGGCTCCGAACCAACGCGATCCTTCTGTCTCCGCCTCCCAAACATGGGGATTACAAGCGTGCACCACCATGCCTGGCCCTTTGCTAATTTTAATAGCTTTTAAATAGATTATTTGAGATTTTTATATCACATCATCCCATTATGCGCAAATTGTGGTAATTCTATGTCCTCTATTTTTTACTTTTTTTTCTTAAGAAAAATTGTCTTAAGAAAAATTTTAGAACAACATTAAATAGCAATGGTAGTAACAGAAATTCTTATTGATCTTTATAACAGCTAGATTTCCTCTTATTGCAGTGCTTACTGTAAAACTGAAATTTTTCGCTAAGGCAGAATAGCCTTGCTACAAGGGAAGTCTCTGCAGCTCAGTTGCTGAATTCCAATCTTGGCTGTGATATTCCTGGCATGTATATTTAGGCAGATTTCTTCTGCTCTGCCTCTCTTTTCTCATCTCTTAAATAAATGTTAGCATGCTTTCTGCCTCATGTGGTTTATGACAATTAAATGAATTAATATCTTATGAAGCATCTATATGAGTGTTGGTCCTTCAGTAAACCCGAGTTGGCTTTACCTCATTGATGCAGCAAGAATCTGGGACAACAACAATGTACTAGTTTAAGGTGTGGGACTTCCATGTTTTCCTTTTTCAGTTTCTGCAACTCTCTTTTCATGCAGAAATGTATTAAATTAGGTCCCCATTTTCTTTGTCCTGACATTTTCTAAAGAATATCATTTATTCTTCGGGGTCTGTAAATTGGTATAATTTGTTATTTTTTGCCAGCGTCGGCTGCTAGAAATGAAGTGTGGGTTTTTAGTAACTCTAACTGCTGTAAAGCCACTGCTTAAGCTGACTCTTCCTCTGTCTCTACCACCGCCAAAATCAATATGCTGTTCATTTATTAAAGACATGGGAAGGTGAGGAAGATGTCTACCATGGTCAACCTCTGGCACATACATTCCATGAGAGTAGGGACTTTGTTTTGCTCACAAATACATTGCTAGTGCCTAGAAAAATCTTGTCACCTTGTAAGTATTCAACAAATGCTTATTACATGAATAAACAGTCATTATAATGATGAGAATATGTTTGTATTTTCAGTTCATAAGTATCTGAAAAGGCATGAAAATGAATATTTATCCCCTGTCTCTATGTGCTAGTCCTGTGCTAAAGAATTTATATAGTTTCTAAAAGTGGGAAATACTATTCAGGACACGGTTTTTTCTGTTAGATGTTTAAATGTGCAATTTCTGAATTCATAATTGGTACCATGATTTCAGAAATGAACACAAAATAACAGTTTATTCAATTTACTAAACTTACATACTTTATTTATTTATTTATTTATTTGTTTGTTTTGGTGGTACTGGGGTTCCTGGAAGCCCTTTTCTACCTCTGGGCTACACTCCCAGACCTATTTTTACATTTTTATTTTGAAACAGGGTCTCCTAAGCCAGCGCGTGTGGCTGGCTTCGAACCTGCGCGATCCTCCTGTCTCTGCCTCCCAAGCGCGGGGATTACAAGCGTGCGCCACCACGCCCGGCTAAACTTACATACTTTTAATAGGAGGCAAAGCCCTGCATTTCATTCCATCAATAAGTTAATACTTCATTAAAACAACTGACATATATTAAGGTGTGACTGCCTATATTATTGTTTCCTTGAGCACGTTTTGGTAGAAGAGGGAAATGACACAGACTAGGGAGGCTGGGACACCAATAGAAATGGCCTGTTATGAAACAGCATAGTTTCATGGGTAAAAGAAAATAAAAATGTGTGAGCCTGATTTGAAATTCTTGCCTGACATCTAATGCCTCTATGATCTTTGGCAAGTTGCTTTGAATCTCAGTTTCCTAAATTATATAATAAGCTCTTCCTAAGTAGCAAGTATGAAACAATAAAAATGCTACTTAGAACAGTGTCTACCAGATTTAGAAAACAGGTAACAAAGACATTACATAATGATAAAAAGGTCAATCCACGAAGAAGACCTAACAATTATAAATATATATTGTACCCAACATCAAAGCACTTTCATATATTAAGCAGATATTAATAGAACTAAAGGGAGAAATACCAATACAAAAATAGTAAGAGACTGTATTACTACACTTCTAACAATAGATAGAGCATCTAAACAGAAAATTAATAAGGAAACAGAAGACTTAAATAACACTATAGACCAAATAGATCTAAGAGATGTATACAGAACATTTCACCCAATCACAGCAGAATATATTCCCAAGGGTAGATAAACTTGTCAGGTTAAAAAGCAAATCATAACAAGTTTTAGGAGAATGAAATTATACCAAGAATCTCTTTTAGTCACAATGGAATGAAACTAGAAATCAACAACATAAGAGAAACTAGAAACTTTACAAATACATGGAAATTAAAAACACACTTTTGAACAGCCGATCGGTCAAAGTAAAAATTCAAATGGGAGTCAGAAAATAATCCTGTAATAAACAAAAATGGTTTCTTGGCTATGGTGCCAAAGGCACAAGCAACAAAAGCAAAAATCGGTAAAGGGTACTAATTCAAATGAAAAACCTTCCATACAGCAAAGGAAACAATCACGTGAAAAGGCAACCTATGCAGTGTGAGTTTGCAAATATGGATCTGAGAAGAGGTTAATAGCTAAAGTGCATAAGAAATTCCTACAGGGCAATGGCAAAAAAAAAAAAAAAAAAAAAAATCCTGGTTAGAAAGTGGGCATGAGCCAGGAGTGTGGCGCACACTTGTAATCCCCGTACTTGGGAGGTGGAGACAGGAGGATCGCACAGGTTCGAAGCCAGATGGCTTAAGAGACCCTGTTTCCAAATAAAATATAAAATAGGTCTGGGAGTGTGTCCCAGAGGTAGAAGGGTTCTATCCCCAGTACCACCAAAAAAAAAAAAAAAAAAGTGGGCATGATGGTGCACACCTGTAATCCCAGTTCTTGGGAAGCTCAGACAGATTCCAGTTTTGAAGACAGCCTCAGCAACAGCGAGACTCTCAGTAACCTAGTGGGACCCTGTTTCAAAATAAAAAGAAAATAAGAAAATTGGGCCGGGTATGTAACTTGGAGGTAGAATGCCCCTGATGCCCCGAGTTCAATCTCCAGTACCACACAATAAATAAATAAATAATAAATAAATAAACAGGCCAGGGATGTAGCTCAGATAGAATGCACCTGGATTCAATCCCCAGTACCAAACACACTCAAAGCAAAGATCCTCAATAGAATTACAAATGAACAACAAATATATGGAAAAAAAAGCGTTCAACATCTTGAACCACCAGAAACATGCAAATCAAAACTACATTCACAATGTGATAACTGCTCACATCTCATAGGATGGGATTTAAAATAATAATAAGGGTTGGAAAGTCTATAGGGAAATTGCAATCTTTGTATGTTTTGTTGATGGGAATGTAAAAGGTGCAGCCACTATGGAAAATAGTATGGTGATTTCTCATGAAATTAAAAATAGAATTACTCTACAATACAGCAATCCCACATTGATATCTTTATTCAAAAGAATTGAAATCAGTATATCTGAGAGGTATAACCACTCTTGTGTTCACAGAAACATTATTCACAATAGCCAAGAAGTAGAAATGACCTCCATATTCATCAGTGAATTAATGGATAAAGAATATGTAGCATATACTAAATAAAATAAGAGTCTCAGAAAAACAAATGCTATGTTACTCCATATATATATATATATATATATATATATATATATATATATATATATTCCTGTATAATTTTCAGGAAAGTCTGTGCCAATTTATTCTTTAGCTAGGAATGTATAAAATACTTTACAACACCCTAACAGTGTTGGGCATTACGTTTTTTTATTGTGATAAGAAGACATAACATGAGATCTACACTCTTAACAAATTTTTAAGTTTGTAATACAATATCTACAAGCACAATATTTTACAGATCTCTAGAACTTGCACAACTGAACTTCTATATAAATTAAATGGCAATACCCTATTTCTCCAACCCTACAAGGCAAGTATATTGAACCACAAAGAGGTTAACTAAATAACTCAACTTCACACAGCTTAATAATAGAGTCAGAAATTAGTTTTGAACCCTGGATTTAACGTCAGAGAGTAGGTTTTTCAGCATAAGTAATACATTAAAGGATTGTTCTGAGGGGAAAAGTACTGTGCAATTATTCATTATTTTTTATTTACATCTTGTTCTTCATCTAAAGCATTTCATTTTTTCCCTCAGTATAAACAGTATTGGCAACAGAATCTTCTACAGCAGAAAACATCAAAATACTTTTAGCAGAAGAAAATTTAATAAAATAAATACTGTGCAGGAATTCATTATGTATATGAAATTACAAACAAATAAACCCACAGATGACTTTAGTGAAACTGAGAAAGGGGTATTTGAGGAGGAAAGAGAGGACCCCATTACTTCTTCAGCCAATCCACTGGTGGCCTCAGAGAGTCTCAGGAGGTATGGTAGTGCCATCAGGGAGGGAATAAAAGCCAGTCTTATGTTTTACAGCTTTTCATACTGAGTAGAATCTCATTATGTCAGAGATCAGGTATCTATTTTCACATTTGGCTTTATGGTTTGGGCTATGATCAAAGACATGCATTATCCATCAGTCTTGGCAAAGTAGTTATTAGATTCACAAGAATCTGTGCTTTATATAAAAGGTTTTTCTTATAAAAAATATTCTCCTCCCCCATATTTTCTCATTTAATTGATTTTAAAAAAAGTCTCATTCAAGTTTGCAAGATCTGGGCCTCCATGCTTCTTCTTGACCTTGTGTGCTCAGCCCTGAGACCCCTCTCACATGCTTGCTCCACATTACCAGGGCCGGGGCCCACATTCCACATTTCCTAGGTTTTTCTTTTCAACTTTCTGCCTGGTGAGTGATCTAATGAGAAGCAACAGCTGGAAACTAGAAGTAGGTAGCACCTACACGTGACCCTCAGCTATGGAGGACAGCTCCGGACTACAGAAAAGCTGTCAGCACCACCCAGCAGACCACACCCACACTAGTGTCTAAGTGCCAGCCACACAGTTCCATGTGAGGGAGAGAGAGAGAGAGAGAAATCACACCTCTTCCAACATCTAGACTCTGTATCACTACTTCTCTTCTGTCTTCACACAGCCTTAGAAGAAAAAGATGGTTCCTGTGGTTTCTATGACCAGGGCTATATTCTCAGGCTCCCCCTTTTTGCTCTTTCAGCCTTCCACACTGTATGTAAATATTTTTCTGAGAACAGAGCTTTTCTGTTGCTCTGAGACTCTGAACTCAAGGAGTAGGAGGACTGCCTCTTGGTAAGAGAAGAAAAGTAGTCAGGACTCAACAGAAGACAGTAGAAACATGATGGAATTGAATGTAACAGAGAGCAGAGGACTGAAAAGAACTCCACGTGTCTCTTTTGGTAGTGGAGAGCGGAGGCAGCAGCATCTTGGCCAGCCTGTGTCAGGGCTGGTGGCTGCCAGGACCCCCCAGCTCTCAGAAACAAACTTCATCAAAGAAGAAGCAGGATCTTGTCTTCAGTTCACCACACCCCTGCATGGTCTCCAGCAATCACCACAGGACTGCCGGTAGTGGTGTCCGTGAAGCGAAATAACTCAGCCAACCATGATCCAGAATCAAAAGGCTACATACTCATGCATGGCAGTGTTTGAGCAGCGTGAGCACCAAGGCCAGAGGCCAGCAAGGTCTCCAGTGATCACGGCTGCCCAGAGCAGCAGCAGTGTCCAGGAGCTAAATAAATGAGCTACCCAAGCTCAGGCTCAGAACGGTACAATCCCTCCCCACCTGCCAGAGCTGAGCCCTGAAATCAGGGAGGCCAGGTGTCGGGGCCCACTCAGCTGGACTGAGATGGCACCCAGGCTTGTTGCCAGCGTGGACTCAAGATGGTGCCGAGGCTTGCAGCCAAGTCACGAGGCTCACGAGGCTGGCGGTGCCCTGAGCCTGCGCAGTGAGCCCTATCAGGCGCCCTACAGATGATCAGTGACGCAGCGCCTCATGCTACCACCAGCCCGCCTATGAGAGGGTTAGAAATGCGCATGCCCTAGCTGCGGGAAGCTTGGGGTTGGTGGAGTGATGAGGGAGGGGCTATGAGACTGATATATATTTGCCTGCTGTGCGCATTGAAGGAGAGAGAGCATTGAGAGAGAAGCATTAAAGAGGAAGCATCATCAACAGAGTCGGCGTTCGTTTGTTTCTTCCCTAGGCTCTGCTGGTCAGAGCCTTAGGGACGCGATAGCCATGCACCAGCAGGGGTTCACCTGATTGCAGCTACCGGCAGCTACAGGTTAGGAATGCAACACTCTCTCCACTAGAGTGATGACCGGCTTCACATGATTGCAACCCGCAGACCAGCAGCAGTGGTATTTGAGGGCCATCGAACTCAGCCACCCAGGACACAAGCCTGTAACACAGTAATCTCTGGTCCTGCTGAGCATAGGTTCTATGGCCACAGAGGCCAGAGGTCAGCATTCTGCAGGGTTTCACAGGTTTGCAATGAGCAGAGCAGCATTGGTGACTGTAAGGCATTAAATGTCAATCAACAGGCCACAAGCTCTGAATGAGCATAACAGACTCACTTCTTACTAATAAAAGAAACACTCAATAAAAAAGACATGATGATATTAAACACTTAGGCTCCAAATGTGGGTGCACCTACTTTTATAAAACAAACTCTTCAGGACATTAGGTCTGAAATAGGCCCAACTATAATACTATTGAGAAACTTCAACACACTATTCACACCACCAGATCAATCTTTCAGGCAAAAGATAAGTAAAGACTCTTCAGATCTAAAGAACATTGTAAGCCCAAAGGACGTAATAGATATGTACAGACTATCTCCACCAAGAACAGCTGAATATACATTCTTCTCAGCTGCTCATGGAAACTTCTCTAAAATTAATCACCATAAAGCCAAGTACTAGCAAATTCAAAAAATGTAAGTTAATTCCTTGCATCTTTTAAATCATAATAGAAAGTAGAAATTAATAACCAACTGGAAGACCAAAAGGAATTACATAAATACATAGAGACTGAATGAAATAATTTTGAATGAGTACTGAGTTATAAAAGAAATCAGGGGAGAAATAAAAATTTTTCCTAGAATTAAATGAAAATAGAGACATAACATATCAACATCTATGGAACATTTTGAAAGTGGTTTTAAGAGGAAAATGTATAGTGCTCAGTGCCCACATAAGAATAAAAGGAAGCCCAAATAAACAACATAATTATACAACTCAAGGCCCTCAAAAATCTGGACAATCTAATCCCAAAGCCAACAGAAGGCAGGAGATAATTAAAATCATAACATAAATCAATGAAATAGAGAACAAAAAACAATACAAAAGATCAACAAAACAAAAGGCTGGCTCTTTGAAAAGATTAACAAGATTGATAAACTCTTAGACAACCTAACCAAAATGAGGATAAAATCAACCCAAATTATTAAAATCAGAAATGAAAAAAGAGATATCATCACAGATGGTTGAGAAATCCAGATAATCATCAAAACTATTTAAATTTTTATACTAAAATAAAAATCAGAGAAGAAATCGACAGATTTCTAGACACATACAACCTACCTAAGTTGAGCCAAGAGGACAGCGAAAACCTAAACTGACCAATAGCAAGCAAAGAGATAGAAACAGAAATTAAAAAAAAAACAAAAAACTTTCCATCAAAGAAAAGTCCAGGTCCAGAGGATTCCCAGCTGAATTCTATAAAACATTTACAAAAGAACTAAACCTAATACTTCACAAGTTATTCCATGAAATTGAAAGAGATAGGATCCTTCCAAACTTCTTCTGTGAGGCCAGTATCACCTTAATATCAAAAATGAATTAAGACTCCTCAAGAAAAGAAAATTACAGACCAATATCCTTGATGAACATTGAGGCAAAAATTATAAACAAAATACTAACAATACAAATTCAAAGCCATATCAAGAAAATTATACACCATGACCAAGTTGGTTTCTTCTCAGAGACGCAAGGCTGGTTCAACATGCATGAATTAAGACACGACATTCACCATATAAATAGAACTGAGGACAAAAATTCCATGATCATTTTGATAGATGCTTAAAAAGCATTTGACAAAATTCAAAACCCATTCATGTTACAAAAACACAGAAAATCGAAGTAGAACGAACTCTTAACAGTATCATTAAGGCAATATAAAATAAACACAAAGGCAATATTATACTGAAAGGGGAAAAACTTCAAAAATTCCCTTTAAAATCAGGAGCAACACAAGGATGCCCACTATCACCATTACTTTTCAATATATAAGACTCTGGCCAGAGGAATAAGGCAAGAGAAGAATATCAAAAGAATTCAAAGAGAAAAAGAGGAACTAAAATTATCTCTACTTGCAGATAGCATGGTCCTATGTTTAGAAGACCCCAAAAAAACTCAACCAAAAGACTTCTAGACCTGGTTAACAAATTCAGCAGGTTGCAGAATACAAAATCAATCTCAAAAAAATCAGTAGCTTTTCTGTATGCCAATCATGAATCTATTTAAAAACAAATCTTGAAAACAATTCTATTCACAATAAACTCAAAAACAATTAAATACCTAGGAATAAACCCAATCAAGGAGGTTAAAGATCTCTATCATAAAAATTATAAAATGTCAAAGAAAGAAATTGAAGGTTTTAAAAGATAAAAAGTTCTTCTAAACTCTTGGATAGGCAAAATAAATATCTAAATGGCCATTCTCCCAAAAGTGATCTACAAAATCAATTCAATCCCTATCAAAATACTGATCTCGTCTTCACAGACTTAGAAAAATTAGTACTAAATTTCATATGTAGAAACAAAAGACAGAATAGCCAAAGAAATTCTCAGAGATAAGAACCATTCAGGTAGCATCACAGTTCCTGATTTGAATTATACTACAGAGGTATAGTAATAAAAACAGTATGGTAGCCAGGCATGGTGGCACATGCTTGTAATCCCAGTACTTGGAAGGCGGAAACAGGAGGATCACACAGGTTCGAAGCCAGCCTCAGCTACTTAGTAAGGCTCTGAGCAACTTAGTGAGATTCTGTTTCCGAATAAAAAATATAAAATAGGTCTTGGGGTATAGCCCGAAGGTAGAAGGCCCCTGGGTTCCATTCTCAGTATCACAAAAACAAACAAACAAAAAAGCCCAGCATGGTATTGGCACAAAAACAGACACATAGACCAATGGGACAAAATAGAAGATACAAAGTTAGGTGTGGTGTGCATGCTTGTAATCTCAGTACTTGGGAGGCTAAGACAGGAGGAACACAGTTTTGCAGCCAGCCTCAGCTGCTTAGTGAAGCCCTCTGCAACTTAGTGAGACCCTGTTTCAAAATAAAGAATAAAAAATAGGGCTGTGGTGTAGCTTGGAAGTAGAATGCCCCTGGGTTTAATTTCCGGTACCACACACACCAAAATAAAAATAAGATAAAATCAGGCAGAATTTACTGATCTCAGGAGAGATGGTCCCTCTCCCTAGTCAGGGGAAGGGGACAGGTGGTAAATCTGGGCCACTGATATACAAGAGATGTATTTTCGGGTTCTTGGAAATAAGGAAGAGGAAAGGGCAGAACTCTCTGCCCTGTGCTGTCTCCTGCTTCCTACCTTTGATTCAGTTATTTGATAATGTGATATTTAGAGCTGCCCTAACCACCTTTGGACCTCAGTCCCTTGGGCTCCTGAAAATGTAGGGCAAGAGGCTCGAGCACTGACACCAGGAGCTTTCAAGTCATCCCTGGAGCTGGACATGGTGTGATACAACAAGACAAACTCCTTCCTCACTCTCTTTGGAGCAGCTACATACCGAGTGTCTTTATTCACTATACACTGGGCATTTTGCACTTGTGCCTAAAGTATCCTCAGTACTTCATATCACTTACAGTCAAATTAGACTTTTTGAGAAAATAATTTTTAGCATCATTGACATTCATACCCAAATATTCACAAATATGAATACATATATGTTCTCAAATGCAGGGCGTAACCCAATTGAAACTGTAAAACAAATGGGGGATGATGTCTTCAGTCACCTTTTGCGTGCCTCCTACTGCTCCCTGCTCTCGTTTTGCCTCTTGAGAATTTACTGCAGGCCCCCACCCATCGTGGTACACCCCAGGGCTTCCATCACAATCAGCACATGTGCTGCTACTAAATGGCTTTATCTCTGAACTTTGTGTCTTATACCAGACCGATATACCATACTACTGATAGGAGGGAGGCTATTACACACTGAAATTTGTCATACATCAAGCACTATTATGCTCCTTTAACTCTCAGCAACCATCTAAAGTGGTGACTATCAATAACCCATTTTGCTGATGAAAACGTGAGGATTAGGGAAGATAAAAAAACTTCCAAGAAGTCTCATGGTTATAACAGAATGAAAATTCACATCAAGCTCAAATGTGTATCCATCGAGCAAGATAGCCTCTGTCTTAGAATGTGGAACTGTCAAGCAAATTTCCTCCAGTCTGCACCAATTACCCACTGATTGAATCAGTATAAAAAAAACTTGGTGCTCTTGCCCTTCAGGATTTAAATGCTTTCCTCATGTGACTCTTTCTTCTCTGTGACATTTTCCTTTCACACTGTTCAGATTTTTTTTGCTAAGTTTTAGAAATAGATCTACATGTACGTTTTAGGAAAAGAGAAAATATTTACTTATACTTCATGTTATTCTCTAAAGAAATAAAGGCTGCTGAGACAAATTCACATACCACCAAAGAACTTTCAAAAAGTTATTTCATGAATAAAAAAATAAGTCAAGATAAGATCGGCCATGGGAATTTGAGCCGCAGCATACTATTTGATTGATGGAAATGGCCCTAGCATTTGCAGTTTCCTGGTAAAGGGAAGACGCACTCAAAATCAGCTGCAAGATTCACAGTGTTCATAAGCTAACACCAAAGCAGCCATTCCGGAGAACAGATTGTTCTGACACTGAGGAAATCAAGAAAATTGCCTTCCGCAGCTTTCCAAAGCAGAAGAGTGTGTGCATCCAAGACTGCGGGTGAAGAGATGATGTGCTTGAATATACTGATGCTTTCCTTCTGGGTACTTTGTTTTCAGAGAAAAATCACACCCTGCTACAAAATATAGTAGAAATCAGCTACTGTAAACCAATTCATTAGTTTTAGACTCAATCTGTGAAGTGTCTAATTAACAAAGGACACCGGGGGAACTTCCAGGAAGATGGCGATGGAGGAAAGCGGCACTTACAAGTCCCGCTAAGAATCCAACTCTACTACCACAAAACCAGCGCCTTTCAGAGCCAGAAAACACCACCAGTAAAGAAATAAAAATGGTAAATACAAGGGACCGAAAAAAAGGGCTGGAAACACAAGACACCGGAAAAAAACCAGCCCGAAGCCGGAGCTGCCAGAGCCGCAGCATGGATTGGGGGGAGCTGCAGAGCGGAGCGGCCTGAGCAGCCGAGCAGAGCGGCCAGAACAGCCGGAGCAGCCAGAGCCACGTCGCGGAATGGCCGGAGCGGGCGGAGTGGCCAGACCCGCGGTGCAGAGCAGCCAGAGCTGCGGTTCAGAGCAGCCGAGCAGAGCGGCCAGAGCAGCTGAGCGGAGCGGCCAGAACAGCCGGAGCAGCCAGAGCTGCAACGCGGATTGGCCGGAGCGGTGGCGTGGAGTGGCCGGAGCCACGGAGTGGAGCGGCTGGAGCAGCCGGAGCTGAACGGCCAGAACAGCCGAGCGGAGCGGCCAGAGCAGCCGAGCAGAGCGGCCAGAGCAGCCGGAGTGGAGCGGCCAGAACAGCCGGAGCAGCCAGAACCGCGTCGCGGAACAGCCGGAGCGGCCGGAGTGGCCAGACCCGCGGTGCAGAGCAGCCAGAGCCGCGATGCAGAGCGGCCGGAGCAGCCGGAGCAGCCAGAGCCGTGGTGCGGAGCAGCCAGAGCCGTGGCGCAGAGTGGCCGGAGCGGCGCGGCCTACATCTCCCCTAGCAGCACCAGGATCCAGAGAGGAGGGAGACTCAAAACAGAGCTCAAATCCAGAGAGGAGGTACTCTGGCCTCGCGGCCTAGGATGCAGAAGCAGCGTCTTACTGCTGGCGGCAGCGGCGAGTTCACCGGACTGCCCTAGACCAACCCACCCAACCAGCCACCAGGCGCCTGAGAGGAGGGGTGGACAGTGAGCCAAGGTGAGCAGGCGCTGAACAGCCGGGCGGCAGTCAGCAGTTTTGTTGGTGCAGGGAACATCTAAAGCTCCCAAGGGCCGGGCACAGCACAACTGGCAAGCGGAGTTCAAAACCAGAGAAGAAATACGCCGCATCACAGCCGAGGGCGTGGCAGTGGTGCCATATTGCCAGTGGCGGCAACAGCGAATCCACCGAGTTCACTACAGCTCCATCAGCGCACTCAACAACCGTGAGTCAAATTGCGGCCCCTAGGGGAGAAATCCCAGTACTGCACTCCCAGGGACTTGTGCAGATAGTCTCCCTGGGTCAGATTTTAGCAGTGTAGCCCAGTGGGGGAGTGGCAGTGGCAGAGATATCATACCATAGTCACAACTCCCCGCTGGAGAATGCCCAACTTGGCACCCCCCCAAGGTCTAAGCAGCCTCGATTGACTCGCTGGGTCTGAGACTTTGTGATACAACCCAGTAAAGGAGTAGCAGTGACTGAGATACCACAGACTCGAGATCCAGAGCATCTTAAGTGAACTCGTAGTGACTCAGGGAAGAACCCAGAGAAGACACAAACTTCCAAAATCATGGGAAAGAGAAATAACAATGGAGCAGTGAATGCCAACAACCCCACAACATCAGAATCTGATAACACAGAAATCCAAAGATCTCTAGAAGATCACATTAGGAAAATAATTTTAGAAATAATAGAGGACTTTCGAAAAGAATTTAGAGAGAGTCAAAAATAGATAAAGGATGCAATTAATGAAGTAAAGGCCTCAATTCAAAGTATAAACAACAGATTAGACCACATGGAGAATAGAATCTCGCTTCTTGAAGATGATCATTCTAAAAATGAATGCATAGTTTCTAATTTAGAAAAAAAAAACCCAACAGCAGGAATCTGACATTTAAGAAATATGGGCCCATTTTAAGAGAGCTAACCTAAGAATAATTGGAATAGAGGAGGGGAAAGAAGGTGATACCAAAGGGATCAACAATCTCTTCAAGGAAGTAATAGCAGAAAATTTTCCAAACATAGAGCAAGAGGTCAATACACAGGTCCAGGAAACTTATAGAACTCCCTTTAGACAGGATCAGAGAAGAGGATCCCCATGCCACATAATTGTCAAAATGACCAATGTGGAAGCTAAGGAGAGAACCTTAAAGGCAACAAAAACAAAAGGCCACGTGACATACAGAGGCAAACCAATTAGAATCACTCCAGACTTCCCAAACCAAGTTATGAAAGCCAGAAGGGCTTGGAGTAACATATTCCAAACTCTGAAAGAAAACAACTTCCAGCCAAAAATTTCCTACCCAGCAAAACTATCCATCAAATTAGATGGGGAAATAAGAAGCTTCCATGACAAACAGCAACTGAAGGAATTTATGTCTTCAAAACCAGCGCTAGAGAAAATACTCAAGGAGATTAACTGCAAAGAGGAAATGGGTAATACATGCCAGAACCAAAGAAACAAGAATTCCCATCCAGCAGACAACTAAGCAAAGAAGAATAAACAGTATCTCAAACAGAAATAAGATCTTAACATGTTGGGAATTAAAAATTATCTCTCTATAATCACACTGAATGTAAACGGCCTCAACTCCCCAATAAAAAGACATAAAGTGGCAAAATGGATTAAAAGCCAGAATCCATCCATCTGCTGCTTACAAGAAACACACCTTACAAGTAAAGATAGGAACAAACTCAAGGTAAAGGGCTGGAGCAAGGTAATCCATGCTAATGGTACTCGAAGACAAGCAGGAGTAGCAACTATGATATCAGACAAGTTAGACTTCAAACCCAAACTTATTAGAAGAGACAAAGAAGGTCACATTTTACTGGTAAAAGGAATACTCCAGCAAGAGGAAATAACAATAATCAACATCTATGCCCCAAACATAGGGGCAGCTACTTTCATAAATCAAACTCTTTGTGACATGAAGTCACACATAAATCCCAACACAATAATACTGGGAGACTTCAACACACCTCTCACAATACTAGACCGATCTTCCAGACAAAGGGTCAGTAAAGATGTCTCAGAACTAAAGAACACCATTAACCAAATGGACCTGTTGGACACATATAGAATATTTCACCCAACTACAGCAGAGTTTACATTTTTTTCAGCTGCTCATGGAACCTTCTCCAAAATAGATCACATCCTGGGACACAAAATGAGCACTAGCAAATTTAAAAAAAATGTTACATACTTCCCTGTGTCATTTCAGACCATAATGGAATGAAACTAGAAATCAACTATAAGAAGACCCAGAGAAACAACATAAACATGTGGAGACTGAACACCACACTTCTGAATGAAGAATGGGTCATAGAAGATGTAAGAGGTGAAATCAAGAAATTTCTGGAAGCAAATGAAAATAAAGAAACAACATATCAAAACCTCTGGGACACTTTGAAGGCAGTATTAAGAGGAATATTTATAGCACTGAGTGCTCACATAAGAAAAACAGAAAATCTTCAAATAAATAGCCTTATGACACACCTCAAAGCCCTTGAAAAGCAGGAACAATTGAACCCCAAAGCCAGCAGAAGACAGGAAATTATTAAAATTAGAGCAGAAATTAACAAAATAGAGAATAAAAAAACAATACAGAAAATCAACAAAACCAAAAGATGGTTTCTTGAAAAAATTAACAAGATTGATAAACCACTAGCCAACCTAACTAAAAAAAAAAGAGAGAATCAACCCAAATTATGAAGATAAGGGATGAAAAAGGAGACATTACTACTGACAGCGTAGAAATCCAGAGGATTATCAGAAACTACTTTGAAAAACTATACTCCAACAAAATGGAAAATCTGGAGGAAATCGACAACTTCCTAGATAAATACAACCTTCCAAAAGTGAGTCAAGAAGATATAGAACACTTAAACCAACCAATAACAATCAAAGAGATTGAAATAGCAATAAATAGCTTACCATCAAAGAAAAGCCCAGGACCAGATGGTTTCCCAAGTGAATTCTATAAAACCTTTATAGGAGAACTAATCCCAATACTACTCAAACTATTTCGGGAAATAGAAAAAAACGGGACTCTCCCAAATACATTCTATGAAGCCAACATCACACTAATACCCAAACTGAATAAAGACAGTTCAAGGAAGGAAAACTACAGGCCTATATCTCTGATGAACTTGGATGCAAAACTATTAAACAAAATACTAGCAACACGCATTCAAAACCACATCAAGAAAATCATTCACCATGACCAGGTAGGGTTCATCCCAGGGATGCAAGGCTGGTTCAATATACGAAAATCAATCCATGTAATTCATCATATAAACAGAATCAAAGACAAAAACCACATGATCATCTCAATAGATGCTGAAAAAGCATTTGATAAAATTCAACATCCATTTATGATAAAAACGCTGCAGAGAATTGGAGTAGAAGGAACATATCTCAACATTATTAAGGCAATCTACAATAAGCCCACTGCCAACATCATATTAAATGGGGAAAAACTTCAAGAATTCCCCCTAAAAACTGAAACGAGACAAGGATGTCCACTATCACCACTTCTCTTCAATATAGTACTAGAGACTCTAGCCAGAGCAATAAGGCAAGAAAAGGAAATCAAAGGAGTACAAATAGGAAAAAAAGAACTTAATCTTTCACTATTTGCAGATGACATGATACTATATTTAGAAAACCCAACAAACTCAACCAAAAGGCTTATAGAACTGATCAACAAATTCAGCAAGGTATCTGGATACAAAATCAATCTTAAAAAATCAGAAGCTTTCCTGTACACCAACCATAAATCCACTGAAAAAGAAATTCAGAAAACACTTCCACTCAGGATCTCCCACAAAAAAAGAAAATATTTAGGAATAAACTTAACCAAAGAGGTAAAAGATCTCTACAAAGAAAATTATAAAACACTGAAAAAAGAAATCGAAGAAGATCTTAGAAGATGGAAAGATCTTCCATGTTCATGGATTGGCAGAATAAATATCATTAAAATGGCCATCCTCCCAAAAGTGATCTACAGATTTAATGCAATGCCCACTAAACTACCAAGATCATTCCTCACAGAAATAGAAAAATCGGTCCTTAAATTTATCTGGAATAACAAAAAGCCCAGAATAGCCAAGGTAGTTCTCAGCAACAAAAACCACGCAGGAGGAATCACAATACCTGACTTTAAACTATACTACAAAGCCATTGTAATAAAAACAGCATGGTACTGGCAAAAGAACAGATATATAGACCAATGGAGCAGAATAGAAGACCCAGAAACAAGTCCACACACTTTCAGCCAATTGATTTTTGACAAAGAGGCCAAAAACATACACTGGAAAAAAGATAGCCTCTTCAACAAATGGTGTTGGCAAAACTGGTTAACCATATGCAGAAAATTGGATGTTAATCCCACTTTTTCATCCTGTACAAAAGTCAACTCACGATGGATCAAAGACTTGGAAATTAAACCAGAGACTTTGAAGCTCCTTGAAGAGGGCATAGGTCCAACACTACAACACATAGGCACAGACAAACATTTCCTCAACAAGACCCCAAAGGCACAACAAATTAAAAAGAGAATCAATACATGGGATTGCATGAAACTGAAGAGCTTCTGTTCAGCAAAGGAAACTATCAAGAATCTCAATCGAGAGCCAACAGAATGGGAGAAGATTTTTGCCACCTACACCACTGATAGAGGACTAATATCTAGAATATACAGAGAACTCAAGAAACTCAACACTAAGAAAACAAAGCATCCAATAACAAAATGGGCAAATGAACTAAATAGACACTTCACAAAAGAAGTAATTCAAATGGCCAATAAATACATGAAAAAATGCTCAACATCACTGGCAATCAGAGAGATGCAAATCAAAACTACCCTGAGATTTCACCTAATTCCAACTAGAATGGCCATCATTCAGAACACAAACAACAGATGCTGGCGAGGATGTGGAGAAGTGGGAACTCTAAGACATTGTTGGTGGGATTGCAAATTAGTGCAACCACTTTGGAAAACAGTATGGAGAATCCTCAGAAGAATGGGAACAAATCTACCATTTGATCCAGCAATACCACTGTTGGGTATCTACCCAAAAGAAAAGAAACCAAACTAATGCATGTGTATCTATGTTCATAGCTGCACAATTCACCATAGCCAAACTATGGAACCAGCCAAGATGTCCATCAACAGATGAATGGATTACAAAACTGTGGGATATGTACACAATGGAATTTTTACTCAGCCATCAAAAAAGACTCAGTTACATCATTTTCAGGGAAATGGATGGAACTGGAGGACATTATGCTAAGTGAGATTAGTCAAGCACAAAAAATAAGAAAACAGATGCTTTCCCTAATATGTGAGAGTTAGGGAGAAAAGAGGAGCAAACAAGACAACCTAAAGGAGGAGAAATGAGGGGGGAAGAGGAAAAATCTCTAAAGCTCTCAATGTACTTAAACATATCGAAGTCAATCACTAAGCCAAGCAAGGGAGGGAGGGACGGGGAGGGAATGGTGTGGGATTTGGGTAGGGGTTAAATCAGCGATGAGTACATGTTTGTACACACAAGTTTTTTACCCCAATAAGTTGTATGAATATAATGCACCAATAAAAAAAAATTAAAAAATTAAAAAAATTAAAAAATTAAAAAAAAATAAACAATGGACACCAATGCCTTTACTATTGCTAACTGGCCATATGTTCTTCAGCAAGTTGAATTTCTGGGCTTTGGTTTCCTGATCTATAATTGAGGGGATTTGGATGACATGACATTTAATTCTTTGTCTATATCTTAAATACTATAATTCCTATCATTCATCACTATCAGCTTCCCTTTCTATGTCTTCAAAGTGTATTGGCATATATATTATATTTGATACTGTGTATTATAATGTGTCTGTATTTTCCCATGCCTATTTCAGGACCATGCTTTGGCACATAAAGGGTGGTTAGTAAATTTTTATGAGTGAGTTGGTAAATCAATTATAATTTGGATGAATGAAAAAATGAATTACTTAATATCATATAATCCATGGTAATAAATTTTTAAAAAAAGAAAAAGAAAAGAACTATTCATTTTAACTTAATTTGCATTTGTGTATGTGATACTGGGGATTGAACCCAGGGATGTTCTACCTCTGAACTATACCCTCCGTCCTACTTTATTTTTTATTTTGAAACAGGGTCTCACTAATTTGAGGAGAGCCTCCTAAATTGCTGAGGCTGTCCTCAATCTGTAATCCTTTTGTCTCAGCATTTTAAACTATACTCTAGGACAAGTCTTCAAAGAATCACAGCAAAAGTAAAACAGTAACAATTTTTATTGATACCTAGTGTAGGAAAAGAAAAAATCAGTTGGGGCTAGAGTTCTGTAGCAATCTGGGGAGAAAGAAAAAATTTAACATGAATTAATATGCTTTTAAAAGCAATCCTAACATTGTTGATTTACCCTATTATTCTTAACTCATCACAGCTCAATAGTTACTGAGAAACATTCTGAAATTTCTTCTCCCTATACCATTTTCAAGTAAGCCTCAGGAAGCAGATTCATCTTTTTGGTTGGTTTGGTTTGGGTTTTTGGCTATACCTTTTCCAGCTTTATGATTTTATAATAATGCTTTAAAAGTATATCTACAGCTGGGTGTGGTGGCGCATGCTTGTAATCCCAGCATTCAGGAGGCTGAGACCGGAATATAGCGGTTCATGGACAGCCTCAGCTACTTAGTGAGGCCCTCTGCAACTCAGTGAGACCCAGTTTCAAAATAAAGAATAAAAAATAGGGCAGGGGTGTAGCTGGGAGGTCTAATGCCCCTGGGTTCCATCCCCTAACCCTAAAAAAAAAAGTATATCTACATCTTCAACTTACATAATTATACATAGAATGCCAGAAAATGCTTAGTACTACGTCAGAAGTCAGACCTTCGCTCATTCATCAATTGTGTGAGAATATTCTTCACTTAAATTAGTATAGTTTTTTTGTTTGGGGTTTTTTTTCAGGGTCTGGGGATGAAACCCAGAGTCATTTGAAATCCGAGCTACACCCCCTGCCCAATTTTTTATTCTTTATTTTGAAACAAGGTCTCATTGAGTTGTGGAAGGCCTCACTAAGTAGCTAAGGCTGTTGGAAAACTGTGATCCTCCGGTGTCAGCCTCCCGAATGCCAGGATTAAAAGCGTGCACCACCTCGCAGGGCTTAAATGAGTATTGTTAATAATGGAAAAAAAAGAAAATCAAATAAAATGGTTCTTGCTGCCAAGGGGACTAATAGGTAAACCCCTTTTGATTAAATTTGTTTTTCACTTGGGCATTGTTAAAGTGGTTTAACACCCCTGGGTTTGATAAGATTTTAGCCTTGTTCTAGACCCTAATTCTCAAGAGAAGGTAGTGCAAGTATCGTACGTAACATGGCCTGAGAAGGAGGTAATGCCATGAGATGGAATTTAGTTTGTCATAATCCTGTAAAAATTGGAGTAACTCTCTATGGTGCCTTCAACTTGAAAAATACTTCGAATACTCTTTCTTTCTTAGTTAAGCCAGCAATCTGTATTTCATCAGGTAAATGGAACAGAAAATAAAAGTTTTTGCTTTATATTAACAAAACAGAGACTGCATCTGTAATATAGGTGTTAAACTATGATAAAAATATAATTTAAACAAATAATGTCATTTTAATGTACTCTCTACCCCAACACAAATTACTTCTTCCATTTACAATGAGAATTCTATATTGAGCAATGGTGTCCTAATACTTAAGCATTCGATATACTGAACAGATAACTTCAATTCCCACCAACCTACTGGACCCTGCTAGAATTCTTGGAGGCATGTGGGCTGAGAGTTGAACATTGCTGTGTTTAACCCTTCCATGGATCGCAGGTCCTTCAGCCAGTCTCATCTATCCATAGTTCCTGTTATTGCTTGATTTTCTCATACAAGATTGGAAGGATCCAACAACATCAGTTGGAAATTGTATAACAACTGATATGTATAAACATACTTACTAAGGATGGTGGAGGCACTGCATTTAAATTCCTGAAGGTTTAAGAGTTTGATATTGATTGGACAGGAATTATAATAGTGACTATGTGAGGTATGTGAAGGATATAGAATACTAGGGTACCAAGTGGATCCTATTGCTATATATGTGGTATGTGTGAAAAGGAGAGAGAGAGAAAGAGAGATGGAAAGAGATGGAGCACTTACGTGTCTATATTGGTGAGGTAGAGACCATGGCTAGCCATTCTCCTTTTTTACCTGAAATTTCAACAAACAGGAGGGAATGGGGTATGGGAGAGATAACCCTAACAATTGGCCCCACAATATTTTTAAGAAGTTTTTAAAATCTATCAGAAAATCCTAATCCACCAACCAGAAATTTCTCTTTCCAGTTAGTTAGCCGAGCACTTACTGACCTAGTCAGTTATTCTTTTAATGCCTTATTGGGGTAGCAGAGAAGCTATTTCCAAATCTGTGCCATGATTCATGGAAATACATTAACAGAGCATTCATCATGTGTTTTATTCTTCTGTTTGCCTTCAAATTATTCCCAGAAAAATTTTAAAAGCAATAAAATATTCTATTAAAAAGTCAAAAGGAAATACCCACAATATGTTAAGTAAAAAATGTTTGTTATAATCTCTGTTTCATATCGTTTATATACACACATAAACCTACACAACCACAGACACACATCAAAAGACAAGGAATATACACAAATGTTTTCAACATTTGTTTTACAAAAAAAACAACAATTTCTTAGGATTTTGAAAATGCTTTATCTTTTTAAGTCATCTTGAGATTGTGATCTGAACAATATGATTGTGAAACTCTAAGAGATGTATATAATAAACATGTAGTTATGAATGCAATAACTCCATTTCCCAAATTCCAAAAACAATTTTCAAGAATATAACTTAAGGTCTGATACCAAAATTCCATTCTACCAATTTAAGATGGAAAATACGCTCCTTTTAGTTTTTTCTTGAGATCTATTCATACTCCTGGGAGCTGGAATATCATTTTGTGATCTCAGACATTGTTAAGGCATATCGTGAGAGGTATAGGATGGGTTAGGGGATTGAGTGTAGCAAATATAGTTCCAGGTCATCAATACCCACAAGTTAATACTGAATCATAAATCGCTGCTGTCTCTTGCTCCTTCAGGGATTCGTGCAAGCCCCAACTGAGACCCAGAGATATTCTATGAATTTTTCCACATTTCCTCCAGTCTAATAATACCAAGAAAAGATATTTTGAGTCTTCCCACTTCCTTCCCTTCTCTTCATTTCAGCTTAAGTGAATATATTTCTGGACTACTCTGAAGATAGAGAATGGGAATGAGGGGAGTGGAAAATGTAGTGAGACCTAGTGCGCAGTAACTTGGAATCAGGGCAGCTCTGGGAATGTTAACCATTTAAGAATTTTTCAAGCAGTTTGACCTTACCTAAGTGGCTTGGTGTTGTTCATGATGGAAGTACTACAGCATGGGAATCGACAACTGTTACAAATCACCCCCCATGAAGCGCTGGTTGTTAGACATTTGTCTGCACCCCACTATACTCTGCCTTTAACCCTTTCACAGCCTGTGGCCAAACACCTGAACAATTTGTAGGCTGTTCCTATCTGATTTCCTATCACATGCCTCCTCCTTCACAAAGGCCAGCAAAATAAAAAGCTGACTATTATAGAGAAGAAATAGGAAATAGAAAGATAGGGTGAAGAACACACATTAAACTAATGCTACTAAACATTATCCGAGCTGGGTGTGGTGGCGCACACTTTTAATCCCCGTGCTTGGGAGGCGGAGACAGGACGATCGCACAGGTTTGAAGCCAGCCTCAGATACTAAGTGAGACTCTCGGCAAGTTAATGAGAACCTGTTTCCAAATAAAGTATAAAATAGGTCTGAGAGTGTGGCCCAGAGGTAGAAAAACCTCTGGGTTCCACCCCCAGTACCACACACACAAAAAAATTATCCAAGTAACATAATACCTTTCAAGTTTGCTTGATTGAATACCTTAATTTTCTCCGAGAATGCTGATATATTTAGTAATGAGGGGGAAATGAAGCATTACTGGAGAGTTTAAAACTATGCATGGCCCTAGATGGTTTAAGATTATTTATTAATTTATATTAATTTAAAATAATTTAACTTATTAATTTATATTTATTTAATCTTAATTATTTAATCAGGGAATATTTAACACATCTACTATATAATTGACTAAAATAATATGCAATGCACACTTTGCTCTCTCAGCCCAATATTTGGCCAAAATGAAAAGAAACAGAAACCAGTAAAAATAACAATGCATTGATTTCTTTTTCTAACATCTTGACCCAGTGGGTATTAGCACACAAATTCAACAAACAAATATTGAGTGTGACCACAGGGCAGGCATTGTTCTAAACAGCGTGAGTGCAACAAAACTGATAAAACTGCTCAAGAGGCGTTCTTTCTGCAGTAGTAAACATGTTTTCAATGCCTGTTTTTCTCTCCTTTGCCCAGTTGATCACTGAGAAGAACGCATCCAACCTTTCTAGCCAGCCACACATCTTGCAGAGTGCTCATGTCATCAACGGAAAATTATTTATAATAATTCTTACACCAGTTAATAAGCCCAACAGAAAGCAAGAAAAAAAGGTCCTGACCTACGTAACCTTGGAGATTTAGTCTATAATACTAGAGCAAAAAAAAAAAAAAAAAAGGAGCACCTAAGTAATGTGCTCTAGGTGATAAAGTTGTTTCCCATGGGAGACATGAATTCTGAGACTGAACAATTAAGTAAACAGATAATAGGAGCCAGGTCTCTCATTATTAGAGTGGAAATTTCTAGAGAAGTGGATAGAAGAGGCTAGAATGATTTACATAGTAATAGATTAGAGCTAAGACATCAGTAAAAACTCATGTTTAGTGTAATATAAGCATTGATGTTTAGAAATAAAAATATTTATAAATCTGTGCATACACCTGAGTTAGTATACACCATCTATATTTCCATATTTCCTTGCTCTTCCTGTTGAGAGGGCTTACAAGCAATGACACTCAGAAGCAATAAGCACACCTGGTGCACTCACATCTTGGTTTCTTCCTTCCTTCCTTCCTTCCTTCCTTCCTTCCTTCCTTCCTTCCTTCCTTTCTTTCTTCCTTCCTCTTTCTTTCTTTCTTTCTTTCTTTCTTTCTTTCTTTCTTTCTTTCTTTCTTTCTTTCTTCCTTTTGTGGTGGTGGTTCTGGGAATTGAACCACTGGGCTATACCCAAAACCCTTTTTATTTTTTACTTTAAAACAAGGTCTAAGTTATCACATTCTAGTCTCCTTTCTCAGGCTCCCAAGTACTGAGATTACAGGCATGCACCACTATGACTGTCTTCTGAGATCTTGGTTTTTAATATTGTTCTCCCTTTAAAAGAAAAGTAATGAAGAGCAGCTTGAAGAAATGTCCAATTCTAAGTATTGGAAAAAATATGTAAGATGAGCCTGAGACATTTTATAGTGCTAGAAAAAATAAAGGATTTTTGTTGTTGTTGTTGTTGTTGTTGTTGTTGTTGTTGTTGTTGTTTTGTTTGTTTGTTTTGGTGGTACTGGGGTTTCTACCTCCGGGCTACACTCCCAGACCTATTTTTATATTTTTATTTGGAAACAGAGTTTCTTAAGCAAGCGCGGCTGGTTTCGAACCTGCTTGATCCTCCTGTCTCCACCTCCCAAGTGCGGGAATTACAAGCGTGCGCCACCACGTCGGCTAAAGATTTTTTTTTTTTTTTAAAGCCTCCAAACTGTATTGATCAAGGTAGGTCAAAGGGACATGGGAGAAAAACAACAAAAAAGCAATACCATATTATAATCCAAACTATAAAATAATATGCACGAGTTCATAATAAGTGAGAGAAAAGAAATAAATATCTCATGAAGGATTTCAAATACTTTACTTACTTTAATTAAATCCCACTGTCAAAGAGGGTGGGGAAGAACATAAATCCTCACTCATGTGGGCTGTGTCTAGTGACATCTATCCAAAGAGTATGATATGAAAAGGGAAAGGAAATAGGGACTTCAGTTGAGAATCCTGGTAAACACTACCTCAGCCAGGTGATTAAGATCAACATTGCCAGGAATAGATCATGTTGATAGATACCCTTGAAAATAAGACATAAAAGGTGCACTTTCCCTCTATATTCTTCCTCCCACAAATCCATTACTCAAGTCTAATCACAATAAAAACACTCACCTAAACCAAATTGAGGGACATTCTACAAAAACAAAAAAACAAAAGACACACACCAAAAAAAACACCTGGCCAGTGTTTCTCAAAACTATCAAAGTTATTAAAAACAAAGGAAAATAAACTGTCACAACTAAAAAACTAAGGAGACATGATGACTGACTCTAATATAGTACTCTGGATGGTGCTCAGGAACCAAAAAAGCACTTTTGGATAAAACTAAGGAAATCTAAGTAAGGTTTGGATTTTAGTGAATAGTAATATATCAACAGTTGTTCATGAACTTGTAACAAGTGAATGCTACAGAAGGTGTTAATTAGCTGGGCGTGGTGGTGCACGCTTGTAATCCCAGCGTTAGGGAGGCGCGGACAGCCTCAGCTACTTAGTGAGGCCCTCTGCAACTCAGTGAGACCCGGTTTCAAAATAAAGAATAAAAAATATAGAAAAATAAAGAATAAAAAATATAGCAGGAGGTGTAGCTCGGAGGTAGGATGCCCCTGAGTTCCACCGCCAGACCCGAAAAAAAAGGTGTTAATTTAAAAAAAGGTTAATTTTTTTTAAAAAAAGGTGTTAATTAATAGAGAAAACTGAGCATGAGCTGAATGGGGGCTCTCTTTACTTTCCTCACAATGGTTTTGTAAAACTTTAAGATGTTATAAAGTTAAATGTTTATTAAGATATTTTAGTATCATTTGAAATGATATTTAAGTACCATTTCAAAAAATTAAGAAATTGATCTTACTAGTAATTCTGCTTACCATATTTTAGTATCATTTGAAATGATATTTAAGTACCATTTCAAAAAATTAAGAAATTGATCTTACTAGTAATTCTGCTTACCATCTGCAGAAGAATTATAGTGTGCATCTGTACCTTTGAAGGGCCTACTTGATGTTTTTGGAGAAGATCATTTAATAAATATTTTAATGTGATTTATTGTGTATGTGTGTAGTATTGGGGATTAGACCTAGGGCCTCACAAATGTTAGGCAAGGGTTCTATCTCCTCTCCACTGAGCTATCTCCCTAGCCCTAAAATCTTTTTTTAAATTTTTATTGGTAGACTATAATCTCACATCACAGTGTGGATCATGTTGATAATGGCATATATTCACACAGTACTTGGTGCCCCCCCACCTCCCCATTTCCCTCCCTTTCCCCTCCCTCCCAATACTGAGAGTCCAGGTTAACAGTGTTATATTGACATCACAGAGTTGCATGTAGCTTTTTCATTAGTGAATCTCAGCCTTCTTCCTCCTCTACTCCTCCTTTCTGGCTTTGCTGAGGTTTCACTTCATTATCTGGAGTCCCTCTGGTGTCCCTAATACTCCCTAGCTTGACCACATTGGAGAAAACCTAGGTACCTTCTCTTTCTGTACTTGGCTAATCTGTCTTTACATCTCCTAATGAATGATACAATTTTGTTCTTCTTTGTTGCTGAGTAGAATCCCATTGTGTGTATTTCCCATAATTTTGTAATCCATTCAGCCCTGAAATCTTTTTTAAAGACTAAAGGCTGACTAAAGATCTTGACATTGGATTTGATTTCAGTACCTGACTCCCTTCCTTCCTTCCTTCCTTCCTTCCTTCCTTCCTTCCTTCCTTCCTTCCTTCTCTTTCTTTCTTCCTTTCTTTCTTTCCTCTCTTTCTTTCCTTTCTTTCTTATTATGGTACTGGGGATGGAATCTGGGTACCTGACTTCTTTAAACCAGCCCTGGTAACTTATACCATTATTCCCCAGCTCAGTCCATTCCTCACACACTCATAAACAAATTGTCAGTGACCCTCTGAGTGTAAGAAAGTCTAAGAACAGGAGGATGGAGATGTGCCAGGCTGCTTCCTGACAGTACTGAGTTGACTTGATATTTGTGCAAAGAAACAAAGGCGACACAGTTCTCCTGTGTACAGGCTTCCCCCACCCACAACCAGCTGATTGAGTTTAGGCAACGTCAGGGGAGAGTCAGATTTAAGCAAAATTTGGATTTTTTTGAAGCATATAGCCTTGCAATAGTGGGTCAAGGGAACTGAAGAGGTGTATCACAGATTAGAGTGAACATAATAACTGGAATGATTATTTACGGATTATGAAAACACTGTCTTTGCCTCTGAACCTGTCCCAGAAAAAACACCAATTTCAAAAGATTTCTGTCTATGCCCCCAAAACAGAATTCACCCTTCACCTACTCCAAGCTACACCCCCAGTGCTATTTTTTACTTTTTATTTTGAAGCATGGTCTTGCTAGGTTGATAAGAGTATTACTACTTGCTGAGGCCGTCCTTGAACCTGTGATCTTCCTGCCTCAGCCTCCCAAGTGCTGAGATGATGAGCGTGCACCATCATAGCTGGCTCCAGAATTCATCCTTCCACTTGCAAAATTAAATATCCCCTTTTGTAGGAAGTGCAGAGGGAAAGTAGTATTAGCTTACTATTATTGTGCTCTGAATTTGTTTCTAGTCTTTATGTTTGTAACCTATACAAATAAACATTTATTGATAACATCAGGTGTTTATATAAAAAAACAAGACTTTTACATTTTACTGTGAAGGTCATAAGGGATTGGAATACCTAAAGCAATAATCCCTTTAATTAAGATGACTTTATTCTCCAGCAAGATTCTCCACAAGGTCTGGACTTGAAATTAAAAAATCCCAGTCCCATCTTTTACTTCACAGGTTTGTTTTAATTTCAGAGTAAATAAATCAAGACAGCCAGGCGTGGTGGCACATGCTTGTAATCCCAGCATTCAGGAGGCTAAGACCTGGAGGATCGCGGTTCGAGGACAGCCTCAGCTATTTAGTGGGGCTCTCTGCAACTCAGTGAGACCTGGTTTTAAAATAAAGAATAAAAAATAGGGCAGGGGGTGTAGCTCGGAGGTCAAATGCCTCTGGATTTCATCCCCAGACCTGCAAAAAATATATATAAAAATAAATAAATAAATCAAGGCAATGCTACCCTTTGTGTTTAAGAATACTTTTTTCTAAATGATTTAGTTTAAGGTCATCCCAAAGATGAGATTATTGTCACTTTTTTTTCTGGTGCATTGCAGTCATACTTCTTAATGGAGTACAAGATGGTAGAGGCAGACATACACATATCACTCATTTACCCCATTTCTGTTTGAACTCTCAGTTGTCCCAAATTGAGAGTTTCCAGTAATAAGCCCTAACATCTGCTCTCTTTACCAGATACATATTGACTTTATTTCCTCAAAAGCAGCATCAGGCAATCTTTTGCCAAAATAATGAATAAATACTTTCCCAAAGTGCATCAGCACATGATTAAAAGCTGCTTTTATAGAGAGAGGGATGATTTAATTAATAAAAAATAATTTCAGTTTTCAGAGTTAGTTCTACTGATGCTCAAAGGAGCAGGGGAAAAAGTTTTTTTTTTTTTTTGAAGACTTAAAGAAGTTTATTAGAAAGATAGAAATACAGAAAATAGAAATACAGCTCCATACCAGACTGGCATGGAGAGGTGACTCGAAATGAATACACCCGAAAAAGGTTTTTAAAGCCGAAGGGAATTCATTTTTTCTGTTAACCAAAAGATAAGTTGAGCAAGTAAATAAAAACAGGTAAAAAGACTTCTTACAGGTTAACTCAGACTATTTTAACATAGAGCAAACATTTGCCAAAACCAAAAATATATGCCAGGAAAAACTAAAAAATATATTCACGGGAAAGCTTGAAGTGGTTATAAGATCAACCACGTTTAAGATTGGATTAGTTACTTCAATGAGACACCTAGTCAAATATTTATACTTTTCTTTTTTCATCTGAGTATGGGTAGTGTGTCATAAAGGAAAAAATGCTATTTAAGGAGGAAAAAGAAAAATTATAACCAGTCTCTAAATATAGTCTCCTAGATGAATGGCTCTTTGGTTTGGGAAACTCATAGGCCTTTTAGTGATGCAAAGTGTGCCTCAAGTGTAAAAAGGGATTATTGAGGCAAAGAACAGTTCAGAGTCTCTGCATATTAAAGTGTCATGAGGTCTGTTATTTACTTTAAAATATGCCAACATAGATAATGTGATACTTTTGTACTGGGCTGAAGCACGGCCCTGGTTTTTTCAGGTGTTCTAATCAGGAATTGACACTGGAGTGGTAGAAGAAAGTTGGGGAGGCAGCTAGAATTTTATCAATAAAACCCCATATTTCAGAGGCAACTACTATAAGCACTTTGGTAAACTTCTCTGATCAACAACAGATATTTATTAGCATAATGGTTAAATTGGTATCAGTATAATAGAAGCTAAGAGAAATTAAACACTCAAGATACATGGATTGGCTAAAATGCTTTGGAACAGGAATTAGCAAACTATGATCTGTGGGCCAAATCCAGCTTTCCCATGTTTTAGTTTGGTCTATGAGCTAAGAAGAGTTTTAACATGTGTGTGTGTGTGTGTGTGTGTGTGTGTGTGTGTGTGTGTGTTACTGGAAATTGAATTCAGAGGCATTTCCTAAGAGCCTCACTAAGTTGTTGAGGCTGGCCACAAAACTGTGATCCTACTCTCTCAGCCTCCCAAGTACTAGATTATAAGTGTGAGCTACCATGCCCAGCTTAATTTTTACATCCTTAAATTATTGGAAAAATAAAAAAGAATAATACTTCTTGACACATAAAAAGTACGCAAAATTCATATTTCAGTATCCATAAGTATTGGGATATAGCCTCAACCATTTGTATGTGTGTGTTGTCTATGTCATGGATCAACACTTTCTGTAAAGGGCAACAGAGTAAATGTTTCAGGTTTCATGGGGCATAGAGTCTCTGTCAAAACCATTCAAACCTTCCTTTGAAAGTTAAAAGAGTGGTAGACAATACCAGAAGCAATTGGCTATGGCTGTGTTCCAATGCAGTTTTATTTACAAGAGTTGATGGTAGGCAGTATTGGCGTAGGAACAGTAGCTTGCCAACCGGTGGTCTATGGCCGCTTTACACTACAGTGGCAGAGTTCAGTAGTTGCAGCAGAGACCACATGGCCGGCAAAGCATAAAATACTTACTAATATGGCCCTACTCTAGGATATAAACGCCATAAGATCGGGAATCTTGTCTTTCTTGTCTATGACTCTATTTGAAGAATTTAAACCTATGCCTCACACACAGTGAGCACTTGTAATTATTTGTTGAATGAATAAGTGAATAATGAATATATACTCACTATGCCTGAAAACTCACTATCACATCATGCAACCCCATCCACTATGGAACAATCTAGAGAAATAGGCTGTCCTAGAGGGAAATTGAAATATGTCTCTCTACAACTTCTACCCAAGATCTCAGTTATGTAGTCCTTTGCTATTTATAAAAACCTAATATTTCACCTGCACATCAAATATTTGAAGATGATTCTCATGTTGCCTGAATTCTCTTCCTCCTCCTTCTCCTTCTCCTCCTTCCCCTTCTCCTTCTCCTTCTTTTTCTCCTCTCTCTGTCTTTTAGTACTTGAGGGTGAACCCAGAGACATTCTACATCAGAGTTACACACCCAGATCTACTTTATAAATTTTGAAGTGGAATCTCAATAACTTACTAAGAATCTCCCTATATTGCTGAGGCTAGCCTCAAATCTGCAATCTTCATGTCTCAGTCCCCCAAATACTGGGAAAATAAGCATGCACCACCATGGTTGGCTTGAATGGCCTCTTTATTTTTTTAATTTTTTTATTGGTGCATTGTTGATTTAGATTGACTCCTCTGTATATTATCTATCTTGTAACTCACCCTTCCCTAAAGTATATGTTTATTTTAGTTCCTTAGAAGGACAGCGGCTCTTGCTGGAGGTTAATAATCCACAAAGCCTTTGCTTGTTTTTTATAACCCAGCCATGAGACTAGGAACAAGAGATCAGTGCTGCTGGAATCTCCTGCCCTGCTACTCTGTAACTGAGACATATTGGTGACACAGACCATTATTCTTCTTTAGATTCCAATAGGTGATATTATTTGCCAAATGTCGAGAAGTATTCTTACATGGTTAGCCCGCACTTTAGAGTTTTATTCATCATCTCAGTTTTATTATTTAATCCTGTACAGATCTCTAAATTTTGGAAAGATACAGAGCTGCGCTAAAATAACCAGTTTTATTAAATGTGTTTCTTTGAAAAGTTCAGCTCAATTCATAAGTGACAACCAGAAAATACAGGTTACCTTTGATTTTCTCATTGGCATTTGAACAAATGTCATGCTTTAAAAAGAGAAATATGACCCTACAGCTGCCTCGATTTTAGATAGGGTTTCTGAAAGTATGCAGCTTATTTTTGAATTGCATTACAAATCCTAGAGCTACTTCCCTCTTATACAGTTCTCATATCTTTCCTCTCTTGAGGGTCTCCCAAGGTGAGGAACAATTTTAAGGTACCATGTTCTCTTGTTACAGTGAACTGAGAGAGATAATAGAGTTGCTAACCTAATGAGACATCGCTAATATAATTATGCTGTTAATCAATGTATCTTTTACAGCACACAGGACATTTTGTGATATAATTAACTAAGACATGTTCAAAGCACAAATATCACTATCTCACCTGGAGAATTAGATAGAATTGCAGGAGGTTATCTGAATCTAATGGCATCTAATGGAACACCAACTACATTATCTGATGAACATGCATTCTCACGACAGCTTTGTGTTTGGTTCTACCTTCAGGGTAAGATACTCTGGTGTTTCAAAGGTTCCCGTCCTGTAGGGCAGAGGGAGTTTACTCCAAGTGACTATGATCCTAGAAACTCACTAACCATAGCTCGACTGTAAAGGACTATAGGGCTTACAATATTTTCCCATTTCTCTGTTTTTAGAACTTTCAAAGGCCTAGGAAATCAAATAGCAACCTAAGATCTCAGCAACTACAAAGCTGACTAGTGAGGAGTGTGGTGAAGAGAAAGCAGATCTGACCATGAGAAGCACCTAGAATTGGACCCTGCTCTGTCCCTTGCAACCATGTGGTTCTGGGAACGTTTCTGCATGACAGAGTTTTCAGTTTCTTCATCTCTGATAAGAGGCCATTTTACAAAATTACTTTAAGGATGAAGTGAAGTTGACATGTAAGACATCTCGTTGGTACACAGCAGACTCCTAGTGGTTATCCATTCCCTTTACTGTCAACAAATGCGTAATGATCATCTTCTCTGAGTTCTACAGAGAACAAGAACAAAGCATAGGAAAGGGTTCCCAGGACTTAAGACTTTCAGTGGTAAGTAACATCCTGGGCAAACCAGGACATATTGTCCAAAGGACAACTTTTTTTATTGGCACATTGCAATTATACATCATAGTGAGGTTCAGAATAACAAATACATATATGCACACATACATGCATGCAGCATTTTCTGTAAGTTTCCCTCTGGTTTCCGCCCATTTCCCATAGATAGTCTTTACATTGATACAAGCAACTTTCTGTATAAATAGAGGATTATTCAATAGTTAACATCATCAGATCTCCCCTTTGTCCTCTCCTCTCTCCATCTCTGTGACTCCTCCTCCCCCATTCCACTAGTGTTTCCCTTTATTTATCTGAGGTCTCCTTTGTTTCCCAGTTTCGCTCTTTGACATATGAGTGAAAACATATGGTCCCTCACTTTCTGTGACTGGGTAATCTCACTGAGCATAATATTCTTGAGTTTCATCCATTTTTCTGCAAATGACATAACTGTAGTATTTTTATGGCTGAGCAGAATTCCATTGTGTGCCTATGCCATAACTTTGTAATCCATTCATTTGTTGATGAACACCTAATCTGATTCCACAGTTTGGCTCTTCTAAATTGAGATGCTATAAACATGGAAATGTGTGTATCCCTATAGTAATAGTAATGTATAGTCATTTCAATTTCTTTGGAAAGATCCTCAAAAGTAATATGGTGAGAGCAGAGCCATTCCCAGTCTTATAAGGAACCTCAATCCTGATCCCAACAGAGGCAGTACAGTCCCAACAACAGTGTATAAAAGTTCAAAAGGCAACATTAAATGTGCTATCCCAAGTGCTTGGTATATAGCTATTAGTTTCTTTGGGATGTCCTAAGCAGTATTTTCATGTGTGTGTGTAGTACAGTTAAAGAACAGTTGTTCATGATGTAAATAATTTGTTTTAATAGCATTTAATTATTTAATTCCACACTATTGTTTTTACAGAGTAGTTCTCAATGGAGATAGTTTTTGTCTCCTAAGCAATATTCAATAATTCTGGAAACATTTTTGGTTGTTATATATGGGGTCAAAAGAGTGTGCTACCCATATGTAGTGAGCAGAAGCCAGGGATGTTTCTGAACTACCTATAATGCATAGGGCCACATGCTCCTCCTTCTCAAGAAGAAATGTAAGCCCAAAATATAAATAGTGCTGAGGCTGAGAAACCCTGTTCCTATGGCCTAAATAATCCCATTTTCTTGACATTTACTTAAAAAATGCATGTAAAGGTAGATCATTAAAAAAAGAGTAGCATACCTACCCTCTTCCTCATCATCAACACTTAACTTTAATACAGCTCAATTATTGCAAAGTGTCTTTATAGGACACATCTCATTTAACCTTGACAATAACATTGTAAGGAGCATAGTATTAGCAATGCCCATTTAATGGATGTGGAGATATTTTACGAAAGATCATAATTTAGGAGCAGAACTAAGATTCAAACCAAAATCTTTGCTGCTACACGTCAGGTTACTCAGCCTCGTTCTGTGCCATGCCACTCCCAGCAGGAAGGACCTGCTCACTCAAGTCCCACTGAGGCTACGGATCTTCACTGAGGATGCACACACAGCACACCCAGGAGATTCCCAAATACAGAACAAGGGCCCCTCGGAAATCATCTGAATTTCTGAGGATAGAGCCAAGACTGACATATTTTCCAAAAGCACCCTCACGGGCATGCCCAGCTCTGCTGTGTCATCTGGTTCAGAACATAAATCAAACAATAGCAATGACCCTTCCAGAAGCATTTTTATATTAGTGTTTCTTAATCCAAAGAAAGAGTTATCTCTCTAATGATGTTCCAGGTAGTGGAGGAAAAAGCCCACAACGATTCCCATTATGCTTCAGGCTCAACAATGACTGTTGCTATCTCCACCTGCTTTTAAGACTTTTTTTATTCTGGGTCAAAGTAATTTTTTTAATGGGGCTGGATTTGTTATTTTTTCCTGTGTACTATGCCCCTCACATACACTATACACAATACGTTTCATAAGAAGAAACATAGCTCATTGAAAAGCAACACTCTGGCAGGGAAAGTCCATTAACAGTGCAGTTCATGTGGAGGAGGCAGGATCATTATCCCGAGCTCCTGCATCTCATCTGCACTTCATTCTAGTACCTCTTGTCATTTATCAATTGTGTTTACATTGCTAACCCACAAGTGGCCTTCTACCTGGTCCTCTTTGTTCTCATGGTCCCACTGATGGCTGATTTTAGAGTTCTAAGAATCATTACAGATTGCTTATGTAAGCACATTGCAGTATTCTTAGTAGGCAGTATTCTCTCTTCTGGCAACATGGGCATCACCTGGGCACCTGTTGCATAGGCAGAATCTGTATCTAACAAGATCCCGGATGATGCACTTTGAAGTTGGAGATGCACTGTTCTAGTGGGCACCCTAGCACACCTGAGTTTTCCCATTCAATCACACCAATGATAGCTCAGCACTGCAGAAATTCTTTAAGACAGTGATGCACAAAACATAGTCCCCAGACTGCAGCATCGGCTTCACCCAGACACTCATTAGAAATGCACATTTCTAGGACTATCTCAAGCATACTGAATCAAAAACCCTGGGGGGTGAGCCCAGCAATCTCTATTTTAACAAGCCCTTCAATGGATTCTGAGACGTGCTAAAGTTTAAAACCCTTTTCTCTGAGGTACAAGTTACTCACCATCGCTTCATATTGAAATAACCTGGGGGGAGGGCTTTTCACAAACACTAACACCTGCACCCTAACTCAGATGAATTAAGTCAGATGTTCAACAAGCTCAGTGGGTTATTCTGATGTGTCGTCAAAGAATTGGGCTCTGAAGAAATGTGAGCGCAAATGATAAAGCATCACAGGTCTGATCCAATGTACTTCATCTCTGACCTATTGCAAGTCACTCTCCCATCTCCATTCCTAGCTCACAGCTACATAGGAATTGTGTGTTTTAAATGACTCTCGTGCCAATCTAGTGTTCATCCAGGATAGGAAAATGCTGGTCAGATCTAATCCTTATTTTATAGAGAACTATGAGGTTTAGGGATAAAGTGTTTTGTTTTGTTTTGGTGGTGCCAGGGATAGAACTCTTCTACCTCCTGCCTACACTTCTAGACCTATATTTTATTTGGAAACAGGGTCTCTTAATTCGAATCTGTATGATCCTTCTGTCTCCGCCTCCCAAGCGCGGGGATTACAAGTGTGCACCACCACACCCCCGCAAAGTGGTTTATTTTTATTTGCAAGAAAATCTTTAATAAGAGTGTCAGGATTAAAACTTCCAAATCTTAATTCCTAACCCTATTCTCATTCACACAGCTTCTTTGACCTCTGCCTGAGAACAGCTTGGCATCTGCCCCCAAATCAATTTCATTTCCCTAGTATTTTTGTGTATGTGGTGCTGAAACAGACTCCCTCCAAAATTAAGGACAACTTTCCATATTGAGAGTTAAAGCTTAAGGTCTTCCTTCAAAGCTAGTTTTGAATAAAACCTATTTTCAACTATTTGTACAGAATGAGAAGCCTGGCTTCTTGCTCCACACAGTACAAGGTCCTCCTGGTAACAGTGCTGGGGATTGAACCAGAGCCTTGAACTTTCTAGGCAAGCATTCTGCCTCTGAGCTACATCCCCAGCCACTTTTCCTTAAAAAGTTTAAAGTCCCTAAGAAATTTGATTTTTATGCCCCAAAGACCTAGGCACTTTTTTTTTTTTTTTGTGGTACTGGGGTTCCTGGAAGCCCTTCTACCTTCGGGCTACACTCCCAGACCTATTTTTACATTTTTTTATTTGGAAACAGGGTCTCCTAAGCCAGCGCACGCGGCTGGCTTCGAACCTGCGTGATCCTCCTGTCTCTGCCTCCCAAGCGCGGGGATTACAAGCGTGCGCCACCACGCCCGGCAGACCTAGGCACTTTAAACAAAAAGTTTTATGGGACCAGATATGACTCATTCTTTTTTAAAAAAAAATAAACATTAATTTTGCATAATAAATTATTCAAAATATCTCCCACCTCACATACTCTTCCACAATGTGATTTTATTACCTCCCTGTTAAAAATATGGAATCTCAGCCAGGTGTGGTGGTACATGCCCATAACCCCAGTACTTGGGAGGCTGAGGACAGGAAGATAGCAGGTTCAAGGCCAGCCTTAGCAAGTTTAGCCAGGCTCTTAGCAACTGAAAGAAATCCTGTTTCAAAATTGAAAAATAAAAGGGATGTAGGGGTACAGCTCAGAGGAGCAATATTCCTGGATTCAATCCCCATTACTACTATCACAACAATAGCAACAGGAGAGGACTATCTTTGCCTACCCCTTCAGTCTGCTCTGCATTTCGGGACTTGTTTGATCCACGTACTATCATGGATGTAACATTTTTAGACTACCAAGAGCAGGTCACAAAAATATCCTGCAGCCTTTGCCTGGGCTTCATGGAATGGTCACCCTTCCCCTTCAACTAGGTCTAACTGACATTTATAAAATACAACCGCCCAGCACAGTACATATTATTTCAATTTCATGTGGTATATTAAGCCAGATACAGGACACTTGCTACATGATACCAATTTACATGAAGAATTCTTGTATTTGATACACTCCCTCTTGAATCCCATCTGCTATGCAGGGAGAAGCCCAAGCTGCAACAGGAGGGCTGGGTCTAGTCCACAGGCCAGGGACATTCCTAGCTCACAGCTGCATCAGCCGGGAGAGTGAGCTACCTCATGCCACCAGCCCAGAAGATTCAGCAGATAATTGCCACTCGGCGGACACCTGAAGGCAACTGCATGAAAGACCTCAAAACAAAAACTATCCAGCTCAGTTCTGTTCACCCACACACCAAGAGAGCTGCTAGCCCCTCAGTTTCACAGAAGTTTATTTAGCAGTAATGAATGCCTGGAACAATGGAATACAAGAAAATAACTCTAAAAAAAAAAGTGTGGTGTCAATAAGTTAACAATGCTTACCCAATTAACACTGTTAACTTATTGACACCACATGTTTTAAGGGCTAATTGGGTGATGTATGCATATATGTCTCCATCATCTTGTACCCCATTAAGATGTATGACTACAATGCACCAATAAAAAAATTTTAAATAAGTTAACATTGTATAAGAGTTAATAATTAAGAGAGCACAGGGTTGAGAGAGGGTATGGAAGATCAAGGGCACACACACACAAGAAAACTGAAGCATTTTATGGATGTCAGATCAGGATATATTACCTCCTGAGAGAATCAATGACATATAATCATTACTCATTTCAAACACAGTTTGGAAGTATAAAAATCACATTAAATTAGGCTGAAAAATATTTTTTGCCGATAGCAAACTGCCTGAAATACTATAAAACCAGAAGTTTAAAGATTAAAGAAATGATAGGAATGAGGATGAGAGCCATACCTGTAATTCAAGAACCTGGGAAGCTAAAACAGGAGGATTGCAGGTTGAAGTACAGCCTCAGCAACCTTGCAAGATCTTGTTTTAAAGAAGAAAATAAAAAGAAGTGGGAGTGTGGCTCAGAGGCAGATGCCCTCTTTGCAACCCACAGTACCAACACTCCCCAAAACAAAGTGAGGATGAGAAAGAATATTTTCTAAATAAACTTAGAAGATGACAAATTATTATCTTTTCCTACAGAGCTCTACTTACTTTGGAATCTTTATTGTGACCATAAATGATGCCTCAGAAAATTACAAAAAACTGTGCAGCCCCGTTAGCAATGATTTCTAACGTACGGCTTTCTAGGGGAACAGGTAAACAGAGACATCCTTAAACGTCAGTTCTTCGATTTACTGGATAAATCTGGCCCTATATCAGAAACTCAAGCTGTGACACACACAACCCCCTCTCAGATTTAGTATTCTTTCAATAAAAGATAATGATTCTGAAATTGGATTTGGATGACAATTACTTTCGAATCAAAATGCACACAATAAGAATATAGCACAGATTATATCTGTCCCAATTCTTATCACAATACCCTAACTCTGCAGTGATTTTTGCCTTCAAAGTACTTTTACTAATATTAGAGCTGCCTTGCAAGACACATGGCATGCAGGCAAGTTCTGTTTCAAGGCCCATTCTGTGGTCCAACTGCCTTCTTCACTTCTTGAATTTATCACCTGTATTACCGAGGAGTTCAGAGAATTAAAGTTCAGTCCCAATGAAGCTAAGATCAGAAACTGGTTCTTTGAACTCACATGCTGCCTTTGCCATATTTGATAACTATGCTTGCTGAGTCATCTTGTAGGCAAATTTTATTTATCAAATAGGAAAGCAGGAAAGACTGTGAGTTAGGGAAAAAGGACTCCATTTACTAAGAAATAACTCAAAATGCAGGTCCTGGTATATATGGTTGAATGTTCCCTCCAAGAACCATGTTAAAATTTAACTGTGATTATAATAATACTAACAGATGAGACCTTTAAAAAGTAATTCGATCTTCCCTTATGAATAAATTTTTTAAAAACACATAAGTAGTTCAGTTCAAGTGCAACATCTGCTTAACCTACATAATCCCCAGGGTATTTGAGCTCAAAATTTGAAGTCATGATTAAGTTCTAACTCAACATTTACTAAGCATCTACTAAGAAGGAGGCCAAGAAAAAATATACTCCATTTTTCTAAGTTTTCAATAATCCACATAAAGACCCAATATATAGGTGTATTGGGGGACATCCATCTTGGGTTACCCTGAAAGTACAAGAGAAATTCAAGATGTTAAGTAATTACCTTAGAGTGGTGGAGTCAGTGGAGCATCTGCAGAGAAGAGATGACTTCGGTACCTTGGGTGAAGGGAGAATTGGGGTGGTCCAAGCAGCAGGATACCATCAAAGAACACACAGGTGTGAAGTATGTCCATCAGAGAGAAGTGTAGCTTCAACATCACAGAAGGTAAAAGGAAGACAGGCAAGAGGTACAAGACTGGGTAGATGGGGGAGGGAATTATGAAGACTGTGAGGAAAAGGCACACCCTACTCAATGTCCACATACTTCACATAAACTACCTCGTTGAATTTTTCCAAAAAGTCTGAGAAGTAACATAGTTTGGAGGGGCAGGTCTCCAAAACAACCCTTGATCCCTTGATTCAATCACACATAAACCACATTATTAATATAAACTACCTGACCTGGCCCAAGGCCTCAGATAAACAAAAAAAAAACACCATAACAGGCAGGAGATTATATATATATATATATATATATATATATATATATATATATATATATTGTGTGTGTGTGTGTGTGTGTGTGTGTGTGTGGTACTGGGGGTGGAACCCAGAGGCTTTCTACCTCTAGGCTATACTCCCAGACCTTTTTATATTTTATTTGGAAACAGGGTCTCACCAAGTTGCTGGAAGCCTCACTGAGTAGCTGAGGCTGGCTATCTTCCTGTCTCAGCCTCCCAAGCGTGGGGATTATAAGCGTGTGCCACCACGCCCAGCTCAGGCAGGATATTTTGAGGGCTTAGATGTTACCTCTGGGAAGCAGGACAAGGTACAACCCTTTCTTTGAAGTGCAGAGGGTTTAGGTGGTACAGATCTGTTTTATAATACTTTACTGAATGAATAGACACTACTGTATAGTTGACTAAGCTGAAAATAGAAGGTTAGGTTACTTTTTCAACATGCTGTATGTGGTGTACCACAGTTCAAATCTGCTTTTCTTTGAATCCAAAATCTGTGCTCTTTGCCCAAGAACACACTGCAGCCTCCACAAAATACTGAGGTCCAAACCAGTAACTAGATGAAAGAGAAGGTCAGTAAGGTTCAAAAGCAAGGAAATGCCATGTGGAAGTCAGTGTTCTTAGAAAACTTCAGATTATTTTTTAATTTATTTATTTATTATCATAAGGAACTAAAAACTGTGGACTCAGAAGTTGATGTCATTCTATGTGGCTTTAATGCCTTTCATGTCAGACTTTGTTCCTGATCTTTTTCTAGTGACTCATCAGGTTCTCTTTTTCTCTGGTTATGAAATTTAGATCTTCTATTTTGAAACCAAATCTAGACTTTTGACTCAGGAACCCCGATTTCCTTGGCTAGGAGTTCTCTGGAGTTGACCCCAGGATAAGGGTTGTTGGTAAACGCCTTGAGGAGCACCTGCAGTTGGGCAGAACTGTACCTGATTCAGCTCTGTCTGACTTTACCTTACATCTGTTCTTGACCGTCATCTTGTTCCTGGCCTTGGCTAGATTCTGAAGCCTTCTTAGGCTCTGTTTTTATCTGCAATTTGTACCTAGCTCTTCGATTCTGAAACCAAAACTGGATTCTTGACTTTTCAGTGTTGATTTCCATAGCAAGTTTTTGTTTAGTAGAATAACTCGGGTAAGGAGATTTGTCAAAGGTGTTGATAAGTATTTTCAATTGCTCATTTTGAATTTGGTGCGATTGCACCTACGGTATATTGGCACAGACTTTTCTGAAGTGTTGTCTTGAGCCATGTTGGAAGAGAGTCCTGGTATCCAAGCACCCATCTGTCCTTTAGTTTATTTTTTGATATTAAGGGGAAGAATTATTTGTACAAGGAAAGAGAAGAGACTAATGCTAGGCTAGAGATAGTTACAGTCATCGAAACCTAATGGAGTAAGTTGATAGCTATGAGAATATAAAAGAAAGTGCTATGGTTTAAATATGGAGAGTGAACCCTAAAGGTCCAGATGTTAAAGGCTTGGTTCCCAGAGGGGCAGAATTGGGAGGTAGTAGAACCTTTAGTATACGGGGCCTTAGAGGAGGTCCTTAGGTCTTGGGGACTCCAGGCTCGTGCTCACTCTCTGTTTCCTGGCTCCTGATAGGAGCATGTGCTCCCTACCATTGCTGCCCAGTGTTCTTGCCAGAGGCCTGAACCAATGGAGCCACTTGATGTTGGACTGGAACATCCAGAATCATGAGTTAAGTACATCTTTTATCTTTATAAGTTAATCACCTCTGGTATTTTTTGTAGTACTGCAAAGCTGACTAACCCAGAAGATATTTATAAAATATTTTTAAGAAATTAAAATTAAATTATTAAAATATTATTGTAGGCTGTGTATGGTGGTGCACACTTGTAATCTCAGTACTTGAATGGCTGGGGCAGGAGGATCACAGATTCAAGGACAACCTCAGCAAGTAATGAGACTTTCATCAACCTAGCAAAACCCCATCTCAAAAAAACAAATAGGGATGGGGGTATAGCTCGAAGGTAGACTGCCCATGAGTTCAATTCCTAGTACCAAAAAAAAAATTTAAATCCAGACATGGTGGTGCATGCTTGTAATCCCAGTACTTGAGAGACTGACAGGAGGATCACAGGTTTGAGACCAGCCTCAGTAACTTAATAAAACTCTCAGTAACCTAGTAAGATCCTTCAGAAGCTGTTTCAAATTTTAAAAATAAATAGAATAGAGCTGGGGATGTAGCTTGGATGCATAAGATCCTTGGACTCAATTCCCAGTACCACAAAATATAAATAAAATTATAAGACTTTGTCAACAATTGTATATTTGAAAGGGAGAGAGAGTAAATAGTTATTGCCAAGACATCCTGCTGCCTCGGCATCTATGTGTTGAGAACCCCCACTCCACATAGTTAATCGGCAAGGACGCCCCGAGAAGGAGGTATCGTCTCTGGCTAAAGTACCCCCACTCTTAGATACCCTTCACTATTATTTCTTTTAACTTTCTACACGAATTGCTCCAGTGATGTGAAATTAGGACTATAAAAAGAAACTGAGTCCGTGGAGATAAACTTTCTAATAATTTGTTTAAACGTCCTTGGCTCTGCTCAACAATAATGAGAAACTGGCCAGAATTCGGGTACTGTGATAAGCACCCCAGCTGCAGCAACCACAAATGGCCTCCGACCTTCACCGTTAACTTCAATAAAGTAGCTCAGTTTAAGGTAACTTTGTTTACCCTTGAAATCCTGCCCAGAGACAGAGAAAAACTTTGTGTGTGACCTTAAAGAAACAACTTAGCTGCCCAAATATAATAGACCCAAAGAAAAAGACTGTTAACTTTTATCTCAGTGTGAGCACTCCAGGAGACAGAAAAAATGGCCGCATAGTTAGAAATGAATATGACAAAATAAAGGACAGACATTCTAAATATATATATATATATATATATATATATATATATATATATGTATGAAGAAAAGGAAATACCGTAAGAGTAAGAAAAGCATTTTTGCATGAAAAAGAGCTTATCATAAGAAAGTCCCAACTGGAAAAGAAAGAAATTAGAAGGTTAAAAGCAGGTTGCAAAGAGTTTGTGACAGGGAAGTAAATTATTAAAGATAAGTAGACTTTTAATAGGCTTGTTGTTTAAAAAAGAGTGCTCAGCAGTTAAGAAAATACATCTGACAATTAGAACTAAAAACCTTGTGGTGTTGTTTGTGGTATTTTGTCTGCCAAACTGAGTATGCTTAAGCTTTCAGATTCAGAAGATAAGATGCCAATACCTGAATTACCAAATCTCCTCACACTTGTTATATGAACTGAGCCCAAAAGATGGAAAGTTCCAGGAAGGGTTAAAAGAAGATTCCCCTGAGAAGCTCCCAAGCCTCGACTATCCTGGGAGGCTGCCACCTGGAGCTGCTTATCTGCAAGACCTTGGAGAGAAACAGAAGTTAATTCTTCAAAGGCCAACAGCCAGCTGAAGGACCCCCGCCCCCCTTTCTCTTAACTTTATTGGTGAAGTGTATAAATTTCTTGGGTTTTTCATAATAAAGTGTCATTGGCTCAAGAAGCCTTTGTCCACTTCAGGTTTCTTTTCCAAAACGTCGTAACTAAAAAACTTGAGGAATTCATAGAGGGAAAGGAACCGCTGCAGATAAGGATCTGCAGAACGCCGCCTGCCTTTTGACCCATCTTTCTGAGGCCCCCGACCGCTAGTGGACTTGCCCCCCACAGAACTGAGCTAGTCGGTAACAAGTTATGCCAGAATTTCCCACGATACTCACTACTTTTTATTGCTTGCTTTACATCTGAGAGCTCCTTTAGTCTCCACCACAATACTTTGAGGTAGAATTATTATTCCATCTTCACACATAAGGAAATTGAGGCTCAGAAAATTTAACCATCTTGTAAAGGTCTTAAAGTCAGCATGCACACCCACTTCAAGTCCAGGCACTGGCCTAATTATTGTGTTAACTTCCTTTGAAGGTTGGAACAATGTTGATGTCTTCATCAAAGTAGAGGGAGAAACTAAGAAAGAAGTCAATTGGTCCAGCTCAGGAGGTGCTAAATTTGAGATAAACAAAGTAGCAGCAATGTGGAGATACTTGGTAGAAACTAGTTGACCCGATATTTTCACTAAATATTCTAAGGTTGTATATCTATCAGTGTTTATCTTCATGAAGAATTCTATTTATTATTTAACTATTGGGAGCCATTAAGGCCTTCCCCTAGATTGGTGTCTCTGACTCTGCTGACTGTCCTTCACCCAGAGTCAACAAGATTTGGGGTTATGGAAAGTTCAAAGAGGTCTGAGAAAAGATCAGGTGGTGATGACACGAGGGTACTGATAGGCCTAGCTGTAATGATGTGTTTTGTATTGGTCTTTATTGTATTCTGGTGGTGGTAGCACGAGAATGTTGATTGACTTGTAGCTGTGTATAAATAAGCCCGGCGTAGGCGCAATAAAGATGAGATTGACCCAGAAGCTGCGTTGGCCAGGAGTGTCTGCGCGTTAGAGAATACTGACCCAGGCATAGTCGTCGACCCGTAGGAAATATTGACCCACGAACAGGGGTCGACCAGTAGAGATAGTAGGCTGGCAGCTCCCCCACATTAGGGTTAAAAACTCTTCATTCTCACGCCTCACGTCAGAACCCCTACTCTTGCTGGCTGGCTCCGGCAGGTGGTGGCCCGTACAGGGAAAATTCTGAAACTGAGGATCCCGTGAAGGACACCGCTGAATAAAAAAGGAGCGCGCTCGAAAGATTTTTGGTAGCAGTGAAACGTGGGGATTTTGTAATATATAATAAGTCACTAAAGTAAAGCTTTGCGCAAAAGAAACTAAGCTGGCAAATGAAGAAAGAAACTTAGAAAATGAAGGCGCCTAACATGTAAATAGTAAGAGGATAGGTCAGAAGATTAGTTCCTAACGTAAGAGTTGTAAAAATCCAGTGGGTCAAAAAATATAATATACAATGGGTCAGAAGATTAGCTTTTTGTTTTTGTTTTTATTTTTGTTAGGCTTTTTGTTAGAGAAACTAGGAGGGAACATGAGGGCGCTTTGCCTTCACTTCCTGAAGAAGATACTTTAGATACTGAAAGAGAGGAGCATTTTGAGGAAACTGCTGCTCAGTATCATAGAAATGAGTTGGGGGCTTATCCAGACATTCCAAAAACAGTCATCGGAGCCTGATTTTTGTATAAAGCAATTACAAGTAGCCGTAGAGACTAATTAAACAAGTAGATCAGATAGCTCCTTCAAATAGTGAAAAGGAAGGATCTCAATATTCTCCGTTATCAGCAATGCAAGCCTTCAAAATTCTCCCACTGTAGCATTTGCCAAACAAAACAGTGAAAAACACAGATCTTTATCTTTACTATCACCACTTCAAGCAGCTATAAATTGGGCTGCAAACAATGGAGAAGGTACTAGGGGTTTTAGAGGTTTTCCCCAGATACTGAAGACCCTGATGGTTAAGGAAGCGTTATTAGACTTCTTAAGATGCCACAAAACTGGTTCAAACAATTAAAAGAATTAAAAACAGCTTGTGCTCAATATGGGCCAATGGCACCTTTTACTCAAGCCGTGTTAGAATTTCTCTCTATGGAGGGAGGCTTTGTGTCCTTCTGATTGGAAACAGCCCGAGCTTGTTTATCAGGGGGTGATTTTTTATTATGGAAGTCTGAATTTGCCAAACAATGCAAATCCACAGCAGATTTAAACATAGCTCAGGGAATACCCATAAACTTTGATATGTTAGCAGGAGAAGGACAGTTTAGGGAGACTGCTCAGCAATTAAAATTTAGTCTAGCTTCTTATGCTCAGACCAATGCTGCTGAGTGTCGAGCATGGAACAAGTTGCCTTCTTCAGGAAAACAAACATCTTTCAAAAATAAGACAAGGACCAGATGAGCCATATCAGGAGTTTGTAGCCAGGTTATTGCAAACTTCTACTTGATTGATAGGCGACAGTGAAGCAGGGCCGTTGCTCGTAAAGCAATTAGCCTTTGAGAATGCTAATACTGTTTATCAAGCTGCCTTAAGCCCTTTTAGAAAGAAAGGAGACCTGTCTGATTATATTCGACTATGTTCCGATATAGGACCTGCATATACACAGGGACTAGCTATGGCTGCAGCATTACAAGGGAAAACTGTACAAGAAATCCTTTTCCAACAACATAAAAAATCGGAACCTAAGAATAATATGGTTAAAAGCTATGGGTGTAGGCCAGGCGTGGTGGTGCACACTTGTAATCTCCGTGCTTGGGAGGCAGAGACAGGAGGATCGTGCAGGTTTGAAGCCAGCCGCGCGCACTGGCTTAGGAGACCCTGTTTCCAAATAAAAATGTAAAAATAGGTCTGGGAGTGTAGCCCGGAGGCAGAGGGGCTTCCAGGAACCCCAGTACCACCAAAAAAAAAAAAATCTATGGGTGTAGACAAAATGGTCATTTAGTTAACTGTCCACAGAGGCAGAATGCTAGTAATAAACGAGAGCCAGGCTTATGCCCTCGATGTAGAAGAGGGAAGCATTGGGCTAAGGAATGTAAATCAAGGACTGATGAGCAAGGGAATCAGTTCCTGTCAGGAAACGGGAGAAAGGGCCCGCCTCAGGCCCTGCAGCAACAATGTTATGGGGCACTTCATACAGCTGTACCACAGCAGGACAACTCTCAACAAACCATTCAGGACTTATTCAGAGCAACCCCAGGCAGCGCAGGACTGGACCTCTGTGCCTCTACCTATACAGTATTAACTCCCGAAATGGGAATGCAAGCCCTTCCTATTGGCGTTTATGGTCCATTACCTAGACAGTAAGTAGGATTGTTGTTAGGTCGAAGTAGTGTCACCATGAAGGGAATTATAGTAGCCCCTGGCGTAGTGGATTCTGACTATGAAGGAGAGATAAAAATTATGATACATTCTCCTCAAGGGATAGCTGTTATTAATGCAGGTCAATGACTGGCACAATTAGTATTGCTACCTCAGGTGCAAACTAATAGTGCTCAGAGACCTAAACAAAGTAAAGGATTTGGCTCATCAGATGCCTTTTGGGTCCAAGCGATTGGAAATCAAAGACCAGAACTGAAATTGTTTATTAATGGAAAAGAATTTTCAGGGTTATTAGACATGGGAGCAGATGTTTCTGTCATAACAGCTGATCTATGGCCTAAAAAATGGCCTAAGCATTCTTCCCTCACTCACCTTAAAGGCATAGGACAGACCCCAAACCCTGAACAAAGCAGTGATTGGCTTACTTGGAGAGATGAGGAAGGCCATACTGAAGTTTTTCAACCCTATATTGTTCCTGGACTTCCTGTCAACTTATGGGGCCGAAATGTTATGCAGAACATGGGTGTAGATCTTTATAGCCCCAGCCCCATAGTGACACAGCAAATGTTAGATAAGGACTTTTATCAGAGGAAGGTCTAGGGATAAATAATCAGGGTATTATAGAGCCTTCAAAGCTTCATTTACAACACCCTTGAGCAGGTCTAGGGTATTTTTAGAAGGGGCTGTTGATCAGCCTGTACTCCACGCCGATCCTATTACTTGGAAAAATGAGGAACCAGTTTGGATTGATCAATGGCCCCTAACCTTAGAAAAAATAAAAGCCGCGGAGCAGTTAGTACAGGAACAGCTTGACTATGGCTATATAGAAAATTCTAACTCCCCTTGGAATCCACTGTTACAGGACTTAAGGCAAGTTAATAAAACTATGGAATTAATGAGAGCTTTACAGCTTGGACTACCCAATCCATCCACTATCCCCAAAGATACTTATAAAATAATTTTAGATTTAAAAGACTGCTTTTATATGATACCTTTAGCACAACAAGATTGTAAGAGATTTGCCTTTAGTGTTCTATCTACAAATTATAGAGCTCCTATGCAAAGATATCAGTGGAAAGTGCTACCTCAGAGAATGGCCAATAGTCCAACTCTGTGTCAATTTGTTATAAAGGCTTATAGCTACTATCAGAAGATCCTATAAATCTGTATATATAATACATTATGTAGATCATATGTTATTAGCACATACAGGTGAAGGGATTTTGTTGTCAGCTTATGCTAACTTACAAATTGCATTACAAAATAATGGTTTGATTATAGCTCCAGAAAAAGTACAAAGAGAACCACCTTATACTTACTTGGGAAACATTCTTTATCCCAAGACTATTAAGCCACAAAAAATTCAATTATGTAAAGATAATTTAAAAACCTTAAATGATTTTCAAAAAATTTTAGGAGATATTAATTGGCTAAGACCATCTTTATTAATGCTGGTGACTGAAACATGGACTTACATTCCAGATCATCCCATACTTCATCCAGCTATTTGGGAGCAGCGGGAGATCGCTGTCTTCAGTAACAACTCGAGATTGCTGGAACTTCTTGCTTTGAATTTTGCACCCATTGCAGAAACTTCTGGTTATGCTGGACAAAGAACTCATAAAAACGTTGGGAAGATGGGATGTCTGCAGTTGACACCCGTGATATTTTGGACAGAGACAGAGACTGATAATTTGGACAGAGAACTGATATACAAAGACTGATAGTATTATTTTGGAAAAAGAGTTGGTACCTTTGATTATTTTGGACAAAGACTGATAGTAAAAGTGCTATTGAAGGTTTGGTCTTGTGGGAAAAAAAGATAAAAATGTTAGCCCACTAATAACTTGTTTACTCTGTAAAACTGATTCAACAGGTAAACATTGTGTTAATTGGAGAAATGCCTTACTGAAATGCCTATCTTACTAATATTCCCAATACCTTGTTTGTTAGAGACTCGGGACAGAGTGTGGTCTCAGGACAAAGTGAGAACATTTTTTCTGCAGAAGAGCACAATTTACCTTTGAAGGGTACCCCCATTTAAGAGGCTGGTAGTCACGGATGGGCAAGATTTCCTTGGGACAAGGAAACCTAAGACAGGATATACAGTTTAGCTCTGTATTATCCAAAGACAGGTAATCCTTAATACAAAAAGGAAACAACCTAAGACAGACAGTCTTCTTTGAATATAGTAAAAAAAAAAAAAAAGGGGGAATTGTTGGGAGCCATTAAGGCCTTCCCCTAGATTGGTGTCTCTGACTCAGCTGACTGTCCTTCACCCAGAGTCAACAAGGTTTGGGGTTATGGAAAGTTCAAAGAGGTCTGAGAGAGGATCAGGTGGTGATGACACAAGGGTACTGATAAGCCTATCTGTAATGATGTGTTTTGTATTGGTCTTTATTCTGGTGGTGGTAGCACAAGAATGTTGATTGACTTGTAGCTGTGTATAAATACCTCTGGAAAAACAAGCCCGGCGTCAGTGCAAAAAGACGAGATTGACCCAGAAGCTGCATTGGCCAGGAGTGTCTGTGCAATAGAGAATACTGACCCAGGCATAGTCATCGACCCATAGGAAATATTGACCCATGAACAGGGGTCGACGAGTAGAGATAGTAGGCTGGCGGCCACCCCACATTAGGATTAAAAACTCTTCATCCTCACGCCTCACTTCAGAACCCCTACTCTTGCCAGCAGGCTCCGGCATTTAACATTTCTTAAAATGAGCTGAAATATATTAATCTTTGATATTAAGGCTCATTTTAAGAACTATTAGAAAATTGAAAGCTGAGCTGTTTGTTCAATTTTATATCTCAGTAGTTAGACTTCTAATGCTAAATCTAGTAAATGCTAAGATTTCTGATAATATTCATCCAAGAAATCATATTACATAGAATCCTCATTATTTGTAAAACCAAAGAGGAAACAAATAAGTTTGACATGGCACCTTAAAAAATGAGAATCACAGCTGGGCGGGGTGGTGCACGCTTGTAATCCCCGCGCTTGGGACGCTGGGACAGGAGGATCGCACAGGTTCTAAGCCAGCTTTGCTGCTGGCTTAAGAGACTCTGTTTCTAAACTTTAAAAAGTATATAAAATAGGTCTGGGAGTGTAGCCCGGAGGTAGAAGGGTTTCCAGGAATCCCAGTACCACCAAAAAAAAAAAAAAAGAGAGAGAACGTGAATTTCCCACTTGTTAAGTGTAGGCTGCAATAGTGACTCACTTCCAAAGAGTAGAGTGTGGAAAGAGGCAGGGGGAGAGTAGCTTTACAGTAAAGAAGTCCAGCACCCATGACCCGAGACACAGGAGAAGGTGAATAGTACAGTGACAGCCATTTGGATGGCAGGTACCCTGAAGATGGACGACAATGGCGCTTGGCCTCCATGCCTTCCTCCTATGACCCATAACTCCAGTCCACCCAGGAGGAAAATGTCTGACAATTTCCAATAGACAGCCGACAAAATAATCAAACTGTACACCTCAAAACTGTCAAGGTTATGCAAAATAAGGGAAGATTGAGAAACCATCACTGCTAAGAGAAGCCTAAGGAATCATGACAACTAAATGTCATGTAGTATCTGGATAGCTGGAATCCACCACAGACATTAGGAAAAACCCAAGCAAGTCTGAATAAACTATAGGCTTTGATTAATTATGATGCATCAGCATCGAGCCATTAATGATAATGAATGTGCCACACCAATGTAAGGAGACTGGATGAAGGGGCGTGGAGAACTCTTCAGTGTCATCTCAATGTTTTCTATTAGTCTAAAACTGCTCCAAAAGATAATTTTTTATCTTTTGTTTTTAAAATGTTTAAATTATATGTTATATAGCATTCATTTATTGATGGCTTTTCTGTAACAGTTTTTTCCTGTAAATCTGAAACTGTTCCAAAAGATAAGGTTCGCTTTTAACTTTTAAAAAATAATATATTACATGATATTCATTTATTGACTGTTTTACTGATTGTTTCCTGCTGGCCACTGGCCAAAGTACAATAAACATCTTAAAGAAAATACTAGTATATTTTCAATTTGAATAGAAAGAACTGTGTTCCTTTAAACAGCATCATGGCCTACATTTTAGGTTGTTTGTAACTGCGGGTACATGAGGCAATAAAGACAGACAATTATCTGGTTTTAAAAAAAGGGAATTCAGAGAGAAATAAACCAAAATCTACTCAAGGATTCTAAACATACAAAGTGTTATCTATGAGCAAGAAAGGGTTTGGGCTTCCTCTTAGTTCCAAAAATCAATCAGAGAATACATCTATCAATGACTAGGAAACCAGCAATGTTCTTTTTATCTGAAAACACCATGGTCTAATGCATAGCAATCTTAAAACAGTACTGAAAACACAATCAGACTCAGGATATTGCACATTGATTACATTCTAAAAATACACTTTTCTCCATGCTTTCCTGACAGGGCTGCGTCGCTCAGCCCAATGGCAGATGTCTCTTAGACATCGTGACTAATTTTGATAGGTTCTTTTGTCTTGAAGCATATTATACAGTATGCTGAAGAACCCAAATTATTTCAGATGTTTTTTTTTATAAAAAAAAAAAAAAAGCTTGACCAAACTTGTTCATTTGGGCGAAAATAGTATGGTAACCAGGTAATGCACCAGGGAGAGATGACCTTACTATATCTGCCAGATTAGCCACTACCTTGCACACTGTACATTATTCTGAGGGATCAAAGTGAAGAAAACCTCTGAAGAAAATCTTTGAAATAAATCTGTAAATATGAGACAAGAAAGTTTATCGCATCCAGGAAATGTCACAAGAGTAGCTGTTACAGGAACTATTGTCCCTTTGGGAAATTACAGGATTTCTTGGATGCAGTTTTTGAGTCTGAGCCAGAAACAGATCCAAACCAAGAAAAGTGGACTGGTGACCAGAAAAAAAAAGACTCGCTAACTTATCTTCCCTAAGAATATTCCTACAGAAGCCTCTGATGGTTTTGTTATCATCTTGTCTTACTGGTTTAAAATTTCACTTCTGTCACATAGTTGCTTCTCTATTCTACATATAGTAAAGGTGGGTCAGATTTCCCCTTCTTCTCTGACATCCTCATCAAGACAAAATTTAAACTTTAACACTGAGTGCCCCTTTACCTTTTCCACCTCCTCTTTGGCCCCACCCCTGGTTGCAACATGAATCAGTAACTAGAGTTCAGTGTCTCATCTGCACTTTACCTGAGCCATTTCCACTGCCCGGAATAGCCTGACAGGACTCCAGCCAATTCAAGAGGCTAATCCTTACTCATCCTTCAAAATTCAGCTCTGAACCACTGCTATGGATTTCCTCATCTGGTTCCCTGACTCCCATCTAAGCGGTCATTCCCCTGTGCTCCCTCCATAAATAGCCTGGGATCGCCCCTCCCGTGGTGCTGATACTGGATTACACCGGGCCATCACTGTGTCCAGGGCAACAGGACAGGTTCTTTGATGTTAATGATGTGTATATTACTCAGAGATCCCTAAAATACTGTGTGTGTGTGTGTGTGTGTGTGTGTGTGTGTGTGTGTATAGCCTAATCATCACTAATAAAGATTATGGAATGAATACAGAAATTAGTATAATTCAATAAATACTTTAAAGCAGCAATCTGCTCCTGGAACGTTAGGACAATCCTGATAGACACATCATAATGATAGTGATCTCAATAACAAATTTTCTGTGCTTTCATTCTTATCCTTGTCATCCTTCTTCACTCTGCCACAAAATGTCCTGTGTGACCAAAGTTATAGAACACATGGCCCTTCATGGTGTAGCCTAGATGACAACTCTGGTTTGTCCTTCCACACTGAGCAATGGCCACATTCATCACCTTGCAGTTCCCAGAGTACAGAGTGCTTGTTTCTTCACAGTGCCAGCACAGGATGCACTCAGCCAATGTCCCTTTAGTAAGTGGGAAAGGAGCCTGGCATGGTGTCTCATTCCTGTATTCCCAGTAAGTGGGAAGCTTAGACAGGAGGATCACAGGTTTGCAGCCAGCCTCCGCAACTTGACGAGGCCTTTTGAAACTTCAAGAGACCCTGTTTCAAAATAAAAAAATAAAACAGGGCTGGGGGTGTAGCTCATCAATAGAATACCATTGGGTTCAATCCCGAGAGCCACAAAATGAATAAATCAATAGCGGGGAAAGGCCAACCATATCATGATATATACATAAAGCTTCTAAATTGCAACTGAGGAGGGAAATTGTAGTTGCATTTATGTTCAGCGTCTACCACACGAAACATTTATATCACAAAACTGTACACATGAATATGTAAAGCCTCTACCTATAAGTGAAATAGGCTCTTCACAGAATTAACCTTTACTCTTAATATCAGCTGTGAGCTCCATTAAGTTCAACTCTGCTTTAAACTGTTAATGTTTTTAATACTAACTTTGAAAGACACCTTTCTAGAAAATGGGTGACAGAATGAACGAGAGAGAGGAAGGAACCACCTGGCAGCCCAACAGATTGTGATGAGCTGTGATACGTTTGATGTGAGCCCAGCAGGCATGGCTCTTCGTGGGGTTTTGTCTGGTCACACTCAGCTGCATGGAGGTGGACATGGAGTAGGCAGAGAGACTGAACTGGGAGTGGGGTTTTCTAGACCCCGTGATGAAGGACAAAGAAAAACCATGTGGCATTAAAAAGCATGGACTCTTTTCTAGGTAAGGCTGTAAAAATGAGATCATGAGGGTGAGTTAAAGAGAAAAAGCAATCAATCTGGTGGGATTGGGAAAGTGAAGACAGTGTGACAGGCAGAGCTGGAATGGCAGGCTAGATGCAGAGGAAGTCAGGTGTATGCCAGAAGCTGAGATTACAGGAGGAGTGAAGTTACCACTCAACACAAGAGCACAGGATGGCCCTGGGAACCAGTGACTGAGGTCAGATACAGGGCAAGGTCCAGGCAGGAAAGGAGGGTAAGGAACGGAGAACCCCTGGTGTTGAAAGGATCATCTATCTAGATACGGAAATAACCAAAACTGCCACAGGGGTTTTAAGAGAACACTGACAGTGAGCCAGGAGCTAAAAATATTAATGTAATGAGAAGGAGGGAGCCGGAGGAGATGATGGCAACAGGGAGGGGTTGTGCAAGAGCCCTACAGCAAGAACCTCAAAGCCAGGTTCTGAGGAGGCGGAAGGGAGCTGGCTGGCACCTGCTGCTGCTCCAGACCCAGGGGCAGGAGGTGTGGGGGCAAAAACCACCCTGAGAGTACAGCCGAAGAGCAGGGTCCACTGAGAAAAAGGTCAGAAGACCGTGGAGAGAAGAGGTGAAGGGCCTAGGAACTTGGCAAATGACTGATCCTGTCACAGAGATGGGCCAGGAGACCCTGATTCAGGGTTGGACATCTCACTAACTGAAGATTTTCTGCAAATAACTCAAGAAAGAAAGGTAAATAAATAATAAAGACAAATGCCCTGTTCTTCCATCAATGCCAGGCCTTTGTCAATCAGAGAGATGCAAAGTTGCTTTGATTTCTTTTTCCTCACACAGTATCAGGGATCTTGTTACATTCTTTACTACCATCTTATCTCTCATTCTATCTTTAACAGATTCTTCTCATTCTTTATCACTTTTAGTTGTTTTTTTTTACCTGACAATAAACACGATAAAGTTATCTATCTAGTTGGAATGCATACAGAGGAAAAACTTTTCATTTGACATTAACTAGAGCTTAACTACAAAGTCATTAATCAAATACAAATACCACACTAAAAGGTTGCAGCTCTGTGCCAATTATTATATTTCAAAGGAAATTCAAACTTATTACATAGTTCCTGCAGAATCACCTAAAATTTACCCAAGAAAATGAAACATTCACCCCAATTTTTTCTATTTCTGATTTGTTAAAACTGACAAAATGCAATATGGGCTCCACCTGCTGGAAGTTCGGTGTTACTGCATGGTTACCATTTATCCATGGCAAAAACAGGCCTTCATTCATTCAATATTATTATCTATTGGTACGTATCATTTATTGATCATCTTTTATGTGCCAGGCACTGTTCTAAGTTAAACCTTAAAACTTTAGGAGCTTGATTAACAAAAATCTAAAGAAAATCTTGTTAACTAAAAGTATCAAAATTTTCAGTTTCTGGAGTTACAATCATCAATTCATCAATTCATCTTTAAGGCAGGATGTTCTCTATGGCAATAAAAATATGCATTCAGTGTTTCCATATTCTTTTGCGTTTTATACAGTTTTATGAGCCTACTTTATAGTCATCATTTGACATTTTTCATTATTTTTGCTTTACAAAAATGGTATCATCCTTGCCGGGTGTCTTGGCACACCCTTAATCCCCGCGCTTGGGAGGTGGAGACAGGAGGATCGTGCAGGTTCGAAGCTGGCCTCGCTGGCTTAAGAGGCCCTGCTTCCAAATAAAATATATAAAAAGTAGGTATCTGAGAGTGTAGCCCGGAGGTAGAAGGGTTTCCAGAAACCCCAGTAGCACCAAAAAAAAAAAAAAAAAAAAAAAAAGTGTCATCCTGTATGGGATTAGGAAATGGCTTCCCCATTTGTTTCTACTAGACTACCCAAATTCTTCCATATCACTGTTCTGCTGTCCAGCTGCTCCACAGTGTTCTGTGGTGGGGAGGGGCCTCAGTTCAACTGTCCACTGATAAGGATGTAGATTCTCCCCACGATGCTCCTATTGTATTACTGCTGTGGACACGCTGCTTGTATCCCCTGGCACATGTGTCTTAGACATTTTCTTAGGGGTGGGACTTCTAGGTCACAGAGTGTGCAAATGTTTAACTGTCTGTGATAACAGGATGCCATGTAAAGTGCCAAGATATTCTATTCACTCCAAAAAAGTACAATGAGTCATATGAAACCAAATTCACACTTGGTTTTGAGCAGTTACACAGATGCAAAGTGGCACCTGACTATGGTCTTGATTAAGATCCTCAATGATACCCACCATGTCCTCATGGCTCATGGGTCACATGTGCATCTGTGCATGTGAAATATTTGTTCCTGTGTTCTCTTTTCTTCTATTGTGTTATTTATGCTTATTTTATTAAATGTGGGAGTTTCCAAAATATGATTTTAACTTTTTGTTCTAAAATAATTTAAACTTACAGAAAAGTTGGGAGAAAAATAAAACAATTTTTGTATTATTCTTCACCTAAATTCCATAGCTGTTAACATTTTACTATGTTTACCTTATTCCTTATTTTCTTTTTCTCTCTCTTTTCTTCCTTCCTTCCCTCCCTCCTTTTCTTTTTTCCCTTTCTACCTTTCTCCCATACTGTGTCTAAGTATTTTTCTTTAAATCTATGAATGTTTCAAATATGATGCTACATTTTTTATCGACACTTTTGTATGTATTACCAAATACCAAAAGTAGTCTCCCTTATAGGCTAATGTAACAAACAAAATCAAGAGAATAACGCTTACATAATGATATATTATATCAAATCCACACACTCCATTTAAATTTTTCCAGTAATGTTTTTACAGTCTAGGATGAAATCTAGAATCACATTCTGCAAGTAGTTATGTTTCTTCATTAGTCTCCTTCAATCTGAAACAATTTCTCAGTCTTATCTTTCATGACCTCCACATTTTTTTTAAAGTGTAGGCAGTTACCTTGTGGAATTTCCCTTGCCTAGGGTTTATCTGCTGCTTTCTCACAGTGAGCTTGAAGGCATGCCTTTTGGCCCTATAGCCCCTCAGTAGTGATCCAGTCTCCTTCTCAGGGCAACTCCTGAGGAGGTGCATGAACTGAGCTCTTCCTATTATGGGTGAAGTTAATTTTTAGCACCTGGTTAATTGCCCAATTTCTCTACTGTAGAGTATGCAATAAGAAATTTGATTTTACTAAATAATATCTAATAAGTAAGCATTTGGGAAATACTTTAATGTTGTAAATGCCTACTCCACACCTATTTGCACATTGCTACCTCACTGTCTTAATCACTATAACTTCATATTAAGGTCTGATACCACCTACTTCACAAGTATCCTTCACAAATATATGTAAACCCAGGAGCAGTCTACCTCTGAGCTACACCCCCACCCCCCTTTTTGGGGGGGACAAGATCTCACTAAGTTGTGGAGAACCTTGCTAAGTTGCTGAAACTAGATGCAAACCTACTGAGACTAGAGGATCACAGCCTACTGTACTGGTAGTACAGGCATGTGCCACCATGACCAGCTTCCTTTCTATTTTTGACCTTTATTCTTTCATGTAAGTTGAGAAATCAGTTTAGAAATATCTATGATTTTATTTAAATTACATTGAATCTATAATTTCAGTTGAAGATAATTAGCATCTTAATGATATTGCCTTCCTTTCCATGATATCTCTCCATTAATTCAGGTTCTCTCATAGTCTTTTTTTTAATGGTGCATTGTAGTCTTACATCTTAATGGAGTACAAGATGGTAGAGGCATACATGCACATCACTCATTTAGCCCTTCCCCAGTTCCCACTCCATTCCTCCCTCTTCCCCCCTTCTTATGTTTGGCTTAGTGATTGACATTGATATGTTTGTGAATGTATGTCATGTACATTAGGGAATTTCCCTCTTCCCCCCTCTCATACCCCTCAGTTAGGTTGCCTTATTTGCTTATCTGTGATCTCTCCTTCTTCATCTAGAGGTCTAAAGTTTCTCCTATGACTTCTTTTCTCCCTAGCTACTGCATAGTAGGGAGAGCATTCACTATTTTACTTTTTATGACTGACTAATCTTAGCATAATGTTCTCATATTTCTTAATAAAGTGCTATAATTTTCTCTACTGGCATTTGAGCAACTGGTTTCAGTAGATGTAAAACTGAGATGTCAATCTTGGCACAGGAAGAAGAATATGAAAGTAGTATCTTCACCTCAGACTGAAATCAAGCCTACAGTGGACTAGGTCTAGTTTGGTCCAACTGAAGTGAATGCTTTTGTCCATCTGTACATGATGAGTATTTATGACTAAGAGTAAAATATGTTTGATTCTAGATACCTCAAGTAAAGCTGAAGCTCCACCTCTTCCTCCTCTTTACCTGGTCCGAAACTGGTGTTCACTCTTGCCTCTTTAGAAGTAAGTTCAAGCTAAAATAGAAATCAGATAACAATAAAACCGGGCGGATGCGGGGAAAGAGAAACTCTTTTACACTGTTGGTGGGAGTGCAAACTAGTTCAACCACTGTGGAGATCAGTGTGGAGATTCCATAGAAAACTGGGAATAGATGTACCATATGATCCGGCTATACCATTCCTGGGTATTTGTCCAAAGGGGTTTTAGAGAACTACAGTAACATGTGCATACCCATGTTTATAGTAGCACAATTCCACAATTCGTAACAGCCAAAATATGGAACCAACCTACATCTCCATCAACAGATAAATAGATTGCAAAATTATGGGAAACACACACAATGGAATTCTACTCAGCAATAAAAAATAGAACAAAATCATGTCATTCACAAGAAGATGGAAAGACCTGAAGAACATTACGTTAAATGAGATTAGCCAGGCACAGAAAGAGAAGGAACATATGTTTTCTCTAATATGCCCAAACTAGGCAGTATTAGGAATACCAGAGGGACTCCAGTTAATGGAGGGGAAACCTCAGCAAAGCTAAAATGGAAGGATAGGAGAGGAAGAAGGCTGAGGTTGATTAATGAAGGAGCTACATCTGAATATGCATAAAAGTATAAATATAGCATGGTTAAAACAGACACTCATTGTTGGGAGGGGGAAGGAGAATCAGTCTGATTGTATGTCATTTTCAATATGTTCCACATAAAAATTGAAAATAAATTAAAAAATGCTATAAAAATGTAAGCTATGTAAAATCCCAACTAAAACCTAAAAGTGTCTAATGTATTCATTAATCAGCTAAAAAAAAAGAAAGAAAGAAAGAAAAGACTAGTGAGGTCCAGGAGAAGCCTAAGCTAGCAGAAGAGCAAGCCCCTACATTCCACTATCCTAAATTAAAAGTGCCATCCTAGGGAGAAGATGGCAGAAGGGAGCAAAAAAGGATTATGGGAGGAAACCAGGAGAAAGAGGTGGAAGAAGATATTTCAGAACAAGGCAACAAAGAGGAGGAAAGAGAATGAGGAATCACCAGTCAGGAAAATACCCATCAGCAGTGACCACTAAGACCAAAGGGCTGTAAGGCAGAACTCCCTAGTTTCTACTACTCTTTATTACCCACAAAAGCCAGACTGGTAAAATCAGTTTTATGCAAGATAGTAAAATAGAACCTTGATAGTAGGTATGTATCAGCAGTGAGCATCCCATGGCTCAGTAGGAGCAGATCATCAAAGATGTATTCAGAGCATATAAAATTCCATGAGGGTGAACACCATCCAGTCTCTTGTGATTTGGCTTGATTTGGGGATAGAATTCATAATACCAGGAGAAACAATAGACACATGTCCTCATGGTAGTTCTTTGCGAGTTGGTTATCAGGTGTTCGAAGTTATATTTCCTGGCAAGAAAATTTCATGAAGGCTTAATAAGCAGCTGAGGGAAAGATAACAGAATTGTTATCTTACAAAAGTCAAGAAGCCTAACTAGGACTTGTGCCCTTTATAATGACCTACACAGAAATGGGCTGAAGGACCCCCACAGGCAGAGAGTAGCCTTCAAAGCTCAGGAATTCATCTTTACTCTGATCACTTCAAACGTAGCAGTTGATTTCTCATTGTAATCATTAAAATGCAGCTGTACGTGCTTGAAATGTCAAATTTTAAATAATGCAACATCCTGATGAGCTTTTCAACATAATTTAACTGCCAAATGTACTCCCATGTAACCAAATATCTGGACCATTACATAAGCCAATTGAAGTCTACTGCCTCAAATGATTATTTTTCTTTGGAGGGCTGTATTAGGTCTTCTCTTTGACAGATGTTAGAAGCAGAACCAGTTCTCTGTGGAGACAGCTTTATGACAGCTCTCCATTCTCCCACTAACTCACTTTGTAACCTGTGGATGAATGCAACTTCATGATGTGTTTAGATTTAGAAACTGCCAGGTAGGTTTATTTAACTTAAGCTTGTCAAGAACAGCTGCAGCATGGAGATATCGATCACAACAACTACTGGAACCAGGAGAAGTCGAACTAAGATATCAGAGCCATCAGGGGAAGGGCATGCAATTCAAGACTAAAAAGAGAAAAGTCAAAAAAGAAATTATAATGGATTCAATATGCTTAATTAAGAAATCTGAACTGATTTATAAATATGACTAATAAAATATCACTACATTCTATTCTAGTCATGTTCTATGGCATTTTATACTTGTTTAAGTTCTGTTTTACAAAGGTTAATTTTCATGAATACAAAGAAAAATTTTTTTCATTTTTTTAAGAGGAAATGTTTATTTTGGTTCATATTTTTAGTTTGTTTTGCTTAATTATTTGACTAAACTGTAGGCAATGGTGAGAGTGGTGATTTTCCCTTTCTGTGAGGCAGGCAAAACTTATATTCTGTAATATGTATTTACTGTGAATTGAGAATATTTAGTTCCACTGTAGTAGATAAAAGCAAATGGGATGAATAGGTCCAACATGTGCTGAATAATGATGCCAAGAAAGCAAGTAGCTTAGGAGACATAAGAATTCACAGGAAGAGAGTTACCACTAAGGAAACATATTAAAGATAGAATGAATAGAACATATGATACTTTAAGGACCATAAAACACTGAACATTAGAAAAAGATGGAAGGACAAAATCCTAAGCCATCTTACAGATCAAGAGTTTTATCATCTCTAAACTGGTTAGTCATTGAATCCCCCTTCTGAACTTGTATGGATCTTTTCTTTATCCTATGGGAGGAAAGCTCTACCTTTCCCCCAAAAAGATAAAGCTCACAGCTGCCTAGAATACTAACTGGTGAGTTCCAGTGGTAGCTAGGTGTCCCTCCAAAAAAAAAAAACAAACACCCACTGACTGACTCCAGACATTTTTTTAGCTTGCTAAGTCTCCTTGTTCAAGCCCTGGACTTCTAAACCACACAACCATTGGGGGGAGGGGCTGATGTGTCGGAAGATGGGGAAAGGAGAGCAAAGGAATAGAAGGAAGGAAAAGAAGAGAGGATAATTGGACAATTCTATCACACAGTAGTATCGTTCAGAGATATGGTTCTTCTGTCCTTGTATACACTTACCTCATTTTCTTTACCTTTGCTTCTTGATACATGTTCTCAATTTATTGGATAAACCACTGAGCACTTTACTTTATCTGCAATCCCTTCTGTTCTGTGATCTTTGGGACAGCTCACCTGGAGTGAATTTGGAGGCTACCATCATATCACAGTAATTTCCCTCTAGGTTATATTTTTTCCTTGGCACTAGACTTTCTTTTAAGAAAAGAAAAGAAACTAAAGGTGTTATTCGTCTAAAAAATAAATGGAATCATTTTGCACTAGAGGGCAATAAAAGCTTTGCCCCCACACTTTTCTGGTGAGAGCAGTTTTGATATCTGGTAAATGTTTGAAGAACTAGTAATTTTATATAAATTGCAGCCTTTTCATCTAGGTGATTTGTTCTAGCTATATTTTTGCTGTTAATTTACTTCTTTTTATTTTAAAAAATCATAGTTTGTGGTCATTTTCTTGTTTTAAATCTAATTCTCAACATACCCATGGTTGTTATTATGATGTTTGGGCTGAACAAAGTTTTTTTTTTTTTTTTTGTTGTTGTTGTTGTTGTTGTTGTTTTTTTAATATATAGAATAAGCAAGAGAAACCCAAACCCCCATGGACAGTGGCAGCAAACACCACCTGCAGGTCACTTGCCTTAAGTGCAGGGGATTTGTTTCCTTCCATTCATTGTTTTTATCTTCTTTCTTTTCTTACAGCCATCTCAGAAACTAGGTTTCCTCATGGGGTTATACTCAGAATAATTTTTCTGTTCTAAAAAATAAGGGTTTGTTTACTATATCAAGTTTATCTCCTGGACTTCCCAGGGTTAAGATCTCCCCCGTAGATCCTCAGCCCTTTATGCACATAAGCCCTTGCAGACTCTCTCCACCACTTACCCTGATACTGCTCTGAGCTGCATTGATGGACAAGTCCTAAACTCAAGCAAAAACCTCTTGTTACATGTACACATGATGTCTAGACATCCACGGGAAGCCTTGAAACTGGTTTGTGGTTGGAAAAGGAATCAGGGAAAGCTCTAATCCTAGAATTTTCTACGATAAAAGTGTACATATGTGTTTATGTACTGTTAAAAATATGTATCTACAATAAAAGTATAGATATAGGTATACTCTTATGTGTATACATATATATGTGCATAATTTTATCGTAGATATATAATTTATACACAGATATATATGTGTGTGTATAAGTGTGTAAGTATAAAGATATGCACACACATATACACTTATTTACACACACACATTTATTGGTGCATTGAAATTAGTATCATATGAGGCATAGAGTGATAGGAACATACATGCTTACAACTCTTGGAGCATTTCCCTCCGCGTTCCACCTCCCATAGGAATTGGTAATTTAATATACTTAGGTAGCATTATTTCAACTGTTACTCTTTACATCTCTAGCCCCTTCCTTTCCCTCCCTCAAGGCCTCTCCATCACTCTATTGGAGCCTCTGCTCTTCAGCCTGATGCTAATCTTGCTCCCCATTGTCTATCTAGTTCCCACATATCAGAGAAAGCATACACTTATTCATTTGTTGAGAGTGACTAATCTTACTTAGCATAATATTCTCAAGTGTTATCTATTTTCCTAAAAATGACGTAATTTTGTTCTTCGTGCTGATTCCATTGTGTATATATATGACAGTTTTGTGATCCATGCATCTGTTGATGGACATCTAGGCTGGATTCATAATTTGGCTATTGTGAATTGTGCAGCTGCAAACATGGATATGCATGTATTGCTATAATAGTCTGACTTTAATTCCTTTGGAAAGATGCCAAGGAGCGTATCACTGGGTCATCATTGCCAATCTTCTGAGCAACCTCCACACTGAGCTCCATAGTGACTGTACTAGTTTGCAGTGTATAAAAGTCATCCTTCTTCCAGGTCCTTTCCCATGGTCTCTGAGGTCTTCTCTCTGCTTTCAGGCAGCGGTGCCATCTTGTTTTTCGTTCTGTAGACCATAAGTGGAGGGTGTCAGATTACTCAGAGTGAAATGTCTACAAATAAAAATAATAATTCTTGGACTTCCGGGAAGATGGCGACTGAGAAAGGTGGGGCTTAAGAGCCCTGCTAACAACCAATCTCCATTACCACAAAATCAGCACCTTTCATAGCCAGAAAACACCATCACCAGAAAAACAAAAAAATCACCAGGCTCCAGAGAGAAAGCGGACTGAGAACAGAGCTCAGAGCCACAGAGGAGATACACGGGCCTCACGCCCAAGGACGCGGCAGCAGCACCATACTGCCGGTGGCAGCGGCGAATTCACCGGACAGCTACAGCAAGCCGAGGTGAGCCACTACGGAACAGCCAGGCGGGATTTCTCGCCGCAGGTAAAATCTAAAGCTCCCAGTGGCTGAGCTCAGCACACGCTGCAGGGATTCAGAGTGGAAATCAAAACCAAGAAGAAATACGCCAGCCTCATGGCCGAGGGCATAGCAGCGGCGCCATATTGCTACCGGCGGCAGCAGCAGAGAATTCACCGAATCCAGTACAGCTACATCTGCGTACTCAAGAACAGTGAGTCAAATTGCGGGCCACAGAGGAGAAATCCCAGTACTGTACTCCCTGGGACTTGACCCAGTGGGGGAGGGGCGGTGGCAGAGATATCACACCATAGGAGAACGTGCAACCTGGCACCCCCCACAGTCTAAAGCAGCCTCTATCGACTCTCTGGGTCGGAGACTCTGTGATACAACCCAGTAAAGGAGTGGGGTCTGAGATACTACTGATTCGAGATCCAGAACACCTTAAGTGAAGTCATAGTGACCCAAGGGAAGAACCCAGAGAAGGCACAAACTTCCGAAATCATGGGAAAGAGGAATAACACTGGAGCAATGAATGCCCACAACCCCACAACACCAGAACCCGATAAAACAGAAAATCAGAGATTTCTAGAAGATCAAATCAGAAAAATAACTGTAGAAATAATAGAGGTGCTTCAAAAAGAACTCAGAGAGAGCCAAAAAGAGATAAAAGATGCAATTAATGAAGTAAAGGCCTCAATTCAAAGCACAAACAACCGATTAGACCACATGGAGAACAGAATCTTGCTCTTAGAAGATGATCATTCCAAAAATGAACGCATAGTTTCTAATCTAGGAAAAAATATCCGACAGCAAGAATCTGATATTGAAGAAATATGGGCCCATTTTAAGAGAGCTAACCTAAGAATAATTGGAATAGAGGAGGGAAAAGAAAGTGAAACCAAAGGGATCAACAATCTCTTCAAGGAAGTAATAGCAGAAAATTTTCCAAACATAGAGCAAGAGGTTGATACACAGGTCCAGGAAACTTATAGAACTCCCTTTAGACAGGATCGGAGAAGAGGATCCCCACGTCACACAATTGTCAAAATGACCAATGTGGAAGCCAAGCAGAGAATCTTAAAGGCAACAAAAACAAAGGGCCAACTGATATTCAGAGGCAAACCAATTAGAATCACTCCAGACTTCCCAAACCAAGTCATGAGAGCCAGAAGGGCTTGGAGTAACATATTCCAAACTCTGAAAGAAAACAACTTCCAGCCAAAAATTTCCTACCCAGCAAAACTTTCTATCAAATTAGATGGAGAAATAAGAAGCTTCCATGACAAACAGAAACTGAAGGAATTTATGTCTTCAAAACCAGCACTAGAGAAAATACTCAAAGAGATTAACTACAAAGAAGAAATAGGTAACACACACCAGAACCAGAGAAACAAGAATTTCCATACAACAGACAATTAAGATTGGTTATCTGTGGAGATTCATTATTTATGTTAGTCTTTTACCTATCTCTAAATGGTATTGTTTGAATTTATTGTTGTTAATTTTTAGGATTTCTAGTTGGAATATTAATATACCTTCAGATATAGCATTTGGAAATATTTTATCCCATTCTATTAGTAACTGTTAACTCTGTTTACATTGTCTTTGGATATACAATATGTTTTTTTATTTTTAGGGAGTTTGTATACTCTTCTGTTGCCTGTGCCATTGAAATCATATCCAAGAAATCACTGCCAATTTCAATGTTGTGAGGTTTTATGACCCAGATTTTCTTCTAAAAGTTTATAGTATTAAGATTTATATTTAGGTCTTTTATCTATTTTGAGTTAATATTTGTATATGTGTTAGGTAAGGGTCCAACTTTATTCTTTTCCATGTAATTATTATGTTTCAACAATATTTAGTTAAAAGATTATTATTTCCACCACCAAATGTTCGTGGAAACCTTGTCAAAAATAACTTGACAATATAGGGAAGAATTTAGCTCTAGGCTTTTATTTAACTCCAGTGGTTTATATATCTGCCTTTAGAATGGTACTACAATGTTTCAATTATTGTAGCTTTATATGGTTTGAAATCAGAAAATATATATCTTCTAGCTTTGTTCTTTTTCTAGATCGTTTTGGGTATCTAGAGTCCATATTCCATATTAAGATAGATTTTTTTTCTGAAAAATAAATATATAAATATATGATAGTTTCACCTAAAAAAATAGAAAAAAATATTCTCTGGTAAGAAAGAAAGTAAAAAGAAATATTGAAATGTTATCTTTAAGTCATCAAAAGCTTGGTATCAGACAAATGAAACTGTTATGTGAGATTATCATTTTTAATTTTGGATAAATTGCTATAATACTAGATGTCAACCACTAAGCCAAGCATGGGAGGGAGGGATGGGGAGAGAATGGGGTGGGGATCGGGTGGGGGCTGACTGGGCGATGTGTGCATGTATGTCTACAAAAGTTTGTATCCCACTATGATGTATGAATACAATGCACCAATAAAAAATAAAATAAAAAATAAATAAATAAAATAAATAAATAAATAAATAAATAAAAAATAAAAATAATAATTCTTTTTGCTAATAATGACTATCAAAAAGGACTGAGGAAGGAAGAAGCCCAGTCATCCAATAATAAACCTTAAGGATAGAGAAACAAGGTAAATTGCTCTTGGGTAAGTGTAAAGTAATAAAAACAAACTTTATACTTCTTTTCATTCTCCCATATCAATGTACTGGCCAAGTCAAGCTGTACCAAGATAATGGGGTAGGTTCCTAACAGGCCAAAGAAATTGCCCAGAGACAGAATTGGAAACACATGGATTATTGGGAAAAGCTTATGAGAGATGCTCCAAGAAGAATTCAATGGAGACAGGCTGACAGTACTTCTGTCCCTCGGGGTGCTTTTCCAAGCCGCGCCCCCCTCTTTCTCCTGGTATTCTGTCCAATGACAGCCTGACTTGTGACATCTCTACAGTGCCCTGAGTTCCTCTCCTGTCTCTGCTCAGAGAAGACTTTTATATGTTAGGCTGCAGAAGCAGTGACATCATCAGATTCCACCCACTTAGGTTGCTTGTAGGACCAGTATCCCAAGGAGTAACTTCCCTGGTGCACATGCAAGAAGCTAGCATTCTACAGTGTGCCTAGTTTCCAGGGTGCATGAGGGAAAGCCATTGCCCTTCAAGACAATATATATCTGTATATTTCAGCTCTCTAGTTGGCTAGGTTTTGGGGGACCCCCAGAAGGGAACATTCAAGAACATGGTGTTTTATTGTTCCCTTTTTCTTTAGTGATAACAACCACCCAACAAACTAGCAAACAATGAAGGGGATTTTTTGGATCATGTAACTAGAAAGTCCAAGGGGAAGCAGGTAGTAAGTAGACCAGTTTTGATCAGCCTGTGGCTCTTTTACTCTCCACACCTCTTGGCTTTTCTCTTTCCTCCTATCCATTTGTTCTCCAGGCTGGCAGTTTTTAGAATGGCAGCATGGCTGCCTGCAGCAATCAGAACTGTAGGCGTCCTTGTTCAACAACAGGAAGAGAATGACAGTAGCTCAGGACTAAAGTTTCTACATCACACAGATTATACAGTCCTTGTGGTTGAGGAAATATCATGCACCGATTGGCTTAGACCTGGGTTTCCTCCATGAGTCCTAGTGGCAGGGCAGATGAGATGGTCCTGGTAGGGATAAGCAGCTGGATGCGGGGTCAGTTGCACTAAAACTCCAGTGATACTGCACATCAGGAAGAAGGGTGGCTTCTCAGAGACAAGTCTGTGTACTATGAAAAGGGCAGACGAAAGAGAATTGACACTGACTAAGCAATAAACACACAAACAAAAATGTCAGGCAAGGAGTCTCACACAGGGTTGATATTCAGCACATCCCTTTGTTGTGTCAAGAAATCTTATCAACCAAATCCCATGAAGTTCATGATTTCTGAAAGTAAATGCAATCTAGTCACTCATCTCTCATTGCCACAGAGCAGCATTAAATAGTTTAGGATGATAGGATGGAGTTATTTGGGGGAGAAGAACATAATTCTGCCTCCTGACTCTTAAGTACAAACCATGAAGAAGGCTTTTTAAATATTTCTGTGTAACTAGTGGTTATTGAATTCAAAGGCATGTCATTCACTCAAAAGCAAGGTCATTCAACACCTTTTCTGCAGCGCCCTTCAATCTCATTTCCATACTATGGACCTAGCAAAATTAATTTCCTACTGTGACATCATGTGACTCAGCCTTCTAAAATTCAAGTTCATCTCTGAGTTTTTTCTACATTTCAAGCATACTTTTCTCTTAGGGTCAAGTAGAATCCAAACTCAGGGGACATGGCCTTGTACTGTGTTATATTATACATCTTTCCCAGCAGTTTTCTGAGGACTCTGTTGTATATTTTACCAGCTCCTAATCACATGATTTGGCTTATTAACTTGTAATCTTCCTTTCTGCTGAGCATGATTAGATCCGCAATTTGTGAAGTTCCTCAGCAGTTTGCCTTGTGTTTTTGCAGAAGACTTTTTCTAGAGAGTACTCAGTCACCCTTCAGGTATGGTTCCAAGCTCAGTTGTAAAAAGCAGTGTGATTTCACACGTTGCCCCAGTCGAATACCCAAACAAATCAGTTTCCCTAAGAGTAGCAAAAGACTTATGGTTACCCTTATCAAGAAGGCCCATCTGAGCTGTGACTTATGGCCAGAGCTGACTGCTACTTTCAGTTCCTTGCGAGGGTTAAGGGGTTGGGCTGTACAAATGAGGAGGATGGAGAAGCATTAGCACTTGCACTGACTATATAAAGAGCGAGCACAAAGCCAGGTACAGTGACACATACCTGTAATCCCAGTACTTGGGAGGCTGAGACAAAAGGAATACAGATTCAGGACCAACCTGAGCAACTTAGCGAGAGTCTGCAACCTAGGAAGACCCTGTTTCAGAAAAATAAAATAAAATGAAAAGTGCTGAAAACCAGGTGTGGTGGCATATGCCTATAATCCCAGTATTTGGTAGGCTGAGACAGGAGGATCACAGGTTCTAGGCCAACCTCAGCAACTTTGCAAAGCTCCCAACAACTTAGTGAGGGCCTGTTTCAAAGTAAGAAAAAAGTAGGGCTATAGGTATAGTCAGAAGCAGAATGTCCTTGGGTTCAATTGCCAGTGCTAAAAATGAAACAACAAACAAAACACCCACAAAACCAGGGCAAGCATCCCGTCTGTGAATCCAGTCAGTTGGTCCCTGGCTGGGTTTTTATGAGGTCCTTCTTATTTGTCTAGCCTTTCAGCTTGCATCCCACCCGGCTTTGTTTTCCACCGGGTCCCTCTCACAACCAAAGAATTTTTGTTAACACTCAAAGCTGGTACCTGAGATTTTTTTAAAAATGTTGTGACATGAACGCAATACCCTCTCATAAAGAAAATTTTGCTGCTCTTTGCCATCACTCTGCTGATTATACTGGACGGACGCAAATGGGAATAAGTAACTATGTTTTCCTCAAGTAAACTCAGCCACCAATGAACAGGATGAGATTCACTCTCCCACTGAGCTGCGGAAGGGAATGGTGATGTCCAGCCCTCTCTCTCAGTCCTCTATCCAGTCACCAATTCCTACTACTGATTTTATCTTATAAATATATTTTTAAACTTGTCCCCTACTACCCTAGCCCAAGGTCAGACTTCATCATCTCTCACCTACATTAGGTTAACCCCATAAACCCTATAAGTCATCTTTCTTCCCCACATTCACTCCCCACATTCCTGAAGGACACTTTACATCCAGCTATGACATCACATGGCTGTATCCCTTCAACAGCTCCCTCACCTGCTACAGTACCTCTCAGCCTAATTTACAAACCAGGATCATTTATTTTTTAAACTTTAGTAACTTACGGAAAGATGCCAAAATTACATATTGCTAAAGGAAGGACATTTTTAAATGTCCATTAAGATTTGTTTATAAAAAATCATTTAAAAATACACACATTTATTTATTTTACTTGATTTAATTTTTTAGTGGTACTGGGGTTCCTGGAAACTCTTCTACCTCCAGGCTATACTCCCAGACCTAATTTTATATTTTTATTTGGAAACAGGGTCTCTTAAACCAGAGAGGCTGGAACCTGCGCGATCCTCCAATCTCCGCCTCCCAAGCGCGGGGATTACAAGCATGTGCCACCATGCCCGGCAAAATTACACACATTTATACAATATAATCTCATAAAATGAATAGTTTGATCCTTTGAAGAAATTTAATGTTGTGGAAAACTCTCTGCACACGCTCAAACAGTGAAACTTTGGCCTTGCACTGGCTGCATTCTACAGAGGCCAGTGTGGTGTTTAAGACCTTCTTGAGCGCACCTCTGACAGCTTTTTCTAGCCTTATCCTCCCAACCTAAGTCCCAGCAACTCCATGTTGCTCATAGTTAACACACACACACACACACACACACACACACACACACACACACATACACATTTCTCACCTTCCCTTTGCAAAGGGATGCTGGAACATGGATGCTTCCCACTTAAGCCACACCTTGGCTAGGCTAACCTTATGTGTCCTACACCACTCAGAGAAAGGGTTCCATCCTCAATAACCACTTTTCTCACTTCTTACCCATCCCCATTTCTAGAAAAGAGCTTAAGTAATTAAATAGCTTTTGAAAATCAGTAACATTGTTCCTATCATGTTTATTTGCCCTTCTACCTCTGTCTTCCACTAGATGGGAGCTCCAGAAGCCAGTAGACAATGGTGATGCTTTGTTCTCAGCCCCCTTTATTTTTTTTATTTTTGAACATGGTCTTGTCATGTTACTGAGGGCCTCACTAAGTTGCTGAGTCTGGCCTTGAATCTGCAATCTCCCTGTCTCTGCCTCCCAAGCACTGGGATTACAGGTGTGCACCACCACACGTGGCTTGTCTTTTCAATTTTATGTTGATAGCACCTAACACAGTGATTCTCAACATGCAGAACGTGAACACTCAAAAATCCTTATGAAATCGGAGTAGGGGTAGAGCTTAGAGGTACAATGCCCTGGTTCAATCCCCAGTGCCACACACACAGACAAAAAAATATTTAGTGACTGAAAAGTAAATAAATAGTGTTATGTCAAAGGACTATGTGATGAGTAACCTAATTATGAAGACATTACTAATTCTTCAGAAGAAATATAATATACAAGAGAGGCTTTATTGAGCATATTTCTTCTTTGCTCTCTTTTAGGTATAAAATACTACCTTAAAAAGATACAATAGTTGCCTTGTTTTATTTTCTTCTCTCAAGTCACATCTTATTATTTTAAGAGATCAACACCATTCTCATGGGAAACAGCCCCAAAGCTGTCATGTGCATATGACTGTACCACTATGAATCTCACTACCAGCTACAATTACAATGCACCGATTTTAAAAAATAAGAAACAGCTCAATTTTCTTTTTATTTTTTAGCCCATTGATATCTTGCCACCAGGAAAATTTTGAAGATGGGAAAATTGTGCTTATTTTTTTAAAACTTTCATGGTTAAAAAAAAGCTGCAGATGCTAGACATGTTTTTTTGTTGTTGTTGTTGTTGCTATGTTAAATGCATGCCTCAGTGTAATGCTTCTTCCCTGAAGACCATGTCTTTAAAAATGATTAACTGGCCACAGGATATTTTAATACTCCGGATGGTTATTATTATTAGAACATGTGAATAATTTTCTGGAAAAACTGTTGACTTGGGCTCAGAGCTCCAATGTGAATTGTGTCAGAGCAAACAAACTGCATCCAGTGAGTATTTAACCTTAGCTTTTCCAGCTCTCACAAGTACCTTTGTATACAAGAAAGAGGAGCTGAAGGGAGGGCTCCAGAATCCGACTGCTGGAGTTTTAAAGCTGGCTCTTCCATTGCTGTCAAGTGACCTTGGACAGTTTACCTGAATTGCATCTGCCTCAAAAATCCCTTTTGGAAAATGGGGGAAATGTGAGGATGTAATGCAGAAGCTAATGACAAAAATATTTATTTTTTCTTACTTTTTCCTGTCTTCTTATGTAGGGCTCCAGCCCCCTGAAGAATTCCTCCTACCAAAAAGAAATGAAGTGAATTGGACATTCAGCTATCGGAAAGTAGCTTATATTTCTTCTCTCTGTTCCAGTTCATGGACAACTTGAGCCCCTCACTTCACAGGATATTATCACTGCCACCCGATACCACTATTGTTGGTATAGCTTTCAGACTCTCTCATCCTTCACTGTCACTTTGGAGCTCCTGACATGACTACCAAAGCTGGTTGGGGACAGTGGTGTGATATACCAAGACATTGATCTTGGTGCTTAAGTTCTTATAGAATTCCTAGTAAATAGCTCATTCTGATTTCACTGGTGATGTATCACCACCACAACTCCAACCCAAATGGTCCATAAGCTTCGAGCTGACAGAGTTGAGGATCCAACACCACAAGGCACTCAGAATTACCCTTTATTTCTGCTTTTCTAGATCAAGCTAGAGGTACCAAAAGGAGAACACACTCCCAAAGGATTGTTTACTCTCAAGAAAATGAACATCTGGGACCTAATAATTTTTTGGACATATCTACAAGTCTGAATCCAATTACTGCTGAATATAGCTTTACTAAAAAGGGAATGTTTCCCCTTGACGTAAGGATACCCTTATGTATCCTTACCCTTATGTATCCTGTAGCTCTTTCTTGATTATCCCAACCCAAACTCCCCTCTAAAGTATATTGCAGGTCCTGATTTTCAAAGAATTACAATAAAGACAATATAAGGAAGCTTCTCAGTTGACACTTTGAAAATCAAATTCATTTTAAGAGCATAATGTTGTTGGAAAAGGAGATAATAATCTCTTATATTAGGTAGACTCTTTGGTGATTTTCTCTTATGGGCTGGGTCAGAATCCTTAGCAGAAAAGGGAGGTACACAAGTAAACGTAACAGAACAGCAAGCAAGAAAGAAGTCGTTCTTCCTCCCCATCAGGAACGCCCCTCTCCTGGATGGCAAGCTGACCTCACTCCTACCATGCATCCCTCCAGGTCCAGCGCTCTTTCCCCTACTCACTGAAAAGGCATATACTCTTCAGCATCTCCTCCTGTCTCTAAAGCAAGGAGCACTCCATATTCACGTTTCCATGGGTTTCCACTGTTACTCTTCTTGTGGAACCCAGGGAAAATAAAAGATGTAGTATATTTTTAAAGATTCACAGTACAACTTGCCACTGACATTCCCAAGAAAGGCATGGAAACATATCTTTCTCTCATTACATAACCCTGTGTCTTCTAATTTTCCTCACATATTTTGCCTACTTCTTGGAACTTCATTTTCTGAGGTATGTGTTCTCAATTCTCCATTGGATAAAAAGGATCCCCTCTAATGCTTTTTCTAGCTTCCTTTTTTTCTTTTTTTGGTTTTACCTAGACACAGGATAAATGGGGCATAACTGAGATAAAGGAAAACTAAATTTGCATTTCAAAGAAATTTTAAACAACTATTATGTGGATATCTTCCTTTATCACAATGTGTTCTTTTTTGTCATTGTTTGTTTCGCTTTGATGGTCATAGATGTTTCAAGAACCCCCATGAAAAAATTCTACCTAGCTCTCTGGCAGAGGAAAAGGGTGGGATGTGGTAATAGATAAGTTCGGCATCACTAGTACTTCTGCCGCTGATGCAACTACTAGCAATGATAATGATGATGATGATAGTAATAATAGCAAGGAAAACAGTTCTCATTTATTAACCCACATGCTTGACATTATTTGTATACTCCCATGAACTCTGGTATACCCCCTATTATCTTCACTCTTCAGATTCAAAAGCTCTAGTCCAAAGCCAATAAGGAATAGAACAATGAATCAAATGCTGTGCTGTCAGCACCAATAGGCTGCTATTTGAGTAGACAATGAAACCAGCTTGCCAATGGAAGGAATAACTGTTGGACAGCTTTCTCTATCTTGAAGTCCTCTCTTGCCCTTTCTGCCTCATGACCTGACATTGTCTATTACAGCTGTCTTCGGTTGTTAAGTAGAAAACATCTAAAGACCAGTACCTTAAAACAACAATGATATATTGTGCACAAGAATGCAGTCAGCTGGGGTTGGCTGACCTGAGCTGGATTTGTCTGCTCCAACAGCAGGTTATATCCAAATCTCTCCAGACCAGAAAGGCCAGAGTTGTGTGTCCCTTACATGGCATTGGCGTGAGTGGTAGAGGACAAGCCTACTACATGGACATGTCTCAAGCTTCTGTTTGCATCACATCTGTTGACCTCCCACCGGCCAAAACAAGTCTCACAGCCAAGTCCAACTTCAAGCAGACAAGTAGACTTGGTCCACCAGGAGGCTACAGAAAGCAATGTATAGTACTAATAGAGTTTAAGAACTATGAGCAATAGTCTTAACTGATGTGCCCACCATGCCTTGGACAAAGAAGCAAAGACTAAAGCAGAGGTATGAAGGATGGTTCCAGGATCATGAGATTATGTGGCAACAGAGGTTAAGATGAAATGGCTGAGATAGATGAAATGGGGGATTCCAAGGCAAGCCAATTATAAAGAAGGGGCATCACTGTGACTGTTCATCTTACTCTAGATTTTACTTGGGGGACCAAAATAAGAATTTATTTCTTGTATATAAACCTTGAAAGCCTAGCCCTAGCAGCAGCTCCAAGCTCATCAAGCTGGGGCCAGAATTTCCCATGTTACAAACAGAAAACACTTTCCCAACCTCTGTTGTCTGTTCTCAGCTTTGATTATCTCTCAAGACATGTGACCAAACTGAGGCAGCAACATTTGCAAAATTCGGGCTTTTTTGATCTGAAAACTAAGAAAGCCTTTTATTTCTCTTGTCATTATAGAAAAATGTCAGCTGGATAAGACCATGAGAAATTGTCAATTCAAAGGAAAAACAATAAGCTACAAAATTTTAGCTGCTTATTTGCCCAGGCAGTGTTTGTAGTGATATTGTGATTTCTGACTATATTCCCATACTCCTTCTATGAAACACAACTATTAATATTTTCTATTTGGCAAATAAATGTTGGATTAACTATTTAAAATGAAATATTACCCCAGATAATCAGCGAGCAGCTTGAGAAAATCTCAGATGTTAGCAAAAGAGCCATGGATTTGATTTAACATCTCAAGGTATCATTTAATAATTAAAGTGATTCAAATGGAAACTTATATTCTTAGGGAGGCAATACAGTCTTCTAGAAAGCTCTCTGACCCCACTTCTGCCATTGACTAGCTCTGTGATCATTGATGGGGACTTAAAGGCTTGAACAACCTGAACCTGACAACAAATTTCTATAGATGTATTTTCCACTTCTCAGTTTTGCCCTTAGTTCCAGTCCTCTCCTCTTCCTCTCTCCCATCCATCCTGATGCTTTTATATGTACCTCTTTGGCACAGCAATTCATCTTTTAATTTAATTTAATTTTTTGCAGACCAAGACCAGGAGAATCTCACTTCACTCCCAGAGGGGCCTTCAAAGCATTTTCCAAAACACAGTGATACCTCTTCTGATAAAAATTTTTCAAAGTGTCCCGGCGTGGTGGCGCACGCTTGTAATCCCCGCACTTGGGAGGCGGAGACAGGAGGATCGCTCTGGTTTGGAGCCAGCCTCACTGGCTTAAGAGACCCTGTTTCCAAATAAAAATATATAAAATAGGTCTGGGAGTGTAGCCTGGAGGTAGAAGGGCTTCCAGGAACCCCAGTACCACCAAAAAAAAAAAAAAAAAAAATTCAAAGTGCTAGTTATTCAAAGTCTATTTTTAATGGAGTAGAATTTTTCTTCTACCTACTTCAGTATATTATATGCTCAATGAATTTATTTAATAAATAAAAAAGTAATTATTCTTTATGCCTACCATGTTTTTACCACTAATCTTGCCTAAATGTTTTTACATATCTTCATTTCATCCCAACCATAACCTTATTAGCCAAGAGTGTCTGTTTACTTGTGACTTTGGGCTACACTAGCTAGTTCTTACTATATAAACAATCCCAATAAAAACCCTGGACATTAACACTCAGGTGAGTTTTTCTAGTAGGGAATATTTTATATACTTCCTCTGTGCATATGTTGTAACATATATCTTTACTGGGAGAATTAAGCACTGTCTCATTTACTGAGAGAGGATAACTGGAATTTCATGTACAGTCTTTCCTGGGCTCTGGTCTATGAGCCTTTATCTTTGCTGACCTTAATACACACACACACACACACACGTGATCATAATCAGATATTACATATAACTTTTATAAAAAATTTCATATATTAAAATATAGAAATGTATTAAATGAATATATTTCCAGTAATTAACCATACTTCTGAATATAGCATCTTTTCTGAAAACTGAAGGTGGTCTTGGGAGTCCTCAGCCTTCCTCTGACCATTCTCAGTTGTTTGTGGTCAACTCTGCCACCACCTCTCTATAACCTAGAGCAGAACCCAGGAGTACTGTTTCCCAAAATTACTTTCTCTGTATTATTCTAAGAATTTGTCAGTAAAAAGCATTCTTATGAGTCTAGGAAGGCAGAAGAGGAGAATCCATTATATGCCAGAAGCAGCTACAGTCAGATAACCATGAATCAGTAAACTTTTTCTATAAAAGGTTAGATAATAGTTTAGTCTGCAGTTCAAGCAGCTTCTGCCACATCAGAATGCAAAATCAGCTGTAAATAAGTGTGTATAATTATGTTTTAATAAACTTTTATTTATAGGCACCTAAGTTTAAATTGTATATATTCTTAATCACAAAATATTATTTTGCTTTTGAGTTTATTCAACCCTTTGTCTTAGTTTCTATTACTGTAACAGAAAACCTGGTGCTGGGTAGTTTATAAAGGAAAGGTTGGCATTGCTTTGTAAGGACCCACTGTCATAGTTAATTCAGTTCTGCAATTAGTTAATTCAGTTCTGCAAGAGCAAGAACTCACTCAATAGAATTAACTGGTCCTGTGAGAGTAGTAGTAAACTCTCTGGCTGACCTAATCACCTAGTATACCCCCACTCCCACCCCAAATCTCTGAATATCATTATACTGGAAATTAAGGTTCTAATACCTGAACTTTTGGAAGGCACATTCTAATTATGATGTTTTAAATCCAATTTTAGTTTGCACACTGTACAAAAGCAAAAACATGTCAGATTTTGCCTGTGTCGTAGACTGCTGGACCCCACATGGACAAAGAGCAGACATAAGAAATATAGTGGCTTCTGAGTGAGCCCTTAGGATCCATTCACTTCGGTGTTTTAGAGTGAGACTCAGAAATGGCTTTTCTACCCCAGCCTTTCCAGTGGTGCACAGGACTTCAGTTCCTTGCATTGAAACCCTTCGTGCTTGAAAGATACACAGTTACTTCTGATTTTAAGGTGATCCTCTCCCTGTTAAAACATTTAGTTCTGGCAGAAGCTTCAGGAAAACTGAACCTAAAAAAAAAAAAAAACCCCGACTGGAATTGATTCTCTGATCTGGGATTGGTTTTCTGATCTGAAATTAAAGACCTAATTTTCAGCAAAAAGTGACATTTTGTCAGTATTCAACATGCAGATAATTTGGTTAATTTCCACTTTGAGTTGCCTGGAATTAATAGCCTGTAGAAAGCTAAATATTAAAAGAACATATAACAGTTGCAAGAAATTATTCTAGCAGAACACTTTACATCAAGGACTGTGGAGCTGGCTGGACACATGGGGCTGAAGATTACAGAAGGAAAGTCTTTTGTCAAGCACAAAGAGTAACAAGCCTGAAACTGTCCTGAAAAGAAACCTATTGTAGCTGCAGGGATTTCTGAAAGTCAGACCCCAACGAAATGTGAACTCACAGTGAAGTTTGTCAATCCTCTTTTTTTAAAAGTTAGGATGAGTTGAGCATGAGAAAGAAAGGGGCCGTGAGAACTGGAATGGGGCCCTTGGGGAGATTCCAAAGGAAAGTACAGGATGTCAAGCTAGTGGCTGTTGCAGGCCGATCCTGGGCAGATGGTGCATGACAGGCTCGAAGCCCTGTCAGGCCAGCTCTTGAGGACAACATACTTCAGTGTCACTGGCTGAGACTGTTGGCAGTGGGCTTCTCAACCTGTGAACTCTCTAATTCTCTCTATTGAAATAAAAAATGAGACATTCGTTTGCCTGAATGAATACCACTGGATACAATGATTAAACACTAGTTACCAAAAAACATTTAGGAAATTTAATAGAAGAAGCTTCACTTCTTAGCAGCGTTTAGCAAAAGAATAAGACAAACAAGAAAGGTAGGCCATGTGTTCTGGGGGTGAGGTTCAAGTGCTCAGTGGTAGAGGGCTCCCCTTGCATCCTCAGCACCACAAAAAAAATAAATAAATAAAACAAGTAGTGCTAGTAAACCCTGCAGGAGTAGGTGGGTATTTTTGTGTATTCTCAGCATGTGTACCATAAAACACATGTTAGTACCATAAAACACATATAAGTTCACTAGAAAGATAACAATAAAAGAAATCCTCTCTGAATTTTGAGCTTTGAGGATGTTGTTGGTTTTTTTATTTTGTTTTCTGGTACTAAGAACTGAACCCAGGGGCAGTCTACTGCTTAGCTACACCCCCAATTCTTTTTTTTTTAAATGTTGGAATAGAAGCTTGCTAAGTTGCTGAGGTTCTTACTAAGATCTTACATCACTGTAGCCCAAGTTCCTGCCCCAATGCCCAGCACACTTGAGCATTTACTAAATGTTTATTTAGCATTTTATTTACCTGAACAAGATGAATCTCTTTTTGCCTAATTCTTTTTTATAATTCGATGGGTTATATTATCTCTAAAGAGAAGGGAAAGTATAACACCATATCCCTGCATACTCCCTTTCTGTTCCAAAAACTTAGCCAAGTTAAGAAAACAATGAGAGTGAGTCTGGGCTGGAGTGTCCAGACACACATGATCTTGAAGGACAATGGTTTTCTCTAATGTACACTGGGAACGAGGACAAGTTAGTAGTACTGTAGAAAGCTACTTTCTTGCATGCACACTAGACAGGTGCTCCTTGGGATGATGGCCACGCAAACAAGCAAGCTGGTGCTGACAGTGTCACTGCCTCTGCAGCCTAACATAGAACCGCTCTCTGAGTGGAGACAGGTGCTGAACTACGGCACTATAGAAAGGAAAGAGGTCATTCACCTAGCTGACCGCCACTGGACAAAACACCACAAAGGAGGAGAGGCTCTACTTGGCAAAGCACCAGGACCAGTGGAGGTGCTGTCACCCCAAGCTCTTCTGAAGCAGTCTCTCATCTCTAGTACAATTTGCCCAATATATATGTTCTGCACCCTGTCTCCAGACACTTTCTTTTTCCTTTCCATAATAACCCATCCCACTGTTTGGATGCAACTGGGCTGTGGCATGACAATTGTTATTATCAGCATTAGTCAATGATTTAACAGCCTCACACCTCCAAGTCTGCCTGCCTTCTAGCAGATGGCACTAAGCCTTCATTTTTTTGATTTAAAGTAATTCGACTTCTCCTTTCTGTTGTCAAATTTGCATGTTTTTAGGCAAGGGAAATTTAGAACTCAGATGGATTAAATTAAATTACAACTTGTTTCCTGGAAATTTTATTAATGTGTTTTGGAACGAGAAGAGCATCTTATTTCTACTGTCAAGATCATTTACCTTGCTTTAAACATAATATGTTCTGATTTCAAACTAAGTTGATTTTTAAGGGAAGCAGAATTTTTACTAGGATTTAGTTTTATGTGTTCAAATCTTTGGAGAAACCTCAATTGAATATTTTTAAAGCTGCATTTGCAAAACTCTATATGAAGATATTTCAGAGGCTTACTTTGGGCTACTTAGTTATTTCACACAAACACACAAAGCTTGTGACATATAGTAGGTAGTATTTAAGGGCTTTTGCTAAAAATATTTTAAAACGTATAGAAAAGAGAAATACTATAACAATCAGAATTTCTAGGGACACAAACAAATATTCTGAGAAACTTACCTGGCAAACTTGTAAACAATTAACTAAAGAGAATTAGAAAAAGCCCACAAAACAATGCAAAAGGCAATTAAATGTGATACACCTAAGAAAGCTAAATAAAATAAAACCAAATGCAATCTGTGTAATTATTTTTAAACATAGCACTGACAATGTAATCTCCACATTCTGACTTTATTCCCACTGAAAGTAGAACTTTGAGAGTAGGGATTTTATCTAGTTTATCACTTTACTCAGAGATCTAGAATAATAATCTGGCCTAAGCAAGGCCCTCAGAAAAATGAATGGATTGATCTGGATGATGTGAGACATGGGTGGATGAATAAATTAGATCTTTATCTTCTATTTTACCCTTTTGTTTTCCACTTGACCCCTATTCATTAAAATTATCATTAGCACCAACCTCTTGAACCAAACACCTAAGGCTTGCTCAACATCGTCACTTGGATATCTTTCTTACCAGCGCCTCAGGCTGAACCCTGATCTTCTCCCTGACCCTTAATCTCTCCACTTCCTGCCCCAAGACTCCACCATCAACATGCCTTCCGTGTCAGTAAACACCACCACAACCTTGCAGCCGGCCAGTGTTCTTCAGTTACCACCGAATCCCATTGATTTTATGTCTAAACTCCTTCTCAAAGCCATTGCCTTTACTTTCATTGTCACCAATTCAAGCTACTCTATCTGGACCTGGCCATGAATTTGGGGTGTGTGTGTGTGTGTGTGTGTGTGTGTGTGTGTGTGTGTGTTTTGTTTTGCTTTGCTTTGATTGTTTTGTTTTGTTCTTTTGGAGCTGGGGATTGAACCCAGGGGTATTTCACTTTTTAGGGTCTTGCTAAATTGCTGAGGCTGGCCTCAAATTTGCAATTCTCCTGTCTCAACTGCCCAAGTACTGGGATTATAGGTATGTGACACCCCTCCAGGCAGCAGTAGGAATTTTTTTTTTTTTTTTGTGGTACTGGGGATGGATGTGGTACCTCTGGGCTACATTCCCAGACCTATTTTATTTTATATTTTTATTTGGAAACACGGTCTCTTAAGCCAGTGAGGCTGGCTTCGAACCTGCGCCATCTTCCTGTCTCTGCCTCCCAAGTGTGGGGATTACAAGTGTGCGCCAGCAGTAGGATTTTTAACCCATTCCACTGCATCCACATCTGCCCCCACCTCGCATACTTCAGATTCATCTTTTGGACCAGAGATCTTATTAGAACTCACACTGGCTCAAATTTTCCTACTACTTACAGCTTTTTAAAGGCTCCCCACCCTTTCTTAATGCCTGGCCTTTGCCTACTTCTTCAGCCTCATTTTATGCCACTGTCCCTTCATTTATGACTACTCTGAGTTGTATTTACAGAGCCAGACCGAGAATAGACCCAGGATTCATCCTGGGACATTTAGATAGTTTTAAGTTGTGTGACCCGGCTATAAAGGAAGAACTGAGAAGAAGCAGACAATAAATTGATTAGTTTAATCCAATAAAGTGGCAAAGTAACCTGGGTTGGGATTTGCAGTCAAATAAAACAGAAAAAAAAGATAATGTTCCAAGTGAACTCTGAGCATATCTTGGGAGACGACATCATCTGAATAACATGTGTTTTATTATTATTATTTTAATGTTCATATTGGTCAGTGGCAGAATCAGATCTAGCCAAAATTCTCTGGCCAATGAGAAGCCTCAGTGTACTGGGATTTTTACCCCAATTTACTTGAAATGGTAATCTCAATCTTCCGGGAATAGTAAAAAACATTTCCTTGATGGGCAGCACTAGGAATTATGAGAAAAAACATCATAGCACCCTACTCTAAGGTTTGATTCTTACACAGTAATTGGTGGGAATGTCGTCTGCAAACATGTTTAGGAGATCACCTATGTAGTCATACACAGCAGACTTCAAGAATAAGTATTCTAAATCTCCAGGAAGACTATTTTTTATTTTATGTGAGGTTCAATAATAAACATTTGTAATTGATAGTATAAACTTGGTGTAGCATTGCTATTCAAAATTTTGTAACATTAAAGAGATTTGGCATGGCAGAATACCTAAAAGATTAAAATTGTCAATCAGTAAGAAACAGCTAGCAGATAAACTGGGAGAATCTGGGGAACGTTTAATAAAAGGGCCACGAAAAAGGAGTCAATGGTATTTAGAAGCTAGTGACAGTGACAACTGTCTAGAGAGAGAATGATGAGGGAATCAGTAATGGAATGATGGAGCCTCTCACCAAAACTGTAGCTTCTTTTGTTTTGATATTGAGGTAGTAAATTAAAATCAGTTGAAATAGCCAAAATTTTATGTATATTTGTGTAACTAAAGGGAAAGGCATTAACTGAGAAAGTTCTCAAACATAATAAACTATGTTTATTAATGCTGATTATCAAGAGCTCCTCTCATTTTAATAAAGTTTATGATAAAGTCACGTTGAGGGTTTTCTTAGCCTCCTCCATATTTAATAATAGATGATGAATAGAAATCCCAAGTCTTTGCAGTTACACTGAAATGTTTATTAAGCCTTGCCAGAGATCCAAGGCAACTTGCTTCTACCATCTTCAATCCTCATTCAAACACCATGTAGCCACAAGAGAGAGAGCTTTTTGCCGAGAACCAGTGCAAAACATTTATACACAGGAAGTAGCGGAGACAACACAATTTTGGAAATGTTACAAGCAAAACTAAAACCACAGCACATATATGGGTGCAAAAACAGGTAACACATCAGAGTTGTTTCTGTAAAAGAAAATAGCATATTAAAATATCACTGACTATTTTAATCCATGAGAAGATAACTAAGTTATCTTAAAACTTAACTACAATAACATTTTTTAAAAAACAAGTACATGGCCAGGCGTGGTGGCGCACGCTTGTAATTCCCGCGCTTGGGAGGCAGAGACAGGAGGATCGCACAGGTTCGAAGCCAGCCTCGCTGGCTTAAGAGACCCTGTTTCCAAGTAAAAATATATTAATAGGTCTGGGAGTGTAGCCTGGAGGTAGAAGGGTTCCATCCCCAGTAACACCAATAAATAAATTAAATAAATAAATAACAAATATTGAGCTGGAGAGCTGGGCATGGTAGGAGGATCGCACAGGTTCAAAGCCAGCCTCAGGCCGGGCGTGGTGGCTACGCTTGTAATCCCCGCGCTTGGGAGGTAGAGACAGGAGGATCGTGCAGGTTCGAAGCCAGCCGCACTGGCTTAAGAGACCCTGTTTCCAAAAATAAAATAGGTCTGGGAGTGTAGCCCAGAGGTAGAAGGGCTTCCAGGAACCCCAGTACCACCAAAAAAATAAAAAATAAAAATAAAAAAATAAGTAAGTAAAACAAGTACAAATGCAGGCACTCTAAAAATAGCATAAGAGTTCACATGATCCAGATGATCTCTACAGAATGTTGGTCAGATCATGTTGTTCCCTTCAGTGGCTTCCCACTAAAGAAAACCCAGACACTTTACAATAGCCTTCCAAGTCCAGTGTGTCCTGGCCTTTGCCAAACTCTTGGTTTCCCCTCCTGCCATCTACCCAGCCTCTCCTCTACCGAGATGCAATTGTATCCCTCTTCTCTTCTGATATTTGGCAAACTCCTTATTTGTAGTTTTTGCACTAAGTGTTCTGCCAGCCCGAATGCCCTTCCAACAAGTCTGCACAAGGCTGGTTAGCTCTCATTGACGGGAGCATGTCAAAAGTTACCTTCTCAATAAGCATCCTTCCTACCTACTCAATCTCAAGGAACTTGCCCCCTCCCAAGCTCTGCTCTTCAATTTTACATCAGCCTATAAAGCTGGTATATCCCCACTACAGTATAATGTCCATGAGGTTAATGGCCTTTGTAGTGGTGTCCACCAATAAATCCCTAGGACCCAGAATAGACCTTGGCTCTTAATAGGTATTCGATCCATGTGTGTTGTGCACGTGAATGGATAAGTGATATGCAGCTCACATTGACCTTGAACTCATGGTTTCAGGTGCCTCCTGGCTACTATTCCCTTAGCCCTTCCAAGGATTTTTAAGCACCTGCTTCCCTGTCTTAATACTTTTCAACTATAAATACTTAGACTGGAGTTTGGCATGGCGGAGAACACCTGTAATCCTAGTACTAAGGAATCTGAGACAGGAGGATTGCAGATTTGTAGCCAGCCTCAGCAAGGTAGCAAAGCCCTCTGCAACTGAGTGAGACCCTGTTCCAAAGTAAAAAATATAATAGGGCTGGGGGTGTAGCTCATAGGTAGAATGCCCATGGGTTCAACCCCTAGTACCACACACACAAAAAAATTTTAATGTGATTTGTTTAAAAGGAAAAAAAAAAGCTTAAATGATTGCTGTTTCCCGTGCCAAACACTGACAGACACAGAGACAATGTCAGAAAAGAGAGGACAGAAATGAGGAATTAATTGTCTAATCTGATTGGATTTGAAAACAAAACTCATCTGCACAGCATAAAAAATAAGACATTTGTCACAAGGCATGGTGGCGCACACTTGTAATCCCAGTACTTGGGAGGCTGAGACAGGAGGATAGCGCAGGTTCGAAGCCAGCCTCAGCTACTTAGTGAGGGAGGCTCTCAGCAGTGTAGTGAGACCTGTTTCCAAATAAAACTATAAAATAGGTCTGGAAGGTAGAAGGCTCCTAGGTTCCATCCCTAGTAAAACACACACACACACACACGCACACACACACACACACACACACACACACACACACACTAAAACATTTGTCATTCATGCAGTAGCAAACTGACACCTTAAATGACCATCTGTGGCTTCTTACAATGAAGCGTCAGCATGGATTTTACAGATCTCACCTGAAAATGAAAGAGGAAATCTGGAATACCATAGCTGACCTGAAAAGCTCAGGAAGAAAATGACAAGCTTATGGTTTTAATTATCACTTTAAAACCTGGTCCGAAAGTCGGGGATCTCCTTTGACTGGTCTAAGGGAACCGCATATGCTTAACCCGCCAGGCTTATGTACCTGAAAAGCAATCAGAATATGATCCTGAAGAGGACAGAGTTACAGTTTAACTTGAATGCAGAGAAGCTCATGGGGCTCTTTGTGTAGGATATAGGAGATTGATTGGAAAGACTTAAGCTTACAGGCAGGAGCCGGATCATCGATGGCTTTGCATGACTGAGGACTCCGCACTCTCAAGCCTACTAAGTCTTCCGCAGATGCACTTATCAATCACTGTTAAGTCACCCAAAACCTTAGTGACTTGAAAACAATTGACATTTATTGTCTCGTGATCTGTGAGGGTCAGGAACCTGGGCCCTCAGAGCTGGGGTGCTGTGGGTGCAAGATGGGTGCAAGATGGCTCACAAGGTGGCAATCGTGTGATAGCTGGGGCTGCAGTCGCTCAACCTACCATTCCAAGCTCACTTAGATGACCTTTGGCAGCCCTCGGGTCCTCACAGCCTGTTGGCCAGCAACACGGGTTTCTCAGCAAAGACACTTAAGCACAGTGACTGGCTTCCCTCTGACCAAGCAAGAAAGATGGTCCAGGACAGAAGTCTTTGTGTGTGTGTGTGTGTGTGTGTGTGTGTGTGTGTGTGTGTTGCTCAATATGGAACCCAGAGGCTTTTCTACCTTTGGGCTATACTTCCAGACCTATTTTCTATTTTATTTGGAAACAGTGTCTCACTAAGTTACTGAGAGCCTCACTAAGCAGCTGAAGCTGGCTTCAAATCTATGCAATCCTCCTGTCTCAGCCTCCCAAGTACTGGAATTATAAGGGTGTGCCACCACACCCGGCCAGAAGTCTTAATCTCCCTCTTTTTTTTGGGGGGGGTGGTACTGGGGTTCCTGGAAACCCTTCTGCCTCTGGGCTACACTCCCAGACCTATTTTATAGTTTTATTTGGAATCAGGGTCTCTTAAGCCAGCGAGGCTGGCTTCGACCCTGCATGATCCTCCTGTCTCCACCCCCCAAACGCAGGGATTACAAGCATGCGTCACCATGCCTGGCTCTCAGAGAGACATTCAGTTTCTGAATTTTATTTAATATGAGTGAGGTGCTAAGCCCAGCCCACACACAAGAAAAGAAGATTACTCAGGGTGTGAATACCAAGAGGTGAGAAGAACTATGGCCCCCTTATAGGCTGCCTACCACTGCAGAACTGCAGAAGAAATGGGTTCCCTTTCCTTTGCAAACTTCCCAGCCTTGCTTGAAGACTTTATGAGGATCTCATTTATAAGACCTCAGGTGACTTAGTTGCCAATTAATTTTGAAGAGGGTGATTATTCTCAAGCCTCTCTCTCTCCCTCCCTCCCTCCCTCCCTCTCCCCCCCCCTTCTTTCTATTTCCCTAGACAATGTGAGCTAGAGTCAGTTTATACCAGGTCCTAGGAGTCAATGGTTCCCAACTCCATGTCCAGAGACTTTGGGTTGATAGTTTGAAAATGGCCAATTGCACCCTAGAACTGACAAATGCCTTTAAATCAAGTTAGCTAGAGAGCTGGTCTACTAGCACATTATTGCCCCCAAATCAATAAAGACAGATTATAGCATGCCTTGATTCATTTTGTCCCCACATCCTGGATGTGAAACACATAACAACCAAAAAAAAAAAAACCTCAAGTGAACAAATACTATACCATTCATAATAACTTTAAAATAATTATTATGTTCACAGAATCGGAAACTAAGGACTTACTGGGTTAATGGGAGAAGAGGAGAGTCTGACCCTGAATCCAGATATGTCCAAACTAATTACAATATTGTGCTAATATATGAACTTGCAGAAGCCATAGTTCAAAATGAATTCTAAGCCTGCAAGAAGAGACCTTGGATTAGACCAAACATCCTTATGTGCCAGCATTTGCCACCAGGATCCCAGGACATTGGATGTGTCTGGTTGAATTGGAAGACACTGCATAATAACTTGAAAACCACACTCTCTGGGACCCTCAACTGAATCAACTGTACAGTCAGCAAAATTTAGAATATAGGAAACTCTACAGGTAAAATGGCCTGGGCTCGTCAACTGATAAATTACGAGAGAAAGAAAGGAATGGAAAGTGAATAAATAGATCCAAAGAAAATTAAAAGACAATCAAGCCAATAATATGGACCCTTGGAGTTTTACACTTAGGTGCTAAAATTACAAAGAAACACATGGCAGTGGTTACTATAAATTAGGGGAGTGGCTGTGATTGGAATGAAGCACATGGAAGAGACAAGAGCCAAGTGGGTGGCAGGGAAGGTGACAGCTAGAGCTGAGGTGTCGTCATCAGGGAATTATTCAATCTTATACACGTACACTGGGCCATTTTCAGCATTTGCGTTTCATCTGACAATTTTTAAAAAATAAACAGCAGTATAGTTATATGATAATTGACATGGAAATGTCATTTACTTACTCAATAACTATGTATTAATCACTTTCTCCAGGCGAGGCAAACAACAGGACAAGCCAAACCCTCTGTCTTCATAGATCCTCCTGGTAAGAAAGGTGAGCAATAAACAAGTGAGAGGTGAGCAGTGAACAAAGACATCTGCTATGGAGGATGAGTGTGGTGAGGAAAACAAAGCAGAGGGGCTGGGAGGGCTCAAGGTCACTGCTTTAGATAAGGTCACCGGGAGGCCTCTCTGAGTGACTTCTGGGTGAGCTGGGAGAGCATTCCAGGCAATGGCACAGCAAGGTGGGGTGTGCAGAGAGTCCAAGGGGAACTTCAGGGAGCCAGTGCAGACAAAGAAGCGGAAGCCAAGAGATTCCCTAAAGCCAGCTCTCACAGGCCCCCAAGACCAACTTATAATTACTGGACAAAGGTTTCGAAGCAGTGTTAAGTCCATGGTTTTGGAGAGATGGTATAAACCCATTTTTAAGCCTGTATTTATTTGTATGGAACAATTTAAAAATGACATCATCATCTAGACTTCACTGTTGTCTATTCCATTTCTTTTAGCAAATTGACAGGACAGCGACTCTAATAGAGCACTAGCCTTTTGCGCACAAAAATGACAATCGCGCCAGGTGTGGTGGCGCATGCTAGTAATCCCCAAGCTTGGAAGGCAGAGACAGGAGAATCATACAGGTTCGAAGCCAGCCTCGCTGGCTTAAGAGACCCTATTTCCAAATAAAAATATAAAAATGGGTCTGGGTGTCTGGGGGTCTGGGAGTGTAGCCCGGAGGAAGAAGAGTTTCCAGGAACCCCAGTACCACACACACAAAAAAAATGACAATCGCATTTCAGGCTAGTAATAGTGTCCAAGAAGATATCCAAACTTCCCAGCTGCACTTAGGCCTGCAGAGAGCAATGACACCTCAATAACTAGTACCAAAATCCAATGTCATTGGAGAGGGAGAGAGAGAGAGAGAGAGAGAGAGAGAGAGAGAGAGAGAGAGAGAGAGACAGAGATTGATTTTGTGAATGTTGTACTGGGGATTGAACCCTGGAACATTCCTCTGAACTACACCTCAGCCCTTTTTAATGTTTTGTTTGGAAACAGTATCTCTCTAGATTACTGACAGTCCTGCTACATTTGCCAAGGCTATTCTTGAATGTACGATTCCCCTGTCTCAGCCTCTCAAGTACTGTGATAACAGGTGTGCACCACCATGCCTGGCTCCATAGATATAATTTTAAGATAACTCCACCAGAAAAAAAATATGATATTGGTTGGGAGAGTTCATTTGTCTTCTTGTCTATTTTCAGTGAGACCGTACATAAATTATGAGATGATTTTTGGGACAAAGGTTGGGAGGAATATTCTAAAAGCATGTGGAACAAGCACAGAGGAAGAAATTCACAAGCAGCTTTTGCAATCATTTCTCCTGTCAAGTTTTAGGGGTGCGTGTCTTGTTACAAATGATCAATTTAACCATTTCACAAGAGTTAGGTTCTCTTCAGTGATTCTTGATACTGCTAAAGATTAAAAATAAGTGAGAGCTATCCATCTTTTCACTTGTAATCTTGATACCAGGTATAGCGTGATGAAAGCAAAGTTCAGATTGAATTCTACTCCATACACAAGTTTTCCTTGCCAGATTCTTATACCCTAAAAGCAAAAGAGGGAGGATGAATATACAGTTTCTAGCCAGCCACACATATCAAATACCATCAGTTCCTCAGGGAAATAGTGTTTCAAGCATCATTTATACTAATTAACAAACTCTATTGCAGATTTAGATAGCAATACTTGAAATACTGCCTTCAGCCATTTTTCTAAGGCAGATTCTTGGGTTGTCTTTCAAATGGTAATTAACCACACATGGAGTGTGGATTTCTGATAAAGACACTTCAAATGTTAATTAATCGCTCCTAGGGTACAGATTAAACTGGATCAGACTTTCAGATTCCTTTGATTTGCACACAAGTACTTTTAAATGATTTACTGTGGATTTAACGGAGCCTTGGTTTAGGATGATCTAGATAAAAATCTTTGATGGGAAAAGGTAAGTTGAATAGTTGACTCTTATCGCCTCCATCTTCTTGTCCAGTGGTCCTTTTCTGACTTACTATATAAACTTAGGTGATTTCTAGGGGGAGCTCTACAATATGCAGCTTGATCAAAGTAGCAACTTTAAATCTGGCCATCAGAGGGCAGTATAATCCTGCTTATTCAATATTTTCTTTGTGGAAGAAAATTAAGAACACAGTGATAAATTCATTAACATGCAGTATTAAGGGAGGTCTTTTTCTCAAATTTTAGCAATGTAAAACCAATAAAAATCCCCCTCCCCAAAAGACTGAAGACTTTTCTGCCACAGGCAGCTCCCGACCCACCACCTCCATCATCCCCCTTTACATACAGCTTAAAATTAAGGACTCTGCACAGTTCCAATAGAATAAACCTAGCTGTTAAGATAGGGATCATATTTATTTGTGAGAACAAAGAAGAAGGAAAAGTCTTGAAGCTTTTAAAAGAATCTAGATTTCTTTTTTTTTTTTTTTTTTTTTTTTTTTTGGTGGTGGTACTGGGGTTCCTGGAAGCCCTTCTACCTCCGGGCTACACTCCCAGACCTATTTTTACATTTTTATTTGGAAACAGGGTCTCCTAAGCCAGCGCGCGTGGCTGGCTTCGAACCTGCGCGATCCTCCTGTCTCTGCCTCCCAAGCGCGGGGATTACAAGCGTGCGCCACCACGCCCGGCAAGAATCTAGATTTCTAAGCTAAAATATAATTCCTATTATTTGTATTCATTACACTAAATTCCTAATTATGTTAACTTCACAAAATATCATTAGTTCAGTTCTACAGATTAGGAAAGCAACACGCGGCAGTGTTCAACTAGCCTGAGGTTCAAACTCACTGTAGTTTATAGCTCATAACCCTCAATACATAACTACATATATACATACCTTTTCTAGACTCCACCACAACCTACTGTATATCTTTATTACAACACACATCTGCTTACTTATGTCTTTCTCCACAATGATAATTGCACTTTAAACTCCTTTGGGGCAGGAATCCAGTCCCTTACTTCTCTAATCCCCCATATGACTTGAATATAGTTAATCAAAAAATTGAATTTGCTAATCAAATAACCAAATTGAATTTGTCTGGTCTCCTTGCCTACAAAGACACTTTACAGGGACAGGTGCATGCATGTACACACACACACACACACACACACAAACACACACACACACACACACACACACTCGTGGGTATCTGCTCCAACCTGGAAGCCCCTGATTCATTATGAGTCTGAATGACACCTATGAAACCCTCCTATTCAATTCTAGACACCACAAATATTTTCATTCATTAGAGAAGACTTTCCCATTTATTTTTTACCCCAGCAGCAAAAATATATAAGCACTCATCCTTAATAGACTGATACTTATTTCTAAATTATAAAAATATGTTTATATTAATGTTCACTTAAACTTTTAAAATATCCAAAATAGAAAAACAGACATTATGAAATTATAATATGCTTTAGTAACGATATGCTTTATTTTCTTTAGATTGGCACAAAACATTTTTATTTGCCCTGTGATAGTATAACATTTTATGATATCAATATGAAAATTTATTTGCATGTTCATAAGGTTTTTAAAACCACAAGTATTTAGGAACATTTTGAAATAAATAAGAACAGAATTTTAAAATGGGCTAAAATGCCATTTTTTAAAAATCATCATTTTTTTCTTATTTTCCTGCAATTTAAAGTTTTGAGCCTTTGTTGTACTCCTTTGGATATTTGGCTTTAGAGGATATAGTAGCTAAAAAAGTTAATCCACAAAAATGAAATGTCATAGGGGAAAAGATGCAAGAAAATTACCAGTTTTCCTTGAGTTTAAACTTGTAGTCTCCGTTTCTCTAAGAGTTACTAGGTCAAACATTTTAAACTATGTACATTTTATTTGTTTATCTTTATTGGTGAATTGTAGTCGTACATCTTAATGGGTAAAAGACTTGTGTAGACATACATGCATACATCACCCAATTAGCCCATACCCAATCCCCACCCCTATTCCCTCCCCATCCCTCCTTCCCATGCTTGGCTTAGTGATTGACTTTGATACGTTTGTTTATGTACATCATGTGCTTTAGAGAGTTTCCCTCTTCCCCCCTCCCATCCCCTCAGTTAGATCACCTTATTTGCTCCTGTAATAGATTTCCTTCTTCATCTAGAGTTCCTCCTGTTACTCATTTCTCCTTAGCTTTTGCATATTAGGGAAAACATCTGATTTCTTCTTTTGTAACTGACTAATCTCACTTAGCATAATGTCCTCCAGTTCCATCCATTTTCCTGTAAATGATGTAATTGTGTTTTTCTTTATGGCTGAGTAAAATTCCATTGTGTACAGAACACACAGTTTTGTAATCTATTCATCTATTGATGGACATCTTGGCTGGTTCAATAGTTTGGCAATGGTGATTGTGCAGCTATGAACATAGATACACATGCATTAGTTTGGTAGTTTGGTCTCCTTTCTTTTGGGTAGATACCCAGTTGCTGGATCAAAATTGCTGGATCAAATGGTAAATTTGTTCTCATTCTTCTGAGGATCCTCCATACTGTTTCCAAAGTGGTTGCACTAATTTACAATCCCACCAACAATGTTTTAGAGTTCCCACTTCTCCACATCCTTGCCAGCATTTGTTGTTGTTTGTGTTTTGAATGATTGCCATTCTAGTTGGAGTTAGGTGAAATCTCAGGGTAGTTTTGAGTTGCATCTCTCTGATTGCCAATAATGTTGAACATTTTCTCATGCATTTATTGGCCATCTGAATTTCTTCTTTAAGTGTCTATTTAATTCACTTGCCAATGTTTGGTTGGGTTATTTGTTTTCTTAGTGCTGAGTTTCTTGAGTTCTCTGTATATTCTAGATATTAGTCCTCTATCAGAGGAGTAGGTGGCAAAAATCTTCTCCCATTCTGTTGGCTCTCAATTGAGGTTCTTGACAGTTTCCTTTGCTATACAGAAGCTCTTCAGTTTTATGCAGTCCCACATATTGATTTGCCTTTTAGTTTCTTGTGCCTTTGGGGTCTTGTTGAGAAAGTTTTTTTTATCTGTGCCTATGTGTTGCCGTGTTGGACCTATGCCCTCTTCAAGAAGCCTCAAGGTCTCTGGTCTAGGGCCTCACTAAGTAGCTGAGGCTGGCCACGAACTGCGATTCTTCTATCTCAGCCTCCTAAATGCTGGGATTGCAAGCGTGCACCACCATGCCTGGCTGAAAGTCCCTTTTAAGGACTACCATGTCCAATCCTGCCTGGTTTTCTCTCCACCCAAATTAAAACATCATAATCACCTTAGTGTTTGAACTGCTAGAATGGATTTCCTTCTTCATCTAGAGTTCCTCCTGTTACCCATTTCTCCTTAGCTTTCACATATTAGGGAAAAATATCCACTTTCTTCTTTTTTGTGACTGAGAGAGATGATCTGGTATCGGGTTGTATGTGATGTTAACACACAGTAGTGTTATTATGAGTATTCTGTTGACCCATTGGTACATAAAAGGTACACAAAACCTTATTGATGTAAATTAACCATTTATTATGCCCATAATTTTTTGGTTAAAAAAGTAGGACAGGGCACAGCAAGGATGGTTCACTGACCTTCTACAATGTCTGGGGCCTCAGCTGAGGTGACGCAAAAGGCTGGGGATGCCTGGGATGTTCTGCCTGGGGTCATATGTCCTGAGCCTTGGTTGTTCTCTCCATGGTGTCTGCTGGTACTCTAATGCCCAAGACAGCCTATTCTCTCACATGTTGGGCTGCCATGGCTGTGATGGCTGAGATAACCAGGGCTGCCTGCCATCATCCCCTTCCCACATCACATTCTCAAGACAATTGAATGTCTTACATATCAGATGACTCCCACCCCCAGCAAGTCACAATTACGTGTTCCACAAGACTCTAGTAAAAGCCACAAAGTGCATTAAGAAAGACCCAGCCCAGTGAGTCCCAGAATCACTTCTACCACATCCTATGGGTCCAGAAAGTCATAAAGACCAGCCCAGATTTAAGAAATAGGTAGGAACAGACTCAATCTCTTGATGGGGGGGCATTAGGTGTAAAGACAAAAGAAAAAGATTAATGGTGCTGCCTTGGAGACAAGATACCATAATCAGCACCATCCTATGACTAGATTTTTCACTCAGCAACAAGCCTTCAAGATATTTTTCACCAAGCAATAAGCCTTCAAGTTAATCATAGAGATCTACCTCATTTTTTCAAACTGTTGCATTTTTACTAAGATTATGCCATCGTGTATTTTTATACTGGCTTCTTTAGAGACATATTCTTGAACATAATTATTTTTGTTTATGTTCCAGTATTTCTAAGGGTAACACTATGAAGTGAAATTTCATGTTTGGCTTATAGAATAAGAGAATATTTAATAGATGCTATCAAGTTGCCTTCTGAACTGGCCTTTCCAGTTCATGTTACCCTTGAGTTTATCACAGTATCAGTTTCTCTAGAGATCACTTGATACTATCAAGCTTTTTTAAAAAATACATTTATTGGTGCATTGTAATTTTATATCATAGTGAGACTAAAAGTGATACACATGTAAACTCACACAGCACTGGGTGTACCACAACACCCTGAACATGTTGGATCTTGTCCTATACTTTAATCGCTATATTTTAATGTGTGCCAATGTGGCAAAACAGGTTTTTTTTTCCAGTTTTTTTTTTTTATCAGTTTTACTTTTCTATACTGTGAATGCTTATTCAACTTTGAGTGGTTCTTTTAAAAGTTTTTTTGCCCCACTTTTTCATTGTAATTTTTATTTTTATCTTCATTTATAGAAAAGTTTATGTATTCTGGATTATAATCCTCTCATTTTTACCTATTAGGGAAAAATGTTATTTTATTTACCTATTTGGGGTTTGATGAAAGCCAACATTCTGACCTGTACCTGGAACCCAGTGCTATGAACTCCAGGCCCTAGAGCCACTTCAACTACTTATCACTTAAGCCAAAAAGTTGTATTACAGAGTGAACAAGAGTCCCAAAGATCCACCAGGCAAAGCTCCATCCTTGAGGTTACAAATTACATCTTTGACAATGTTTCTCAAAAGTGTGGTTCTCAGCTAATGGCCTCAGAATTGTGTGGATGCTTGGCAAAATACAGATTCCTAGCTGGGCGCAGAGGTGTACCCGCAATCCCAGTACTTGGAGACAAAGACAGTAGGATCACAGGTTCAAGGCCAGCCTCAGCAACTTGGTGCTATTTTACACACACACACACACACACACACACACACACACACACACACAGAGAGAGAGAGAGAGAGAGAGAGAGAGAGAGAGAGAGAGAGAAAGAACTATGTCATATGCTGTATACCCAGAATCAGGCCAGCTGTCCAGTAATCTATTATTTATCAGTTCCTCTAGAAAGGCTGATTTTGCTTGAAAAGGATTAGTGCTGAAAATATTTATTCTGAAAGTAAGGCGTTTTCACAATGTTGGTAAATGTTCTTTTCTAAAAATCAATGCTTTACTGTTAATCTGTATTTCTACAAGAACTAAAAAAGAAAAGCTTCCAGATCTTTGCCTGTGGCAGTATTACACAGGAAACACAACTATAATTACATATAAAGCTCTTTCTACTATCTATTTTTTCCTCAAGTGGTTTTAACCAAACATTACATATCTACACGTAAATCCTCAGTCAGGGCCTGAATATTTGGAGTTTATTTGCTTTTTGTTTTTACAAGTTGAAATAAATTAGTGTTCAGAAATAGAAAGCAAAAGCCGGGCGTGGTGGCACTTGCTTGTAGTCCCAGCATTTGGGAGTCCGAGACAGGAGGATTGCGGTTCACGGACAGTCCCAGCTACTTGGTGAGGTCCTCTGCAACTCAGTGTGACCCTGTTTCAAAATAAAGAATAAAAAGTAGGTCTGAGGGTGCAGCTCGGAGATAGAATGCCCCTGGGTTCCAAACACAGACCCCCAAAAAGAAAAGCAACATAAAAAGTAACAAGCATTACTATTTTCATTCATTCTTTCCTCCCTTTTTCTTTCTTTACATTTTTGGCTTTCTTCTTATCCTATGTTCTTGCTCATTTTACAAGATCTATAGCATACCCTAAAAAAAAATCCTTGCCCAGTTGGGGTGAATGAGCCTGGGTTTAAGAATAATACTCTCTCTACTCGTGGGATGCAACACAATTCATTTAACCTCCCATCTTCTTTTCCTATTTTTCAAAATGGTAAGATAATGCATACCCTGTTTATCTCACAAGAGCATGGTGAGGTAAATTCTATAGAAGCATTTTATAAAATTATAGAAATAATCATGTATTGTCTTACTACATACTTTTGAGAAGATAGGTTTTGATGTAAAACATGTCCATTCAAAGCCACACCCACAGGAGTTTCCCAAAATCGTATCCTTCAGATGTGCTTGGTCCTATCTATATGGTATCACCAAAGGCATAATTGTAGAAATGTTTCATAGAACAGGTAAAAGAAAAATTCTCAAAGAACATACAAATAGTCAAACATCTTTTTTGTTGCCTACTAATTCCATGCTCAAAATAATTACCACTCTGGTTATTAGATCATGAGGAAAGATCTCTCAGGAATGTGATTAGTACCCTGATAACAAGATTCTCGAGAAAGATCCCTTCCGCTAAGTGAAGTCTCAGCAAGAAGTTGGGCATCTCTGCACCAAAAACACCCTGTCCAAACACTGAATGGTCCAGGATGCTGATGGCCTTCCCAGCCTCCAGGACTGTGAGCTATAAATCTCTGTTGTTTCTAAGCTACCTGTGCTTTGTAGTTCATTATAGCAGCCTGAACAAACTGAGACAACATTTCTCCCTTAGATCTTATACCTTTGTCCCAGGTCTTACCAGCCTAGATTTTTTTTTGCCTGACTCTGCCATCGTGCCCGATTTTTTAGTATTTTCTTTGACCCTGCCCTTCCCAACATACACAAAAACACTACAAAAGGGGGATTAGAACTAAAAGGAAATCAATAACCAAACCACTTATCTTTAAATTTTTTAATTGGATAACATAGCATTTGTCAAATAGGGTGCTAGATGGCAAGAAGTCTTGTAAAATTTTTTGTCTTTTGGGGAAGTAAGGGAAGGAAATATTTTTTTAAATTATGAACATAATCTAAGCTTATAGGAAATGGAAAGAAACCATGTAAATAAATTATATATTAGTATAAAATTGATATTTATTAATATAGTTTATCCAGAAGTAACCTAATATTTTTATGTATTTTCCTTCAGGCTTTCTTCTATACAAGTAGAAAAATATATTTGTGTATGTGACTTAAAACTGGGGTGAAAATATATATATATATATATATACACATATATATACTATATATAGTAATTTTGCTATTTATAGCAAAAATTAGACCATAATTTTTATTTATTCTTTTATCATGAATATAATTTTGCATCCTCAATTTTTTATGATCATAATCTTAGTGGTTTTTGTTTATTTTCCTTATTTGGAAGAACCATGTTGTAATTGCTCTTCCTATCATCAGACATACTAATGTAATAATAAGAGCTACTATTTATTGAGCACTTTGCAGTTTCCTATTATTGTGACAGTAACTTTACCTGCATTGTATTTTTATTCCTACAAGTATGTTAAATCATATGAAATATATTTTTGTTAGCATGATGCTCTAGCCAACTGAGCTAACTGGCCATAGTTCATATTTATATTTTTAATAAATCTTTTCCCTCTGTTTCTTTTACCACTCCTCCTTATGACTAAAACGATGTTGCTTCTGCACTTTTATATTACATATTATATCATGATGATCAGAAAGATTTATTCTTTTCTTGTTCACTTGGCTGTGTCCTTTATTAGAAATGTACCCTAATTAAATAAATTGAACTACTTCAAAGTCTAGCCATGGGAACATCACAGAGTTCTTTGCTTTCTCTAGGTTCAAGATGTTCTTCTCTTTATTCTTTTATTCTCTGATCTAACTCTCCAGATTACTCCTTTGGATAAGTTATTTTTATTATGATGATGGGATAGGGTTGAGTATATGTCCACTCAATATTCCTATGTAAACCAACACCAGAGGAGTAGAGAGGAAGGAAATGGCTCCTTAAGCATGTATGGCAGGCTATTCCTACTGTAAAACATGTTACACTCAATTCAATCTCAATAATCCTATGGAGCAAAAATTACTATCCTCATTTTACTGATGATAAAATGAAAATTTAGATGTAGTAGTTAATTGCTTGTGGGTACACAAAAATGAGATGTAGAATTTTAATCCAGGTCAGATTCCTGGGCAGGGATTGACTTTGTACCAAAATATTGGGCAGAAGTTTCAGTAAACAGGAAGCAAGCCTTGCATGTTGAGTCTCCGTCATTCTTTTTTCTTTTTTTCTTTCTTTCTTTTTTTTTTTTTTTTTTTGGTGTGTGTGTGGTACTGAAGATGGAACCCAGGGGCATTTTACCTCCAAGCTACCCCAGCCCTATTTTTTATTCTTTATTTTGAAACAGGGTCTCACTGAGTTGCAAAGAGCCTCATTAAGTATTAGCTGAGGCTGTCTGCAAACCATGATCCTCTTGTCTCAGCCAAATACTGGGATTACAAGCATGTGCCACCATGCCTGGCTCCTCATTCATCTTCTAAACACATCTTAATATCCTGCGTTTTTACCTTAATGTTTTTCTCCCAACAAAGTACAATATCCTCTATGTTGACTGAATGTGGTGGTGCACACCTGTAATCCCAGTACTTGAGAGGCTGAGACAGGAGGACCACAGGTTTGAAGACAGCCTCAGCAAGTAATGAGACTCTTAATAACCAGAGACTTTGTTTTAAAATAAAAATAGGGCTCAGAGGTAAAATGCCCCTGGGTTCAATCCCCAGTACCACACACACACACACACACACACACACACACACACACACACACAAATGTCCTCTATGTCATCCATACTTTTCTGCCTGGATTTCCCTCTGCTGTTCTTTTGCTAGATGGTGTCACTTTAGACAAGCAACTTAATTCATTGAGCCTTGACTTCCTCATTTCTAAAATTAAACACATTTAAGTTTTAAGACTCTCCAAGTCTATGTGTAAGGAGCAACACACTTACCATCCATCAGACAAATGGAGGGATAACTAGACTGGTAACTTGTAAATTATAGAGACCTTTAAGAAAAATCACAGGCTCACTGAGTAAAATATATTGCAGGGCTCTGTAAATATATAAGGTCAAGGTAAAATAAAATGGAATTTATAACTGGAAACCAAAAATAAAATATATAGTGTGTCTATAAAGAATCTACTGCACTTACATCAGTTGGTTTTGTTCTGGCTTGATAGGTGGGGGAGGTATATTTTTGTTGTTTTGTATTGAATACAGAATTAGCTCTGGGGATTGAAATCACATTCAAGCCTATATTTTAACCTCACAGGATCCATGAGGTCCTATTTTGTTAAATGTGTTATTAAAAACAATAAACACATAACAAAAAGCCATGGAGTCATCTTTAATTAAACCACTCATTCTTTCTATAGCTATGGAAAAACAAATTTTAAGTAGCATATGTTTACAAAGGAGTTTATAACTGTCCTGTTATATGCTTTGAGAATCAAAACACAGTGCCTTAGAGAAAATCCATTTATGTTTTCAAGATTTCTATTTCTAACATAACAAAATATTGTGGGTATTCAGGAAAACTATTTTCCTGTCCCTTAAAAAGGGAGGAGAGGGAAGTAGGACTCTACCATTGTACATAAATCTCTCAGAAGAGCCTCCAGTTAACTCCACCATCAAAGCTGCTCCTTAAAGCTTGATAGAAATGAGGCCACCCTAACTGAGAAATAATAAAACACAGGTCCACAGAAGATCGAAAACGCAATCTGCTTTCATCTCAGGAGGCTGGAATATTGCCTCTTAAATTAAAAAAAATTCAGGCTATAGAAGGAATGTAGCTACTGATTGCTTGATCTCTTAACCTTCTGACATTTCATATCGAGAAAATAAAATTGATGCCATGAGCAGCAGTCTCAGCAACACAGAGCCATGATGACATGGTGCCAGACGAAAGCCGTGGAGTATTTATTAGGCAGAAAGTAGCAGAATAAAAGAGAAGCCAGATACAGAATTATTTTTAAGGGACAGTTTTTAAAAAGATAACTATTAAAGGGCATTATGTCATAGGACTGTGTTAAACCACCCTGCACAATCATTGCCCTAAGCTGCAAACAGGAATCTTTCTTTTTTGTTGAATAAGAGTATTCATGTCTGTGTTTAATCAGTACAAGAAATGTTCAGATGCTTTTAAAAGAAAGACCTAGAAATAAAGTTCATTGGAAAACCACTTTGTCAGGGAAGAACAGGTGAGTATATCTCCAATAATAGCCATTCGGAGCCGGGAGTGGTGGCGCACACTTGTAATCCCAACATTCAGGAGGCTGAGACCAGAGGGTCGCGGTTCACAGACAGCCTCAGCTACTTAGTGAGGCCCTCCATAACTTAGTGAGTGAGACCCTGTTTCAAAATAAAGAATAAAAAAAAATAGGGCAGGAAGTGTAGCTTGGAGGTTGAATGCCCCTGAGTCCCATCTCCAGACCTGAAAAAAAAAAAAAGCCATTCGGTGGCTGAAGAGGAAAGAGACAAAGACACAGCCCATAGATTATAATGGCTGTCCATGTACAGCAACGCATGGAGGAGCATGACCACCCTTTTTCTTTGGTGGGCAATGCTGCCTATTTCTATGCTCCTGCCCATCATAATGGAGTGAGTGTGAGATCCTCACTTATGAACTGAATAAGTGAAAGGGAAGCGATAGTGAAAAGGCTGTTACGACATGAGCACTGGAGCCCTCTTAAGATCGGCTCACACAGTAAAACTGGAAGGGCAAGCTGAGTGCTGATTACGTGAGCTCTTCAAGCACTGCCCAAGGCCTCCAGGAACCTTGCATGCACTGTTTGCCTCGTGAGGAGCAGGCTGGTCCGGTCAAAGGGATGTCTCTGGAGTCCCACAGACCTGGCTTCACATTCTAGCTCTGCACCTAATTGCTACTTTCACTTCTTGAACTTCACCTGGAAAATGAGGACAGTTTTCCTAGTCTGCGAGGTTATTGTTCGAACTGAGCTAGTAACTGTTAATAAAGTATTTCAAATGAGGCTGTGCCCCAAATTATTATTATTAGAAGAAAAATCATAAACTTATAAAGTATACATGCCAGAGACATTCTTGTTTCAGAATCTTAACCTTTTCTAGAGAGAGCTGAGACTCGGCGAGCTTTAGAGGGTGGACACTACCATTCCTGAGTTCTGAGGCTCTTCACACAGCTCCTCCAAGCCCAGCAGTTCCCCAAGTTCTGCTCCGGAGCTACCCAGAGAACAAGACAGGGACAAAGAGAAAAAGATCATGGGTTTCTATTTCACTTCAACAGCACCACTCTACTTTTCCGCCTTTCAAAAGATGGGCTTTCGTGTTAATAGTCATTTGAAGAAATAGTAGCATGGTCAAAAAGAAGCTAAATAAATAAATAAATAAATAAGCAAATAAACAAAATGTTGCACTTGGCTGGCAAGTCAGAAATCTGCAGGGCAGGCCAGCTGGCTGGAAGTGCTGACTAGAACTGATGGTGTGTCCTGGGTCTGAAGCCAGCCTCGACACAGAAATTTCTCCTCAGAGGGCCTGAGTATTTTCTCTTAAGGCTTTAAACTGATTGGCTTAAGCATTATGGTTTACATATTGGATTTAAACATTATGAAGGGTAATCTGATTTACTCCGAATCTACTGATTAGAGTATTTGTTACATTTAAGAAAGACGTTTATAACAACATTTAGACTGAGGTTTGAGCAAACACCATCACCTAATCAAATTGGTATTTAAAATTTAGCATCACATTTATCATGTGAAGACATGTTAAATCTGTTTCTTTGTGGATTTTTCTCAATTTTTATTTCTGTTGGGTTCATTTTCTTTCACTGTGTTGTTGTTCTCTTGGGTTTTGTAGTGATAGTTTGTCTTACTGGTTATTTGAGTCGTTGCACACACACCCTAATGCAGCACTTGAGTTTATCTACAGGTTAGCTATTGCCACATAGACCCACAGATCTCAAATTTAGTGGCTACAAATACCAAACATTTGCTTGGTTGACAATTATGTGGCTCAGTACTTTTCACTGAACTCAGTTGAACAGCTCTAGTCTCAAATGGATCTGCCCATGTGACTGTGGTGAGCTGCTGGGTCAGTTGAATGCTGGTTGATGTAGGATGATGTCAGCTGGAATGGCCCATCTCTGCTCCAAAGGGTCTCTTATCCCCTAATAGGCTAGCTAACTCAGGCCTGTTGATAAGAGAAGACAACGGTCCCTAAGGAAAGAAAAAGCCTGTGAAGGATATAAGGATATATCATCCCAAAATATGACAAATTAGTATATTGATTATTTCAAGCTGAAATCAATTGCTTGAGAAACTGTTGCTACAGAAAAAGATGTTTCTTCTGCCTTTTTCTACATACAGCAAGCCAGAATAATTTCTTTGAGAGAAGTGAATTTCCCACACCTGGGTGAGAAATAGCCTTTATCACCAGAGACCAGTAATTGGGGCTGCAATGGACCTGAATAAATAAGCTCGCTCAAGCCACCCTTTGTCTTCTGCAGCGTCATGCTCCCTCATATATCTCTAGAATTTACTGCCCTTGTCCAGAGATCCTTTTGTCCTGTCATTTTTTCACAAACTTATTATTCTTTGCCTATAAGGTGTAAAAGTATCTGGCTTTGGCCATCTCTTCAGATTTTACTATCTTGAAGAGATCTCTGTGTACATATAAAATTAGTAAAGCTTGTATGCTTTTCTCTTATTAATCTGCCATGTGTTAATTTAATTCCTAGATACTATCAAAGATCCCACATAAGAACATAGGGGATGAAATAGAGATGATTTATCTCTCCCTCTTCTCTCTCTCTCTCTCTCTCTCTCTCTCTCTCTCTCCCTCTCTCTCCCTCTTCTCTCTCTCCCTCCTCTCTCCCTCCTCCCTCTCTCTCTCTCTCTCTCTCTCTCTCTCTCTCTCTCCCTCTTCTCTCTCTCCCTCCTCTCTCTCTCTCTCTCTCTCTCTCTCTCTCTCTCTCTCTCTCCCCCCCCTCTTCTCTCTCTCCCTCCTCTCTCTCTCTCTCTCTCTCTCTCTCTCTCTCTCTCTCTCTCTCTCTCTCCAAGGCCCCCTGAGGTCCTCAACTTTCAAAGAATAGAGAAATAGGGCTGCCTCTTGATAGGAGATGCTGCAAGAGACACAGCTGTGGGGGAAATTGCAGCCATTTTTTAGAGCAACCTCCCACAGCTCCTCTCAAGTATTTTTGAGAATCCTCAGAGGGTGTTTCCTCAACAGGACAATCATCTCCCCAGTCAAACTGACACAGAATATACCCTCAAGGATTGTATTTTCCTTTCCTGATTCACTTGGTCACTGCTTTGAGGCCATTTAAATCTTTACAAATACAGGTAGCCTATCATTTCTGACTTAGACCTTTATCTTGTACTATTCTTTGCACTGGGAATCCTAGAAAGATTGGAATAGAAAAATAAAAGGAACCTTAATCTATGGCCTTCCTTTCAAATCACAGTTATTAAGAATCTCTTTCAAGGATAAATATTTCCCTTTTGAAGAATAGATGATCTTAAATCTGGTCATTTTTAGGCATAATCTTCTATGTTACTGCCTCTTAACCTCTTTTCATTATCATCCTCCCCCACATCAAGACTCTTAGTTTTTCCTAATCATCACCCACATGACATTTCAGTACCACAGATCTACTGTGTAACTCTATGTGCTTTACCCATGAAAAGTGTAAGGTACTTTTGTAATCAAGTTTCACCAACTAAGTTATACCCCATTGAGAGGGAGATGACTGTTATTGGAAAAACACACTCAAAATTCTCACAAAAGTCTCTCCTCTCCTCCAGCACCCCGCCTCCCTGGCTCTCCCCGTGGTGCTGAAGAATCCGGCCAGGATTTGCCTGTATTCAACTTTAATCATAACTCCAGGGCTGCTGACACCAGCGAGTCTGTCTTCGCATGACAAACAGTAAAAAGAAAGAGTCAAGTGGGATTTCATAAATAAGGCTCTACTGACAAACACAAGCCAAGGGGAAAGAAATCACTAGTTATAACTGAGGACTAAATCACTGCGAGAGGTGATCAGACCCAACACCCAAAGCCCTGCCGCTCCCTGAGAAACTCCCAGCATGGTCGGCTAAGGGAATGGCTTCGTAGCCAACAATTTTCTTGAGATTTCTGTGTGTGTGTGTGTGTGTGTGTGTGTGTGTGTGTGTGTGTAATGAAGCAATTAAGCATAATTTGGGTGTTAGTTGGTATTTACTTTCCCCTAAGGAGCATTTAGAACTCTTCTAGTATCTTTACATCATTAAGCTCATTCCACAGTGCTTCATTCAATCTCACCTCCAGAAGTAATGTCTTTTTGTTGGTCTTCAAGTTTATTAACTTTTATTCCTTTGCTAAAACTCTGTAACTGATTGTTTAGGAAATGACATAAGGATCAAACCCTTTAAGGATGTTATAAATTTGTACAGGGATGTGTACATGATGTTTAATCAAGAAAATATTACACATGTGTGTATTTGAAAATACTACATTATGACACAATTTTCAAACTTTAACCATAGGTAATTTAAAAAACTATCAATAGGTAAATAGCACACAGACCTGCTGATCTTTTTTTTCCTTTTTATTTATTATTTATTTTTTTACTGAGAATTGAATCCAAGAGTATTCTACCTATGAGCTATACCCCCCCAGCCCTTTTTATTTTTTATTTGGAAACAAGGTCTAAGTTGTTGAAAGTCTAGTTTCCTGAGCTGGTTCCAAACCTGGGATCCTCCTTTCTCAGCCTCTCAAGTACTGGAATTACAGGCATGCATCCCCACACCTTGTTGGATTTTCTAAATGAAGTGATTAAAACACCCTCTCAGGCCAGGCGTGGTGGCCCACGCTTGTAATCCCTGCGCTTGGGAGGCGGAGACAGGAGGATAGCACAGGTTCAAAGCCAGCACACTGGCTTAAGAGACCCTGTTTCCAAATTTTAAAAAGTATAAAAAAAATGGGTCTGGAAGTGTAGCCCGGAGGTAGAAGGGTTTCCAGGAACCCCAGTACCACCAAAAAAAAAACACAAATCAAAACAAACAAAAAAACACCCTCTCAGATCAAGAACTGGTTCTTTTTGGTAAGTTTGATACATCTGGTAACATATTATTTCCTTTCATGTTGGCATTTTAACTTGAATCAAAATCTTTGCTGAGTTTTCCCAACACTGATATTGTTAAGAATTAGAGATAAAGAGCAATGACAAATGTTCATTCAGTCAATATATGCTGCATCCTCAGGCCATTAAATAACAGCATTGTCTGTATCTTCAAAGAATGAGAAAATCCTGAAGCAGGAGCCTGAGACTTCATGGTTAAGCAGGATTAAGTTAACTGTCCTGAACTTCTTGAAGCATGAAGTTCTCCATTTGATATCCAAGCCCTTGGGTAGAAAAAGAGTGGGGCTGGTATAGCGACATCTGTGCTTCAGTGGACTTTAGGTGATGACTGATGAGAGATCAAAAGTGGTTCTGACTTAAGTGTAACAAAAAAGAAAGGGAAAAAAAAAGAGACATGTAGGAAGAAGTAGAAAGCAGCCCTCACACTACTGGTAAAAATAGAAATTGCTGCCACTTTTCTAAAGGGAAGGGTAACAGAATTTATCATAATCTTAATGTGTGCATACTTTAACCAAGCAAATAGACTTCTAGAAATTTATCCTAGAGAATTAACAATGAACTGAGAGCAGTGGCACACTCTAATCCCAGTACTTGGGAGGCTAAGAGTGAAGAATCACAGGTTTGAGGCCAGTCTCAGCAACTCAGTGAGATACTCACCAACCTAGCAAAACCCTGATTCAAAGGAAAAAAATAAAATCTTAAAGGCTGGGGTTGTAGCTCAGAGGTAAAATGCCCATGAGTTCACTCAACAGTGTCCCCCCCCAACACACACACACACACACACACACACACACAATTAGAAATGAATGTGAGCCGGGCATGGTGGCGCACGCTTATAATCCCAGCATTGGGGAGCCTAAGACTGAAGAATTGTGGTTTGTGGACAGCCTCAGCTACTTAGTGAGACCCTGTTTTAAAATAAAGAATCAAAAATAGGGAAGAGAGCCGGGCGTGGTGGTGCACAGTTGTAATCCCCGCGCTTGGGAGGCGGAGACAGGAGGATCGCGCAGGTTCGCAGCTAGCCGTGCTGGTTTAAGAGACCCTGTTTCCAGATAAAAATGTATGAAAATAAGTCTGGGAGTGTAGCCTGGAAGTAGAAGGGTTTCCAGGAACCCCAGTACCAAAAAATTAAAAATTAAAAATAGGGAAAAGGGTGTAACTCGGAGTTTGAATGCCCCTGGGTTCCATCCCCAGACTCACCAAAAAAAAAAAAAAAAAAAAGATTTAAAGATTTACTATAAGGGCAATAATTGTAGGATTACTTATGATGCTTTTTATTTCTTTTTATTTTTATGTGGATCATATTGAAAATGGCATACATTCAGACTGTGCTTGGTGCCCTCTCCCACCCCCTACTTCCCCTTCACCCCCTCCCAACAGTGAGTGTCCAGGTTGACCATGCTACATTCATACATTTACACATATTCGAATGTAGCTCCTCCAGTAACCAACCTTAGCCTTCTTCATATCCTACTCTTCCATTTCAGCTTTGCTGAGGTTTCCCCTCCATTATCTGGAGTCCCTCTGGTATTCCTAATACTCCCTGGTTTGGGCAATATTAGAGAAAACATATGTTCCCTTCTCTTTCAGTGCTTGACTGATCTCACTTAACATAATGTTCTCCAGGTCTTTCCATCTTCTTGTGAATGACATGATTTTGTTCTTCTTTATTGCTGAGTAGAATTCCATTGTGTGTATTTCCCATAATTTTGCAATCCATTCATCTGTTGTTGGAGATCTAGGTTGGTTTCATGTTTAAGCTATTATGAATTGTGCTGCTATGAACACGGGTATGCATATGTTACTGTAGTTCTCTGATTTCAACCCCTTTGGAAAGATACCCAGGAGGGGTATAGTTTTCTAAGGAATCACCACACTGATCTCCATAGTGGTTGAACTAGTTTGTACTCCCACCAACAGTGTCTCACTGCTGGGAAACCCTTAAATGAACTAATGGCAGATCAAAACATTTCCATACAAAAACAAGTCACAAAACTATATGCAAGATAATTTCAAGTGAAATAAGCCAGTCAGGAAATGACAAATAGTGTATTCACTTCTGTGAGGGACTAGTCAAATTCATAGACTGGAATTACAACGGTGATTGCCAGAAGCCAAAAGTGATGCCAGAGACAGGAACTTCTGTTGTGGTGACAACAGAAATGACATGGAGCTGAGGAGAAGGACCACACAGCAGAGCTTCTGAATGAGGATTTCACCTCCAGGAGAGGGGAGACAGCAATGATGGAGAGAGAGCGGGTACTCCCCAAACAACAGAAGGGGCAAGCTTTTAAATGGGATCCTGGGGTAGGAGAGAGTCTACTAGTGATTTTTCTCTAATCATGTGTGCAGTTCTAAAAGATGTTTGGTTTTTGTTTTTGTTTTTGGTTTTGTTTTTGTTTTTTCTCATGCATACATCCTGGCCTTAAGGGCCAGATGGTCAGTGCAACCCAGGGACTGCTCTATTTCTTCTGCTGGCACTGCCATCCTGCACAATGCCCTGGCTCTGTGGGAGGTTGGGCTGCTGTGACTGCTGAGAAAGCACCTGGGTGGGGGTGAAGGAAGACAAATTCCATGCTTTTAACACATAACCCGGCTAGAGCCCAAGAGTGTATCTTTTTTCCTTGTGTAGTGATCTGCCATAGTCTCTTTCTCCTTTAGTTTATATTTGGGCACATTATAGCAGAGCCTTCCTGGCTTTTGTGATGTACCTGGTGTCTGTGGTTGGGAAGATGTTTGGGAAAGTGAGGATGTAAGGAAGAATGGGCATCATAGTTTTTATGGGTAATAGGTCCTGAGTTAAGACTTCAAGAGTGCACGGTGGCTCTGGACTGTCTCAGAAGAAGAAAGAGCTAGGAGAAATGGGTATAGCACTTTAGCAAGAGAGGAAGATTTCCAGAGGTTGGTTGCACATCAGTGAGAATGTACTTAACATTACTGAATTCATATTAATTTCATCTCCTTTTAATGATATTTAAGTAGGAGTTACAGTACTCATTCATTATACAGATAAGGAAACTCAGGAAGAGACACCAAACACCTTGAATTGTACAAGGGCTTAAGTCCAGCTCCATCTGCTCCAGAGCCCACCTCCCTGTACCGCTTCTCATGGCTACAGAATGATCAAGACTGCTGTGCTGGATTCACTTCTTTTTGAGGTACTAGGGATGGAACCCAGGGGCATTTCTACCTCCCAGCTACACCCCCAGCCCTATTTTTTTATTCGTTATTTTGAAACAGGGTCTCACTGAGTTGAAAGGGCCTCACTAAGTAGCTGAGGCTGTCCACGAACCGCGATTCTCCTGTCTCAGCCTCCCAAATGCTAGGATTACAAGTGTGCGCCACCACACCTGGCTCATCATTTCTTTCTATAACAGAAATTTTGACCCGTCTTTGTCAGGATATTATTTTAAAATAATTTTCATCCCAGTATTTCTCACCCTACTTGTAGAAATTCAAGGTCTTGAGCTTCTTTGTCCCTGAAGAGAGAGATGAGAGATCCCTAAGTAGTACAGGGCTGAGGAGACTTTCCCAATTGTCCGAGAATTCTATGAAGTCGAAGACAGACAGGATGTTTGGAAAAGGCTTTATTAAAAAAGAATAGGTCCTCCATCTGCAGCACTTCCATCCTTCCACTCACTCAGCCGGTAAAAAAAAATAAATCAGACAATGAAGGAATTTTAGAAGGGAAGCAGCACATGCGCATGAGATATATATATATATAGATAGAGATATATATAGATATATAGAGAGGGAGGGAGGGAGGGAGAGAGAGGGAGGGAGAGAGAGAGAGAGAGAGAGAGAGAGAGAGAGAGAGAGAGAGAGAAAGAGAGAGAGAGAGAGGAGCAGCCTTGATATCTGAGAAAGGGGCCTGCCACCCCAATTTCCAGGCCTCAGTTGCAGAGTCAATGATTTGGAGATCTAAGTATCTAAGTAGACGTGGATTATAGAGAGTTTAAGGGGAAAAAAAATCACTGTGCCTGGAGAGGTCATGAGAAGCTTCATTGTAATACTGAAAAAGAGAAAGTTTGGTCCTGAAGAGACAGAAAAGGACGAGCTTTTTAGAGGTGACTGACAGCCATCCAACCCTGAATCCTGGGTTGGACAACCAAGGCAACTCCCTGCCTGGGCCACACATTCAGAGGGAGGCCTGGGATGTTGCACCTTAACTCTGTTTTCTGAATAACCTTAAGTTTAATATTATTATACATTATCTGGGTTCTAATCTATCGCAGTCCAGATGTGGGAGAAGTGGGAATGTGTAAGTGTTGTAGCTGCATGATGAATACTTTGGAGGTTCACTATGGTCTATTTTTTCATTTGTTTAAATTTTTATACTTTCTAATTTTAATTTTAAAACTCTATCTTTATTAATATCCCAAGGGTCCTAGAAAATGCCAACAGTGCAGAAAGAGCTGTTCTTCTTATGACAGAATGAGGACTGATTAGTTCTTCCCAGTTTCCTTGGAGACCCCAGGGTACCAGAACAATTCCATCTTCTTTTTTACTGTGTGCAGGTGCTGGTTTCTTGTGCATCATTAGTCTAGAGGTGAGAAATCATAACCTCTCTTCCTAAATCCAGAGACAACAAGAGGCAGCACTAAAGCTTGCTTTTGTTTAGTCCACACCCTGTGAACCTACACTCTGTCTAAAGCCCACTCAACATAGGAAGAGGGGCTTGACTCTCATCTCACTCTTGAACTCAGATTTAACAGAGACTTAGGTGTCTAGTCATTGTCATGGGCTATGCAGATCCACACATATTCCTCTCCATGTGAACCACAGATTATATTTATGAAATTGTTGGCTTAGATTAGGACATCATATTTTTGCCAATGAACAACACATAAGTAAATGTAATGTGGTTTTTCAATTATGAGTAGGATTTGAAGTCACACTAAACCATATTTGAACTCCCACCCTACCAGATCTGTGACCCTTGCTAAATCTTTAATCAGTATGTGCCTTGGTTTCTCTATAAATAAAGTAAACATATGGCTCATTTAATCATAAATGAACTTAGAATACTTAACATAATGCCAAACACATATCAAGTGCCTAATAAATGCTCTAATAAACAAAAATTCCCAGAAAGCTGAAAGGACAAGACTACAATAAGCACCCATATCTAGAGACATGATTAAGGAAAGATAGTCTCCCAGGTAAAGAACTACTATCTTCTTTGTGTTATTCCTGGAAAAAAAAAGTATGATATAATCCTAGAAATAGAGAAAAATAAGGTACTGTAGACAGTATGATAGTTAAGTGTCAGGGGGTAAGATAAGCCTATCAGAAAGGATGTACATTCTTTTGAAAATCTAAGACACCAAGAATAGATTGACCTGGAAAGAGATTTACTAAAATAAATTTATATATGTATATGTGTGTGTATGTGTTGTGTGTCTGTGTGTTTGTCAAAACACACAGACACACACACAACCTTTATTTTTGGAGGAAGAAACTCTTTTTAGTGTTAACATTTCTACAGAGAGGGAGCTGGGATAAAAATCTATGAAGTCAGGCTCTTAAACTTTGTGTTTAAGCCCCTTATATGGCTTTTTGTCCAGTGAATTTGTCTTAGTAACTTGGAAGCCTCTAAATCGTATTTGTCAACCTGGCCTTGATGGTCTAGCAAAATGAATCCTAAGCCGATAACTTGGCCTACACCTAAGTAATGCACATTCAGACACAAATGACTCAACTGAGCCATGCAACACTATGGGCCCCTTGTTGCTTTTTCTCTGGAGGCCAGTGACATCATCAGCTAGACATGCCATGACATGGGAGGACCCCAGGCACAAAGCAACAGTCACAGACCTATTTTCTGCCTGGAAGAAGCACAGGGAGCCCTCCTTCCTCACTCAAATTTTCATCAGCTGGTAAAAACTGCATTCCTTTTTTTCTTTGAAGAAAAGGAGCTATTGAATTCCAACCCCAATGTCTTTTATATGGAAATCACAGAGGTACTGGCTTTCTTTGAAAAGTTTGTTTGCAGTATCTGGAGTCTCATCTCCTTCAATTCTGAATAGCACATGTCTGACCTGTCTTTATTCTCAAAACCAAGCCCTGTTTGCCAGCTTCCATTTATGCACGAAATGTATAGTCCTTCGATTTCAAATGGAAAATAAGGTGAATGGGGACAGAATGAACATTTCTGTTTCATCTTAAAAATGTGTTGATAATGAAAAAAATCTCACTGGGAAAAAATCTCCTTCAAATGATAACTAATACTCTATTACTTGACTCTTGGAGATAAATCCCTTTGGTGAACTGGTTTGTTATTTTTGTTTTTAGCAGTAGTGGTATTGAACCCAGGAGCACTCTATCACTGAGATATATCCTCAGCCCTTTTTTATTTTTATTTTGAGGAAGGGTATTGTTAAGTTGCATAGGCTAGGCAAAAACTTGCAATCCTCCTGCCTTAGCCTCTCAAATCACTGAAATTACAGGCAAGCACCACCTCATCTGGTGTTTGGTGAACTTTTGATCAATAGAGTAGGCTCTGGAGTATGCACCAGTGCACTGTACTGGGTGAGAGTCAATTACCAAGTTCTAGTGTCACCATCTGTGACATCAGGCCCTAATGAGGAAGTCTGTTCTTAATGCATACAATTCAAATATGGACTTAACAAGATCTTCTATGTACATGGCTTAACGTGTTTTTTGGTACATGTAAGGGCTTTTACCTCTTTTTCAGCTATATCTACTATAGATGGCTTGAGAAGCTTAGTTTTTTTTTTTACCCAGATATTTTTGTTGATAAGATGTTCTAATGCCAAAATTATTGCCTCAATTATTATTGAAATTGTGGCTTTCTGGTGGCTGTATAATTATTAAAAGAAAACCCTTAGTCAGTCATGGTGGTGCACACCTGTAATCCCAGTACTCAGCCCAAGAAACTAAGACAGGAGGATCGTACATTCAAGGACAGCCTCAGGAATTGAGCAGGATTCTTAGCAACCTAGTAAGAACCTGCTTCAAAACAAAAATACAGCTGGGCGTTTGTGGTGCACGCTTGTAATCCCCACGCTTGGGAGGCGGAGACAGGAAGATCACGCTGGTTCGGAGCCAGCCTCGCTGGCTTAAGAAACCCTGTTTCCAAATAAAAAAATATAAAATAGGTCTGGGAGTGTAGCCCGGAGGTAGAAGGGCTTCCAGGAACCCCAGTACCACCAAATATATATATAGAGAGAGAGCTGGTAATGTACCCCAGAGGTAGAATGCCCCTGAGTTCAATCCTCAGTACCAAATAAAAGGTGGGGAGGAGCTTGGCAACTATAACAACACAATATTAAATGTTGTGATTATCTGGAAGAATCATTTTTGTGACTACTCATGTAGCTTAAAAGTTTTCTGAGATATATCTGTTTATTTCATACTACACATAGTACGCCTACATGGTTAAAAAGAACACAGATTTGAGTCACATGAATATATCATGCTGTTTAACATATGATGTCACTTGCCTCAAGAGAGAAAGTCAAGGACCCCATACTAAAGATGAAGAGGTTGGAATTCAATAGCTCTTTATCTTCTTTGGAGAAAGTGAATGCAGCCTTTGCAAGCTGATAAAAATTTGAGTGAGGGAGGAGAAGCTCCCCGTGCTTCTTCCAGGCAGAAAATAGGTCTGTGATGATTGATTTGTGCTTAGAGTCCTCCCGTGTCTTTGTAGACTGGAATTTAAATCCTGTGCTCACAAATACCAGCCATGTGACTTCAGATAGACAGCCACTCTGATCCTTACTCTCCTTACCTACAAAATAAGAAAAAAAAATAACTACTTTTTATAATCAAATCTTTATGATATTTTTAGTATATTGTATGACCTATTTTGGGCATCAGTTCTCACTGAAAAACATCAAGAAATAAATGAAGAGGGAGCTCATATACATGCCTGAAAATCTCACATTTAAAATTGGTTATTATTGCCAGGCGTGGTGGCACATGCTTGTAATCCTCGTGCTTGGGAGGCTGAGAGAGGAGGATCACGCAGGTTTGAGGCCAGCCATGCTGGCTTAAGAGACCCTGTTTCCAAATAAAAATACAAAAAATATAGGTCTGGGAGTGTATCCCAGAGGTAGAAGGGCTTCCAGAAACCCTAGTACCACACACAAAAAAAATGGTTATTATTGTCATAGGTATTTTTCACAAGAAGTCCCATGTGCTAACAGTTTTTATTATAAAATGAGAATGATGGGGAAAACATACGCCAGCTTGGGATCACAGTTAAGTGTTTCTAATAATGGATAGGTAATCAAGACCCAGGGCCACAGACACTCATTGATAAGCCCCTCATGATCACCATCATTGGAAAAGGAGTTGGAGTCAGCCTTTAGCTTATGTGAAGTCTTAAGGGGATTCTTTTCTTTCTGCTTTCTCTCCAATCTCCCTGGACTGAATCATTCACAAGCAAGCTTTCTACCACCTTTTCTTCTCTAGGCAGCATCTCGCCCATCACTGCCTTGAACTGTGTCTGCCTTTGGACTTCAGAAAGGCAGCTTCTCCTTCCCTTTGCTTCTTATAAACAGGAGTTGCCTTCACATTCACTTGATACAAAAAGTCCTGGTTAACATGGAACTTCATTGGTGATCTCAGCTCTCTCGTGCAAAAAATTCAATTTTTCATCAAAGATGTCTAGATCATGGGGACATGTCTAAGCTCCAGCCACGTCAGCAAACATTGAGAGGAATAAGGGCCAAGCCTTCAGAGATCAGGGAGAGAATGGCCTTTGAAGGTTAGAAGGAATGCACTCATTCTGGGCACACTGAGTGATTGACATTTCCACTGTTCTTCCTCAGCCAACCGGGTCCCAGGAATGGACCTTGGAAACCATTGCTAGAAGCATATGTCTTGAAATATCGGACATATCAGAATGGTAACACTTGGATGCCAGGCAATTTGGGTGGAGAATATCCCTGAATGAACATTACATGGGAACACCTGCCTTCTACAAGCAGAGACATAGTGAGAACACAGGGGTTGGATGTTCTGGACATTTCGTCAGGATAGCTGGGCCACTTAGTAACCCTAGACCTCTTCCCTAACTGACCCTACAGTGCAACTTCTCTTACCAACAGATTCCTAAGGTCAGGACTTCTCCAGGGACCTCCAGACAGGAGACTGACCTCTAGGGATATTTCTGAGTTCAACCCTCAAGATTAAAGAGCAAAAGACAAGCAAATAGGAGACTAGGCTCATGCAATTTTAGGGTTATTTGGAAGTAAAAACCCTGAGAAAATTCTAAACTTGTTAATCTGAGTAGTTAGGTACCAACAACTCACTTTTTATTTGATACAAAAAGCAAAGGGAGCCGGGCATGGTGGTGCACACATGTAATCCCCGCACTTGGAGGGCGAAGATAGGAGGATGGAACAGGTTCAAAGCCAGCCTTGCTGGCTTAAGAGACCCTGTTTCCAAATAAAAATATAAAAATAGGTCTGGGAGTGTAGCCCAGAGGTAGAAGGGTTTCCAGGAACCCCAGTACCACCAAAAAAAGGCAAAGTGATATTATTTTATAATATATACTACACAGATAAAGGAAAATATATAGATTGTATTCTTATAGCCTAGAGTTGGTTTCTCAGCAATGATATTTTGTTTTCCATCTTTATGTATCATTACACAAACTGAATCACATGAATATTTTTGGAGCAACCAGTAAGTATATCATGCTAGATTTTCATTAATATATCTGCTTATTCGGGGTGCCATAACCACAAATCCTCCAAAAATGGGTAGACAGGTGACTAAATACAAAATGAACTAGAAAGTGATGCTCAGAGAATCATGTAATATTCAGATGGGCCACTGAAGAGGAGCGCATGGACTCTACATGGACAGGTGAGGAGGTGCTTCCCAGAACTGAGACTAGAAAAAAGTTTGAACAACTGACTGAAGGGAAGGACAAGGAAGAGGTGGGGAGAACCACATCGCAGAGCCGTGGTGGTTGACTGAGACGGCAGGCTGCAGGAGTCACAGAACAGTGTTCCCCAACATCTCCCTTCCCCACCGCAGCCTGACCCTCCCACCAGCATTAGAACCTGGCTCTGCTTCCGGTACAGAGCACTGCTGATGATGATTTCTTGCTGATAACAGGGAAGCACATGAAAAACCATCTGTTCACTGAGTTTTCCAGTAAGTTCAAGTTCACAAAAAGAAGTATCTATTTGTATATTTGTTTATCATTTGAGAGTCAAAATAATACATACTGTCTTGGTTTGTTTTCTGTTGCCTGAAACAAAATACCAAGACTGGATAGTTTATAAACAACAGAAATTTATTTCTTGCAGTTTGGGAGGCTGGGAAGTCCATGAGCATAGCTCCGGCATCCGCTTAAGATCTGGAGAGAGGCTCCGTTCTGCCTTCCTCTTCTTATAAAGCCATCAGTGCCATCACGAGTGCCTAACTCCTATGACTTCATCTCAAGCTAATTACCTCCCAAGACTCCACCTTCAATTACCATGACATGAATTTAAGAATTAAGTTTCTAAGATATGAATTTTGGGGAAACAGTCAAACTACCCTGCACACATACTAATGCATTCATTCAAGGAATAAATAATCTATTTAATTAGAATAACTGCAGAAAGCAGTGCATTGCCTAATAGAAAAAGTACAAGAAAGCCACCCATGGTGGAGCGTACCTGTACGCCCAGTACTTGGGAAGCTGAGAAAGGAGGATCGCAGGTTCGAGGCCAGTCTCAGCAACTCAGTACGGCTGTCAGAAACTTAGAAAGACCCTGTTTAAAGGTAAAAATTAAAATAAAAATAAGCCGGGCATGGTGGCACATGCTTTGTAATCCCAGCATTGGGGAGGCTGAGACCAGAGGATCGTGGTGCCCAGACAGACTCAGCTATTTAGTGAGGCCCTCTGCAACTTAAGTGAGACCCTATTTCCAAATAAAGAATAAAAAATAGGGCAGGGGGTGTAGCTTGGAGGTCAAATGCCCCTGGGTTCCATCCCCTAACCCGCAAAAAAAAAAAAAAAAAAAAAAAAATTGGTACTATGGTATAGCTCAGATGTAGAATGCCCCTGAGTTCAATCACCAGTATCAACAGTACCAAGAAGAAAGAAAGAGAAAAGAGAAAGATAGGGAGGGAGGGAAGAAGGAAGTGAGGAAGAGAAAAAAGGAGGAAGGAAGGGGTACAAGGATAAGAACAGCACAGAACAGAACAAAGCTCTGGCTGGATCAAAACCAGGACATTGTGCTAGTCCATTTCTTTCTGTGAATTCCTTTCTTTACTTCTAAATCCAGAATATGAGATGTGGCTGTTACTTTTCTTCAAACGAAGATGAAAAGGCCAAAAGAAATGTCTTCATTTTAGAGTATTCTATTCTATCTGCATTTCCAAAACAAAATATAGGTCCATCTGGAAATATAAAAAGAGTAAAAAATAATGCAAAAAAATTTAAGTGCAAATAGATAACATATTCAAACATGTGAAAAGTAAAATGTACAATATTTCAGAGATTTTTAAGCACAATGATTTTGAATAAGAATGAATAATTTAGTGGAAAATTTTTTAAAAGTTAAGCTTTTCTTATTTCTTATGTCAGCAAAGAAGATTTCTCAGCCTTTCTTTTCATGAACTCTAAAAATAGTAATGCACAAGATGTTAGACTTACTCCAACCATGATTTCATTTTCAGTGAAAGAGCCAAGATAAACAAGCAAACAAACAAGAAGTAAAAAATTAATAAAATGCTTGAGTTATGTGCCAGTACATTTAATCAATACTATTTATTCACTAAGAAAACAAAAATGTTTAACATATTTGTTGCATTGAAAGTGTATGAGCAAATAAATAAAATGAGTCATCTTATTCAATGCCCATTTGCTATAAGAATTGATATTGAATTATTATTATTATTATTATTATTATTATTATTATTATTTTGGTAGTACTGGGGTTCCTGGAAACCCTTCTACCTCCAGGCTATACTCCCAGACCTATTTTATACTTTTTATTTGGAAACAGGGTCTCTTAAGCCAGCGAGGCTGGCTTGGAACCTGTGCGATCCTCCTGTCTCCGCCTCCCAGGCGCGGGGATTACAAGCATACACCACCACATCTGCCGTTAATATCTAATTATTAAAATGTCATCACACACCTGATTTTTATCACAAACAATATAGTTGTAGTTTGAACACACAAAGCAGGGTTGGTGATGTAACTCAGTAGTATAGTGCTTGCCTAACACGCATAAAGCCCTGGGTTTGATCCATAGCACCACAAATAAATAAAATAAAATGGGTAAAACACCTGATTGACTTTTTTGTTTTGCAAGCTATATGCTATTTTTAGCTTTATTGAGTTATAATTTATATATAAAAAATAACCTATTTTCAGATTACAATATAATGACTTTTAACAAATGTATAGTATGCATATTCAGGATAATAATCAAAACTGGAATGTCTCCATTTTCCCAACATTATTTCCTCTTCCCCCTTCCCATTTAGTGTCTGCTCTCCACGCCCAGCCAGAGGCAGACTGGTGTGCTTTCTGTGGCTCTCATTTTCCCTTCTACAAATGATATATAAATAGAATCATATTGTAAGTAGTGTTTTGAATCTAACATATTTCTTCTAGCATGCTGTTTTTCAGATCATGCATGTTATTTATCAATAGTTTGTCTTTATTAAGTGTATATATGTATATAGATAGATAGGTAGAAAGGGAGGGGGAGGGATGGAGAGAGAGAGAGAGAGAGAGAGAGAGAGAGAGAGAGAGAGAGAGAGAAAGAGAGAGAGACACCACATTTTATCCACCCATTTACCAATCAATAAGCATTCAACTATCAGCTATTACTAGTTCAGGGCTGTTATGAATAATGCTGCTGGGAACATGCATACACAAGTTGGTGCTTAGACAGATGTTTTCATTTCTCATGGCTGTATACTTAAGAGTAGAAAGGCTGGACTGAATAGTGCCGTATGTTTAACTTTTTAAGAAGCTGCCCAACCTTCCCAAGAGGCTGTTTCATTTTGCATTACTACTTTTAATTGAACTAACCTACCCAGCGTTGCCATAAGCAAAATGCTGCATTTTAAACTTTGTTCTACATTCTGCAAATTTTCTGAGCATCTTCCTCTCAAATCAGGTGCCCCCATGTGCGCGCTCTCTCTCTCTCTCTCTCTCTCTCTCTCTCTCTCTCTCTCTCTCTCACACACACACACACACACACACACACTCCAAGTAATATCCCTTGAGGACCTCTGCCCTTGATTTGAGGACTTAGAGTCAGACAGAGCAGTGAAAAATAATAATACATTGGATTTAGCCAATGAATATAACTGACGATTTTCGCTTACGTGATTAGCTTCCATTTCAAAACCAACCCGAGTGCAGAACAAAATGTCCTTATGGACAAATAAACAAAACTGCCAACAAATCTGCATGGAAACGGAAGATGACCGGAAGTAGCCTGGTTTTAAATCACCCTTACAGGACACCAGGGGATCAGCTGTCTTTTCAAGGAGAGGGAAAAAAAATCTACCCTCAGAAAAAAATTCATACTAAGCACACATTTCACCATTTTAGAAAATGACCATGTAACTTTGTCAGTTCTCCATAAAACCTTGCCTGTGGGCTCTTCAGGGAGAAAGAAAAAAGGACGGTGTAAAGAAAAAGCATTAATCAAAAAATGTATTCCAATGTTTCAAAAATGCTTGTTGCTTTATATAATAAATATAGCAGTTCCGATCACAGCTCTTCATGAAACTATTGCCCTGTGTAATAAGAAAGCTTTTAGCTGGAGAAAAAAATGTAAAAGGGAGAGATACAAGTCGAATGTCTACAAACTTTTAAGAGCTTTTCAAAGCTTTCTTTCTTTTAAATCGGTCTTCAAAGCTGATTTTTTATTACAAACTAGAGAACTATATGAGGGTAACGGAGAAGAAAAATTTCCTAAAGAACTAGCAAAATTGATACCTCTCCACTCTTGCTTCACCCTTAGCATCATCTCTACCCCTTATTAGGCTAAAGAGGGTAATTGCTTTGTGCCACTTTAAAAAAAATCAGTTTTTCCTGAATCAATAGTAATATATGCTAATAAAAATTGCTTTGTTAATAAGAGAATTTAGGAGTAACAAATTTTTCAATTTTTAGCCAGCCACAAAAGATGTCTGACTTTTCTTATTTAGTATCTTTTTTAAAGTAGCTTAAGCTGGGCATAGTGGCACACATCTGGATTCTCAATATTTGGGAGACTAAAAAAGTAGGATAACAGGTTTGAGGCCAGCATGCAGTAACTTAAGGGGACCCTGTTTCCAAATAAAACAGGGCCGAGGTGTAGCTCAGTGGTAGAATGCACTACCCAGCATCACCAAAAATTTAAATTATTATAGAAATAGCACTGAATGGCACAATTCCATTAGATTTGTCCACAATAAGAAAACTAGCTTGAAACAATGTCTTTGGTGTCTGTCTAGGGATGGTGGCTAACTGATCCTCTCACCTGAATGTGTTAGGCCATTTCCTCCTTGTCAGAAACATGATAGAATGTGAACAGGTGCTTTGTCTATGAAAGGGATGAGTTAGACCTAACACAGTCTACTCACAAGGCTCTTACAACTGCTATTAGCTATTTAAAGAACTGGATTGCAATTTCCTTAAAGTATCATAGAGTAAGCAAACAATGCTGACCAATAGACATAAAATAAAATAGGCAAGTAAAGAAAACAGAGATAAGAGAGAGACTACAGAGAGAGAAAAAGAAAGAGAAGAATTTATCTAGTCTTAACTATGCGATTCTCCTTTCAGGCTCAGCCACACTTTATCCTCACATTTTGAGAACATGGATGGCTTTAGGATTGTTCATCAAAGCCTGGTGATATGGGTATATTAATAAAACACAACTGTTAAGAACTCATCATAAAGCAATTTAATTTTTCTACTCCCCAGTCTCCACTTACATTTTATTAGCGATAGGAAAGTTCTTTCCGTGCCTGTGATTGAAATTTCTTTTCTGATCATTTTCATATAACAGAACACTTTATGGTCAATTGAAATGTCAAAGAGCCTCAAATCTTACTACGTAAGATGATTATAATGAAACGAACTATGTGGTAGGATATATAAAAATTAAATCTGTTGTCCATTGCCTATGAGAATTTAGAATGCTATGACCATTTTCGAAAACAATTTGACAATTCTTCACATAGTAAAACATACAGTTACCATATGACCCAGCATTTCCTCCAGCAGGCATATACCTCAGAAAGCTAAAGGGTTTAATATTAAAATTATGCTAGATTTAGAAATAAACTGGGGTGATTTAAATCTTTTTCTAAGAGTTGGAAAAGTTTAAACAACATCAAAATTATATGTTCTTGTGTTCACCTTTTCAAAAAAATCAACCCTTCATTTCATTGATCTTTTGTATTGTTTTTTAGTATCTATTCTGTTTCTTTCCTTACACTAATTTTGGGTTTGGTTTCTTCTTGTTTATCTAGTTCCTTGAGTTGTATTATTAGGCTATTTATTTTAAATTCTTTCTTTCCCTCCCTTAGTCCCTTCCGTATTTCCTTCTTAATATTGCTTTTGTTTTATCTTATACTTTAGTTGTTCTTATGTTGACTTTCCATTTTTACTTGTTGCAAGAAATGTCTTAATTTTCCTTTTGATTTCTTCCTTAGCTCATTGGCTGTTCAAGAACATGTTGTTTAATTTTCATTTATTTTTAAAATTTCTAATGTTCCTTGCTTGCATGATTTATAGTTTTAGTCTATTGTGGTCAGAGAAGATACATGAAATGGTGTCAAGCTTTTTGAATTTGTTTATACTTGGTATGTGGCCAAAAAAATTCTCTTTGGTCTCTCTTTGCTATGTTATTTTATTCAGATCATGAATTTTATTTCTAGTTGTATTGAATTATCTATATTATCTTGTATCTCATTTAGTTTCTGGCTGCTTGCCAGGGGTCTCAGGGCTCACGGCACTCAGGTTAAGCTTCCTGGCTGCTTCCCGGCCTGGAGGAGGGTGGATAGAGCCACTTGGGAGCTTCATGGAGCTGCAGGTGTATCGTTGAGGCCACCTGGCTGCTTCACAGGACCTGAGACAGGTGGCACCTGTCTCAAAGTGGCACCATGCAGCTCAAATCTAGACAGGGGAAGGCAGAACACAGACTCAATTCTTTCTCCAGGGCAATCTATTGGTGTAGATTCCTTGCCAGTTTCCCAAACTGGGCTCAGGGCCTGTGAGAATCACAGGCTTCTCCAAAAGGCAATACATCAGGTGCCCATGGCTTTTGGGGGGACTCCTAGGAGTCTCCTGTTTGCCTTTCCCCACTGTGTGAATGAAGTTCCTATTGGCTCAAAGGTGGCTCAAATTGAAATACAGGACAGTAGATGCTGCGTGCTCTACCCCTTTGTTTATAAAGGCCTCTACGGGTCTCTGTGCCCCATAACAGCTCTGCCACATCTCCTCTGCACCCCACCACTGTGCCTCACTCACCCCAGTGGAACAGTCATTTTATTCTTGCTTTGGTCCTTTTATTGTAAAAGGAATTGCAGTAGGCACAGGGACCTCTAATAAGCATCTTGCTGGTGTCCCGGTTACCCTTTGGTCAAGACTAGAAACACTGAAGCTATTTTTAAAAATATTTTGAAAGATGCCGGGCATGGTGGCACAAGCTTGTAATCCCCACACTTCGGAGGTGGAGACAGGAGGGTCGTGCAGATTCGAAGCCAGCCACGCTAGATTTCGAGCCCCTGTTTCCAAATTTTAAAAAAGTATAAAAATAGGTCTGGGAGTGTAGCCTGGAGGTAGAAGGGTTTCCAGGAACCTCAGTACCACCAAAAAAATATGTATTTTGAAACACAGTCTCTCTAAGTTGTTGAGGCCAGCCTTGGATCTGTGATCCTCCTGTCTCAGCCTCCCAAGTACTGGGATCATAGACATGCATCACCATACCCACCCAGCTCCTGAAGCTATTTTAAATAGAGTCATTTAAAATATTAACATAAACATATTTTAAACTGTCATGTCAAGTTTGGAGAATGGGTCAAAGCTACAACTTCCTCCTCTCTGTCTCTCAAGTCTATTCAGTGTAGGGGAAGCCAGCAGTCATGCTGTGAGTGGCCCTACATGAAGGCCAGCTAGTGAGGAACTGAACCTCCTGCCCACAGCCAGTCCAAACACATGCATATGAGCAGGCAACAGGCTTTACATGTATTTGTTCCTTTACATGAGCTTTACATGTATTTGTTCCTTTAATTTTCATACCTCTTTGAGGTATGTTTTATGATCTCCATTTTGCAGAGAAGGGAACTGAGTCACAAAAAATTTATGAAATCATTTCAAGATTACACAGCTTGTAAGGGGTGGTGCTGGGAAAAGAACTGGCTTTTTTATTTGTGTTATTGATTACACATATTATTACATTATTAGTATTTGTTGGAGGTAGGGACTGGAGAAAGTTAAACAAATGTAGGAAAGAAATGCCTGAATAAATAAAAAATAGTATTATAACATGATCACATTTAACGTTTGTAAAATATAATATGAATATAAAACCATTTGTAACAATAAGAAGGAAATAAAATACAACCAGCAAGTATATCTGAAAATGTTTAGTTGGCTTATTTTATACAAAGAAATAAGCTAATTTGCAATGGTTCTTATTTTATGAATATTTTATTCATGCAACAAATATCTGATGAAAATCTAGTATATGTCAGACAATAAATATCTAATAAGAACCTACTATATATCAATATGAATTGTGTATACATCTGTAGTAAATGTGAAGGGAAACATAATGAGCAATGTATGGTCTCTTTACTCACGCAGCTGGCAGTAGTGGGAGATGGAAATCAGCAAATTTGCCATATAAAGAAATTATGTAACCCTCTTCATATTTGTAACCTAAAAGGACAGACATAATTTGTTTTCAAGTAGTAAAAAAAAAAAAAAGTAATGAAGCATACATTGATATCTGCAAATCCTCAATGCCAACCAACCAACTATGCCAGGCATTCTCAGTTCCTCTTGGCAAACTTTTCCATGTTTCAAGGGTAAAATAATTTAAGTGTGCCTGGCATTACCAAATAGGCTCAATGGATCAAAAAAACTAAACATAAAGGGAATAAAAATCAGATGCAAATAATGTTTGATTTTTAGGCTGTTTTAAGACTTCTAGGTTTCAGTAGAGACCAAGGATTTGACTATAGCAGAAGAAACAAGTATATCTTTTGACCCAAGATTTGTTACAGTGGTTTGGATTTATGTGCTGATACTAAGTTGATAAACACATAAATCCATGCTGCTTCCGTACGGATGGGGACCTTCTGCGGCACCACTTGACAGCGTCCACAAACAGATTGATTAGGACTCTTCAGAACCACTCTTCACATTTATACATGAAAGCCTGTTATGTTAACAAAGCCATTGCCAAATGAGTGTCTCGGAATACCAACTGCTGATTTCACAAAACTTCTCTCAATTAGAATCCCTTTGTGGGAGACAAATTATTTCAAGTAAAGGGAGCATTTGATTATTGGAAACTCTAGAACAAACAGTTCTGTATTCTATTTCTATATCACAAACCACCTTAAAATAGACATGGAATAATATTTTTTGTTTTGTTTTGCTCTTTTTTTGATGAAAGTACATTAAGTCAAAGCACATTCATTAAGTACTTCATTTAAAAATGGGCATAAGAGAAACCAGAGCCTTTTGAGCAGAGCATTTTCTGCCCTCGGTTTCACCACCCTGGAGAATCTTGCAGATGAGAAAGAAAAAAAAAAAGACAGAAGGCACAGAACCTTCCTGAGAGGCACCTAGTTCAATGTTAGGCAGGTAGCACTCGGGTCTTTTCAATGACGGGCTCTCAGTATGCACCTTCTACCATCTGGCCTCTTTTATAATCCCACACAGCAGTTTCCTTCTGTTCCCACCTCAGAGCCTTTGCACCTGCAGACTTTGCCACTAGGAATCTACCACCAACTCTCCTCCAGCTCCACATTTTAAAGGTTCTTCCCCAATTGGCCTAACCAAAGGAAACTTACCCTCCAGACACAGACCTCCCCTCTTTTTTGGGGCTTCTATTTCTTTTAGCAATCATCACTCTCTGATGGTCTCCTCCTTATTTATTTTTTACTTATTTATTGACTATCTTCATCCTTGAAGATTATGAGCTCTGTAGATCAGAAGAAGCTTGCCCAGTCAGACTATCAGACTATGCTATATTCCTAGTGTTTAGAGGCAAGCCTGGCATATAACACTCTCAAGTGATACTTGTTGAATGAAGAGAGAGAGAGAGAGAGAGAGAGAGAGAGAGAGACAGAGACAGAGACATACACACACACACACACACAGAGAGAGAGAGAGAGAGAGAGAGAGAGAGAGAGAGAGAGAGAAATACAGGAAGATGGCAAATGCCCACTGCAGCTCAAGTTGGATATTATCATTGGATTTCCCTTGAAAATTAGCTGATCAGTAAAAAATTGAATTATCTCCCTAATATGTAGAAGCCAGGGAGAAAAAGGGCCATAGAGGGGATTCTAGGGAAGAAGGAGAAACAATAGATGAGCAAATAAGGTGACCTAACTGAGGGAGATGGGAAGGGGAAGAAGGGAATTCCCTAAGGTAAATGATGTACATTCATTAACATATCAAAGTCAATCACTAAACCATGAGGAAGGAGCAGGAGGGAGTGGCATGGGAATTGGGGAAGGGCTACATGAATGATGTGTGCATGTATGACTCTACCATCTTGTACCCCAGTAAGATGTATGACTACAATGCACCAATAAAACAAATGACAAAAAAGGAAACTCGCTTATCTAGTACAGCTTCAAAAATCTGCCCTTTTAGAAGATTATGAGGTGATAATATCACACCGGCTATTTCCATTTGATTCGCAGACTCACATGGCCACTAGAAGCTTTTTACCTCCACATCCTTACATCCTTATTCATCTGTATTTTCTGCCAAATCAGATAAAAAAAAAAAAAAAAAAAAAAACAGAAGCCAGGTGTGATGGTGCACATCTATAATCCCAGTAGTTGGGAGGCTAAAACAGGAGGCTAGCAGGTTCAATGACAGCCTCATGAATAGTGATACTCTCATTAACCTAGAAACATCCTGTTTCCAAATAAGAAATAAAATTGGGCTGGGGGTGTAGTTCAAAGGTAGAATGCCTCTGGGTTCAATCCTCAGTACCACAAAAACAGAGAGAAGAAAGGGTGAGAGAGAATCAGTCATCAAATTCATAGTGCCAATTTTATTTCTCTGCTATGTCTAGTTCATTCCTTCTGTGGACAAGCCACTTAGACATCTCATTACTTCAATTTCCTCTTCTTAACTGTGAGATGAATCCGGCTGCTAGGAAGATGAATGACATGCTATTTCTTTAATGCTGACAGGTGCCATATACATTTTAAGAAACAATTAAGATGTTATTTCCTTTTCTTCTTTTTCATCTTCTGTCTCCCATGCAGTGTCTGGGTTTTTAATCTCCTTCCTCCCACAAATTACAGAAAATCACTATAGTTGTGCAACAGCAGTTGAAACAGGCCCTGGAGGCCCATGTTTGTGTTATAAAGCACCACTATTACCCCTCTGGCACTGAATCTGATGACTACAAGACTACGATGATAATGGCCCTCCAACCTGATTTCTTAGAGTCATTATCTATAGGAATCACCAGGCACCTGGACCACACCGTAGTCATAAAGGCTGAGCAGGTTCTAATCACCAAAACCACAATTATACCAACACTCTGGATGACTCTACTCTTCTCATTATTTTTATCATTTGGGGAATCATCCAAGGCTGTCATAAAAACATCCTTTAGTGTAACTGCTGAAGCATGCCTCTAAGGATTTCATACCCCATGACCCATGCTTCCTTCACATCATTTTGCTTACTTATCAGGGCAAGGAAGGTTACTCACCAAAGCATTCAAAGTTTGCTACAAAAAATTCTGATGATCTCTGTGAAGCTACTCACATGCACACAATGGTATCTATTTCTCACATGTGGGACTATCAACAAAATGAAAAGCTAACTCTGGCTACCAGCTACTTGTGAGGAAGCTGATGGAGACACTGAGTACTGGAGCCTGAAATTCCATGAACAGTTTATAGAGTAGCAGCCAAAGCTTGTCTCCATCCTCCAGAGGCATAGGGTGAAGTCATCTGCCTGCTGGTTCATCCTACAAACAGGTGTCCAAGATGCTGAGCACCTACTGTGGTCTTCAGCACATACTATACCTTGGGGTCTTAGCTTTTCATACATAAGTACCTTACTGATTCAGGAACTTTGAATATGTTTATTCTGTCTGCCTAGAGCTCTAGTCTCCCAAATCTTCAAAAACTTAGCTCTTGCTCATCTTTTTGGCATATCTGCAAATGTGACTTCCTCAAGAGAATCCTCTCTGATCAGCTGCTTTAGTTCAGTGTCTCAGTGTCTGTTAGAAAGTTTTGACTGTAAACAACAGACTATCTGGCCAGAAGTGTCTTTAGCATTAAGACTTTATTTTTTCTCCCCTAGGAAGAATGCTATAAACATGTAGTTCTTAATTGACTCAGATGCTCACAATCCTATTTAAGCCCTGGGTGAGCTATCTGCCATTTTCCTGCCTTTCCCCCTCATGATCAAAAAATTGGCGACCCTAGCACCAGGCATCATGATTGAATACAACCATATCTAAAGTAGGAAAGAGGGAAGGGTTTTCTCTTTCAATACCCCCCCTCTTTCTCTGGTACCAGGGATGGAACCCAGGGGCATTCTGCCTCCAGGCTACACCCTCAGTCCTATTTTGTATTATTTATTTTGAAACAGGATCTTACTAAGTTGCAAAGGGCCTCACTAAGCAACTGAGGCTGGTTGCAAACCTTTGATCCTCCTGTCTCGGTCTCTCAAGTATTGGGATTACAAGCATGTGCCACCACTCCAGGCTTCATGTTTCTCTTTTATTCAGACAAGAACATCTTTCCCAAAAGAGTTCCAGTAGACTCCCACTCATATAGTACTGGGCAGGATTTATGCTTTTACTCTCCAAAGGAGGTGAATTATTTTGGCAAGAGATCAGAGCTGTTAAGTAGGTAATCAACCATGACTACCACCACAGGTTCTTCCATTTATGTGTTCTCATAGCACACTGTACCTTTCCTTTCCTCTGCACCACTTATAACAATTGCCATTACATAATTATCCTTGCTCAAATGTAAATGTCCTGAGTACAGACTCCATCTCACTTATCCATCACTGTCCTATTTCCCAGCACCAGGCCTGGCCTGGATCTAGCCACATAATTTGTGGGACTCACACCAAATAACAATGTAGGACTTCTTGTTAAAAAAAAAAAAGGATATTTGCTATTAAAATCATTAAAATATAAAGTGCTTTTTTCTTATGTAAATTATTAGCATGCATTCTTTTTTTTTACCACTTATCTTGATGTTGCCTGTTGCAGGCTTTACATGCAAATATAAAAAGAATCATCAAAGTTCCAGTTTGGATTTCATAGCCCACACAATCATATGCATATTCTTACCAGAATAGTAGGAATGCTAAACGAAACCAACCCAACTCTTTTAATTTCCAGAAATATGCACATTCTACCTTGAGCTCACTTATGATTATGGGATTACTGAAAGGGAAAGCAACTGCATCGCTTCCAGTGAGCCAACACCAAGAAAAGATATGATGGTATCACCCCTGTTTCTTAGGATACCTATGCCTTTTTTCTGCATTGGAGGCAAGTTTTTGGCTTGAATGGGAAGTCACGTGGGGCTGTCAGCACAGCCACATAGATAGTCCTAGAGGTGACACACTGACCTTGTACTCCCCTGCATTCTCACTGAATTCCCACCACTGGGATTTTATACTCATGGGCATCATACATGCTCTCTGGAAATCGCAAGGACTGTGGCAGGCACACAGGTCATGTGTCTCTTCTCTACTCAGGCACGGGCTCCATTCCCCTATCAGGCTTCACTTTGGGCTCAGTTCATATGAGGCTAGGGACTGTGGGTTTAAGGAAAAGAAGAGAGCACATGTGCTGTGCTCCTCCCATTATGGAGGCCAGAATCATTAGAAAGATGCCAGGAGATGAAGAGCCATTTATATAACCCCAAAGCCACAAGCCCAGAAACATAACTCTAGCCACACTCTATAGGCCTCCGTCACCACCAAGATAAGTCCATTATAATGGATGTATCCACTGCTGGGAATATAACCCTCATCACTCAATTGCGTCATCTCCAGACATTCACAAATGAGCTCTTTAGGGGCTATTTTACATCTAACTATAATACCATCTATGACTGCACAGGTCACACATGCCCATGAAGCTAAGTTTGTCTGACCCATCCAGGCACTCAGTGAATATATGATGGATAAGTGAATGGATGCGTATCGTTGGTCTTTCTGGTAGTTTCCACATATTTCTGATATCTCCTCTGAATGAATTGAGCAGGTGCTTCAATACTTTTCCTGATCATACTAATTTCAGAGGGCAAGTATACTAGGCATTTAGTAGTTCAAGAATGTAGAGACAATCTGGAAGAATAGTGAAATATTGAAAGATTGGACTGATGAGAACTCATCTGGCCTTTAAAAATGAAGTTGACAGTCAAAGACAAAAGGGCTCGCAGCATTATAGGAAACGTGGTGTACTAGTCAGTGTTCTCCAGAGAAACAGAGCCAATCAGAGAACAACACAGAGATTGGCTGTAATAGCTATGAAGGTCACAAATTCCCATAATTTTTCATCTGCAGGCTAGAAAACCAGGAAAACCAGTGGTGTGATTCAGTTTGAATCCAAAGGACTGATGTTATAGGTCACAGCTGAAAAGGCCTGAGAACTAAGAACACAGGGAAGCAGAGGAGGGCTAATAAGTTTCAGAGCCCGAATACGTAACCAGGAGCTCTAATGTCCAAGACAGCAGAAGATAGATGGCCCAGTACAAGAAAAGAGAAAACTCACTTTCCTCCTGTATTTTTGTTTTCCTTGGGTCCTCAACAGATTGGATTATGTCCATCTACAGTGGTGTGAGTGATCTTTACACATTTTAACAATCAAATTCTAATCTCTTCTGAAAACACCTTCATAGAAACACCCAGAAATAATGTTTCTAGGTGTCTTAGCCCAGTTATCTGGATATAAAATGTAAACATCACACTTGAGTTGAAACCTTGGAGATCCAGTGTCTGTGGAGGCAAAGTATTAGCACAATAGGAGACCTGAAGAGGGGCCAGCCAGCTGCATAACTGGGTGCCAACTACATCAGCACTGTGAATGGTGCTCTGAGGAGCTGTAAACTAGTGGCCTAGGCTCCTGAGGAGAACTGCAGAACTGACAGAGAACAAAATGAGTCTGACAAGCCAGAACCCTAGCCAAGTGGGCTCATGTCTAAGGTAAAGCTCTAATTTTATTTTCAGAAACCTAAGTCTCAAACTGGAAATTGAAGCCAAAATCCAAGTATAAAAGCCTACATTCATTGCACATTTATAAGAATTCAGGGGAAAAAACCTACAAAGTACACACACACACACACACACACACACACACACACACACACACACACAAACACACCAAACAAAACCAGAGAGCATGGGAGTTATTAACATTTCATACAAAGAGGTCTTATTTTCTCATCAAAACCATACACTTCTCAAGGGTGAGAGATGTTCTGTGCGGACTTTTCAGACAGAACCATCTATATTTCCATACTGACTTCTCTGTGCAGCTTAGGCAAGCTATTAAACCTCAAAGAGCCTTTCTTCTTATCTGTAGAAGGAGAATTGTAATATCTACCTCGCGGGATTAATGTGATGGCCAAATGTGAACAACCTAGCATAGTGCCTGCCAGGAAATAATTCTCAAAAAAGATAGCGACCACTGTTACAAGTTAGTTCTCAGATTCTCCAAGATAGTCTTATTTCTTAGCCACTTCAAGAAGTTCATGCTATAACACCTTGGGAAAAGGTTAGGCCAGAATGTATATTTTAATATCCAAAGAAACTATTAAAAATATTAGTTTACTTGGTTCAGAAACTTCCAACTCTACTTGATTTTTGCAAAATTAGGTTCTTCCTGGGCAGTCAAACTAGCCAAAATATTGTCCCAACTTATCCTGATATGCTTACTTCCTAACTATCCCTGTGCTATGGCCAGTCTTAACTATCTGCTGTTCCCCTAAATATCACTCATGACTTCCTGTCTGTGATCATGCTACCAAGATGTTAGAACTTACCCCTTCACCCCTCCCTATGCTCCCTGTGAAACTGGTTTTGACTACCTATACTCGCCTGTAATTTCTTTTTTTGTAGTAACTTTTTGCCTTCCCCATTTTATCAAGAAGACTAACATACTTTTTTTTTTTTTTTTTTTTTTTTTTTTTTGCGGTACTGGGGATGGAACCCAGGGACATTCTACCTCCCAGCTATACCAGCTACACCCCCAGCCTATTTTTTTTAATTCTTTATTTTAAAACAAGATCTCACTGAGTTGTAAAGGCCAGTACCACCAAAAAACAACAACAAACAAACAACAACAACAAAAAAACTACCAATCCATTAGGAGGGATCAAGTGCTATTTTAAATTTCAAAGTATTTCCACAAAAGCTATTTTTCACTTTATTTTCCAAATATTGAATATTATTTACTATAGTAGTCACCATACAAGTACACTCCAACTCACCTAATTAAAGGAAAAGGAGGACAAGGAAGAGGAGGAAGAGGAAGATGAGAGGAAGAGGAGGAAGAGGAGAAAACTCCCTTTACTACAAACTTATTGGAAGAGTTGTTTCTACCAAGACCTCTACTTTCATATACTTATTCCAAGTGTCATTCAGCCTGAATCAAACCCTCAAAGATTTTTCTACTGTGATCTCCACATTTTCAAATCCATAGGCCACTTCTCTGTCCACATTCAGCAGCAACCAAAAAAGGTACCTACACCATCCTTCTTGCAATATTTCCTCTCGCCTTCTGTGACATCACATAATCTTGGTTCTCCTTTTTTCTCACTGAAATGCTCTCTTTTCAGACATCTTGTTGGTCATTCCTCTTCTTTCCAACATCTAAGTGTTGGAGTAACAATAACTATGTCCAAAGTCCTCTCCCATGTAATCTACATGATGACGTAGATCTCTAGATTTGTCTTAGTCGTGTCATTTAAGTCCCTGTGCAAACTTTAGGATGACTCAGAAATACGGTGGTCAAAACAACTCCTTACTTCACCTTCCCCACTTCCCAAACTGATTTTCTTCAAGCCTTTACCCATCCCAGAAAGAAGCACCACCACCAACCTGGTTTCTTAGGCCCCAAATCTATCACTTATACCTGATTTCTCACTCTTCTTTACCTCCCATATGCAATCCATCCAGTAGTCCTGTCCCCTCTATCATCGAACATTCCCACAATTGCCCATTTTTCTGCTTGTTCATTTCACCTCATCTCTGATATAAACCATAGTACCTTCTCCCTTGGGCTTACAATAATTCCTGTTTGGTCTTTCCTCATCCATTTTTGTATCCTGCTTTCTTACAAAATATCCTTTATATATATTTTCTTCTAAAAATATGTGGTCTTTTCAAATATATATATATATATAAACATATGTATATATGATCAAATATTGATATAAACATGTATTATATAAATATTACATAAATATATTTATATGTTTATAAATATATTTATATATACATAAAATTTATATAACTATATATTTATATAGTTATAAACATATAAATATTATACATCAAATATATATCTATGATGTATATTTTTATATATATGATCTTTTAACAATGTGTATTAGATCAAAGCACTCCCAATCTTTATTCTACCTGAGAACACCCAGAAGGGCTTCCAACTGCATTTAAAATAAAATCTGGGTGGTCTCAGAGGTTAAAGAACAGCTGAAGATAAGCTACTTCTCTCCATCTTTCCTCCTTTTTACAAAATAGGTCTAATTGCTGTATTGTATTATAATTTATATATCCCTGAGGGGACCATGTGTCTCCATTCATACAGAGAAAAAAAAAATGAGATCTTTCTTCCTTAGCATTTTGGTGTTAATTATTTTCCAATTTTGGAGGACCCATGGTAGTGGAGATCCAGCTTCCACTTTGGATTGCTGGGATCCCATCTGAGACAGAAAGGGTGGGGTTTTAGTGGCCTGCCTGGGCAAGGTAGCCCACCTTCCCAGAGCTTCCCAATCTAAAACCAGTTACCTTAGCATTTAGGATTTTGCTGGAATCTCATCTAAGACAGAGGGAGGTATTTTGTGCCCTGAAAGTTGCCCTTCTTTGCTGCACCCTGTGTGTGTGTGTGTGTGTGTGTGCCTCATGAGGGTGGACTCACTTCCCACCAGCTTGCTGCCCACTGGGAGGGTATTAAATGGGAAGGGGCTTTGCCACCCTTTCCCCTTGCTTCATATCTCCTGTCCAGTTGAGCTGCATGGCCTTTCTCTGTCCAGATGAGGTTCCCTGCATCCCCTAAAGCTAAGAGCTCGGCCAGGAGCAAATTCAGCCAAGCACGCATGTGAGAGCGTTCCTGAGGGCAACTCCTCGGGGTTCAGCCAGGATGGGATGTAAGAGTGTGAGTCTGAGCCACCCCAGACCCTGTCTCTTCTAATCCCACCCTCTCCTTTCTCCTTCTGGATGAGGTAATGCTACCAGGTAATAAAAGACTGTATTTTTCAGAATACTTTTCAGTGATCCAGAGTGGGTGGTCACTGTTTTTAATATTCTGCCTCAGACAGTTGTATTAGCAAGGTAGGGATAGAAGCCTTAAACTGTCAATAAATCAGAGCAAGCCATAAGTAGATTTCTTTTACAGGGGGCCAGTAACAGCCTAGTTGGTTGGAGACTAATCTGGTGACACTAGGACCCTGTTAATCCCATGCCGCTGGAGCTGCACCTGGGACAGTCCGGCTCTCCTTAGCAGTTTGGGATCCAATTTTTTCTAGTTTGAAGAACACATGCCAGTGGAGATCCTATGAGAGAGACGGCATGATTGGAGAGTGCGGGGAAGTTCGCCCTCCTCCTTTGCAACCCTCCAAAACTGAATGGCCCAGCCAGGGGCGTTCAGCTGGGGTGCCTGTGTGCATGGAGCAGTGAGAGTGGCCTCACAGTCTGCCAGAAGGGCATTGCAGGCTCGAAGTTTAGCTACTCTTCCTCTTGCCCTGCCTCTGTCCCTTCTCCCCTGCCTGTCCCTTCTCTATCTCAGTGAGGTTTTCTAGCTGAAAATATTGCCATTTTCAAAAAATCTTATTAATTTGTTTCCTTGAATCCCAAGATACCACTGAGATCAGGCATGGCCTCCTTCTGAGCTTCCTTCCCTGAGGGCTTTCTTATGCAAATGGAGCTGTATCTGCCTGCTGAATGCTGGACAATGCCTTCTGGGTGTGGCCATTCACCAAACAGGCATGCCCAGCTGTTCTCTGGCTGAAAATATTGACTAGGCTTTTTCTTGAGCTCTCCAATAAGTTTACCTATTCAGACTTCTAATAGCTGCTGGGAGTTCGGGGCTGCTGGGGCCTGCGAACTGCCATAGTTTACAGACCCACAGGGTGCACAAGGCCGCGGTTGCTAATGGCAATGCTTCCTAGATGCTGTCAATAAAAGCAAGCTAGCTTATCTCCCTAGAACCTGTTTCCAAATACAGAAAAAAAAATTCACTACCGTTATAGAAATGGGTGCTGGCTGGCATCTCCTGTTTGGGAAGCTTTCTGAAGGTGGGCTATGGACATTTCTTTTTAGATTTAACTTTGTATAGGGCTTTTAAAAGAGTGTCCCATCTTTGATGTGGGCAGAATGGGCAGGCACTCATTGGGCCTATCATGCCTATGCTATTTAAAGGGGAATTTCCCCCTCCCCTGGAGATTCTGCTATAGCTAGTACATGGCGGGGGGATCTCCATGATTCCAGAGAGCCCGTTGGCACTGGCAATCCAGTCATCCACCAGGATCTGGTCCCATTTGGGGGAGGGTTACTGATCTTCAAGATGCAGTGGCTTCCGGCCACCGTTGGCTTGAGTCACCTTTGGCTTGAAAGATAGCCCCACGTGGACACCAAACTGTTACAGTTTTGGCGCCCTTAGAAAGAGGGAAAACTAGAGCTTAGAGTAAAGCACCACACCACAGAGTAACATAGTGGGATGACCCGAAACAAAGTCAGCCCCATGTGGACACCAAACTCTTACAGTTTTGGACTGTGACTATTACCGTCTGGGGGAACTGTCCCCAGGGATCTTTGTTAGACCCCTGGGAATAATTCCCCCCCAAAATCACAAAAACCACGGGTTCTTGTCCTGAGCTAAGGATAGATATGCAATAGCCCAGACCCTTGCTAAAAATTTAAAGGAGTTTATTAAAAAGATAGAAATACAGAAGACATTTTCAGGGTAACATGAGGGGGTTCTTTGAACAAAATACAGCCTCTAGCTACCATGGTGACACAGTGGCAATAGGAAACACTGTAATATAACAGTGCTGGGCAAATCATAGTTCTCCCATAGACTGGGAATATGGGTCAAAGATTCAATAAGAACTTAACGGATCAGTCAAAGCCTTCTAATGCCAATTTTTTTCTATTATTCAGCCTCAAGCCACTATACTAGATACTGGCACCTATAAATGCATTAAACTTCAAAAACAGTACCCTAATGATATAACATATAAGAAATCATCTAAAATCTTTATTCAAATTACCCCAAAACCTATTTCAGTTATCCACAGTACTAATTTCTGGATTCACGTGGCACAAAATAAACTAAATATATTCCACTTTTGTGTGTTTCAGCCTAAGTCAGCAAAACAGGTCTTAACTTCTTACTTAATTGGTTTAGTCTAACATCATTTTAGGTTTTCTTAGTTATAATTCTAAGAGAAACATCCAAATGGTGGAAGACCCTATTCCAACCTCAGTAGTTGTCCCAGGAGACTGTTTGTGTATGGGACCCATGCCATTTAATCTCAAATGCAACCATACGGTGGACAGTCCAATCCCAGAGTCAAACTTACATCTCCCTTAGGCTGGTCAGTTTTCTGTGTTAATTTTTCATATTCCATCATCCCTTAAGGCTTCCAAGGCTGCTGTTACTAGCATCCCTAGATAATATATGGTTCATCATGGGGACATGGCTTATGCCTTTTATAACTTTTCTCATTCTCTTTGTCATGTTGCTTTGGGGGGGGGACTTGTCTGCTAAACTGTATTGTGAGTGTTGTCTCAAAGGCTTGAAACTTTCATACCTCAGATGGTATTACAAACAAAAGAAACATCTATCGAAGCCCTTTGGATGGTCATAGAGGCACACGGCACGGACCCATCTGATTCCCCCATGCCAACTATATACATGTGTACTCTAAGCTGGGGCCCCCTTATGTCACCCCGGTTCAGCTAAAAGCAGTTAATGACTGAGTTGGTATTTTTATTTCTTTGCTAAGGGATACATATATGTAGTGAAAATAGGGGGGAAATAGATGGGGATTGAGCTCATGTTAACTGTTAATAAGAATAGTAAAAGTCAAAATGTATTTTTTGTATTTACCTTTGGCCTGACAGGTGTCAAGAAGTTACTAGACAGAGGGGGGAATGTACCAGTATTGGGAATGGCCTAGGCAGATTTGAGAAAGCTCCTATTATTAATAGATATATTTCAAAAATTGGGTAAGGGGCAGATCTGTGAAAGGACTTGGTTTTTGCCAAGAAGCAGGCAACTATTCCAATGTAAATTAACCTAGCTAAAGGTAATTAACAAGTCTATAGGAGAGGGGAATTAGGACTTCCTCATTCTAAAGGCAGGTTTACATAATAATTGGATAATCTAGCTAGGATGGGAGGAGGGGTCAACCTTCATGAAAGGAGACAACTGGGCATAAACTAAGAGTTCCACGGGAAAAGTAAGGGGAGGAAGTTTACAGGGACTTTTACTACGTCAGAATTATGTGAAACAAGATGGAGGATGTTATGTGTTTTAAAAGTCTGTTCCGTGTTTTGTACGTCAGTGATTTCGTTCTAAGCAACCCCTCATGTTACCCTTGGGCAACATGAGGCTGTAACTGTCTTATGTATTTCTATTTTTTTAATAAACTCCTTTAAATCTTCAAAAAAATTTAAAAAAATAAAATCTGAAATTTTTTTGGTAGTACTGGGGATGGAACCCAGGGGCATTCTGCCTCTGAGCTGCACCCTCAGCTGCACTAAAAAAAAATAGGCCTATTTTTTAGTCTTTATTTAAAACCAAGGTCTCACTTAGTTGCAAAGGGCCTCACTAAGAAGTAGCTGAGGGTGTCCGAGAACCACAATCCTCCTGTCTCAGCCTCCCAAATGCTGAGATTATAAGCATGCGCCGCCACACCCAGCTAAAATCTGAATTCTTAACACTCATTGGCAAAGCTTTCTATAATTTTGCCTCACTTGTGTTCCTGATGTTACCTCTTACCACTCCTCTTACCCACTCCACTCCCACCATAGAAATAGTCTTCAAACACACTGAGTTTATTTATTCCAACCCAAAGGACTTTGCACTAGGTTTTTCTTCTGTTTCAAATATTATTCCATTATTTATATTTGTATTGGCTTAACTGTATATTTTTTGGCCACTTAATTCTCACCTTGAGTTTTGTCTCCTCAAAGAGACTTTAACTGATCACTTAATCAATAGTTCACGCCCACCCACTATTATTTCTTTATCCTTTCACCTATGTCCCATTGACTTATCCTGTCAAACACTCATTTTTATTTTCTTCTTTCCCACTCTCTATTAATTTTGATGTTTTTACCTAATTCTTGTCTCAAAATGCAAGTTCCATATGAGCCAGTTCTTATATCTGATCACCACTACATACCTAAGCTGTCACCTGACACATGTTGGAAAGTTGGTATTAGTACAGGTTGGCTCCTTTACACACACACACACACACACACACACACACACACACACACACCAGGATTCATGAGTCAGCTGTTAGTGAACAAGAACAGAGAAATGGAGATAAGAATTCAAAATTCAAGCCTGTGGTTACCACCTCGATGGGCAGGAACTCTGAGCCAGGCTAAGTTTGAGAAGAATTCAGGGAAGGGAAGGGAACACATGATTACAGTCTTCAGGAATTTAGTGGGATACTTCTTTCCCAAACAACACCAGGGCTGCCTGCCAAAGAAAGCAGGAAATCTTCAAACTAGAGACATTCTACCCCTAGGTGGTCAGGCAAATGTCTGGCTCTCTCCTTCACCCCTCCCTACTCCAACCTGAGACCCAGGTCATTTCATGAGTTAAAGCCAACAGTTCTAAACATTACTAAACTGCCTTGCATTCTTCTTTCTCTTTCTACTTGATTTTTTTCTATAGAACCTCATTAGAATAGCATAAAGAGCAGAGATGCATTCCCAGTCAAGAAATGACGGGAACGAATTCAGAAATACCAAGAGACAAGAAGGCAGGCAATGTCAGAAAATATGAAACTAAGAAAATGATGGAGGGAAAGATATTCCTGAAATATAGCTCTATATTTTTTTCTTTTTAAACTCTTCAAACCCCATTAATCCTTAGATCTTTAAAAATATTCCCTTACTCTCAACCAGTAGTTGGGTATCATAAATCAAATTGACTCTTTAACTCTTGAAGCAGAAAAACACATTTTAAAAAATCATTCTGGGTATGAGTTGAAATCGTTCAGCAAATATGAGGATAGGTCCCAGATTGGCTCTTCTTTCATTCCTTATAGCTGGGGGAATTTTCTGAAATGTTTCATTTCTCCCATCTTAATGGGATGCATGGGGCAGGAGGGCTTGTTTTAAACAATATTAAATATTTGGAAACTAAGTATGGATACTAGTTTATCAGCATTTGAGGATTGATAAATAGTAAATAAAAGCAAGTATTGAATATGTAAAACATTTTCTATCATTTTTGCACAAAATTCAGGTATTTGCATGCATTTTCCAGTAAATTATTGCTTAAAATATATTTCTAGAAAAAGAAAATATATTTCTCAAAATCAGCAATGAGAACATAATGTAGTATACTTACACTTTAATAAAGAGAACAAAGGAAATTTCAATGGAATTAAACAGCTAGTTTGACAACAATAAGATTTTTAATACCTACTCATTGTATTGTACTGCTATTTCTCTTCCATTGCTCATCTTCATTTATATCTTCTCTAATTAGATCATTGCATTTGTTGTGAAAAGTAAGGTCAAATGTTCACATGGTAATAACAATATGAATTATTGTTTGCTAAGAATCCTCAATATTTAAAATGTTAATTAACATGTTTACATTTATCAAGGGGAAGGAATAAATACTTGTTTTAGGTACCTGTGTTTGTCTGCTTTTTCTCTTATGACAGATGGTTTTAATGCAGATGGAATTAAAATGGGATTTTTGCTGATTTAAAGGATTATTGTTCTTGGTATTTATTCTTCACCTTTAAAACACAATCCAATGATGCACCACTAGAGCTTGTTATGTTCTGAGGTGATTTCCTAACATGACGTAAACTATGCTTTATGCTGCACTTGCTGTGCCATATTTTTCATTACTCACTCAGGTTCATCCTATTGAATCATGGCAGGCTGATAGCCAAAGACATTAAGAGCAAAAGCACATCACAAAAGAAATGCAAATGGAAAATAAATGTATGAAAAAAATGTTCAACATCATTATCAATCAGAGAAATGCAAATCAAAACTACCCTGAGATTTCACTTAACTCCCATTATAATGGCAATCATCAAAAACACAAACAACAACAAATACATGAATGTGTAGGTACAACAATGTGTAATACATTGTTGGTGGGATTGCAAATTAGTGCAACTACTTTGGAAAAGAGTGTGGAGGATCCTCAGAAGAATGGGAATGAACTTACCATATGATACAGCTACAGCACTTCTGTGTATCTACCCAAAAGAATGGAAACCAAACTGCAGAACTAATATATGCATATCTATGTTCATAGCTGCACAATTCACAATTGTCAAACTATGGAACCAGCCAATATGGCCATCAACAGATGAATGGATTATAAAACTATGGGATATGTACACAATGGAATTTTATTCAGCCATAAAGAACAAAATTATGTCATTTGCTAGGAAATGGGTGGAACTGGAGAACATTATGCTAAGTGATATTAGTCAGTCACAAAAAGTGAAAAGTCAGATGTTCTCCCTAATATTAGGAAGCTAGGGAGGAAATGGACATAGGAGTGACTCCAGGCAAAGGAGGAGAAACCTTAGTTGAGTAAAGAAGGCAGCCTAACTGAGGGAGATGGGAGGGAGGAAGAGGGAAACACCTCAAGAGACATGATGTACATACACAAACTTATCAAAGCCAGTCACTGCATTAAGCACAGGAAGGAGTGAAGGGGGGGAGAATAGGACAGGAACTGGGGGAGGACTCAATGAATGCTGTGTGAATGTATGCCTCTACTACCCTGGAATTCACCAAGACGTATGATTATAATACACCAATAAAAATATGTTCAAATAATATTAAGGTAACCAACTATAATAAATATGGCCTTTTAAAATTTAGGGGAAAAGGCCAGGTGTGGTGGCGCACACTTGTAATCCACGCGCTTTGGAGGCGGAGACAGGAGGATCGCACAGGTTCAAAGCTAGCCTCGCTGGCTTTAAGAGACCCTGTTTCCAAATAAAAAATAAAATAAAATAGGTCTGGGAGTGTAGCCCAGAAGTAGAAGGGCTTCCAGGAACCCCGGTACCACCAAAATTAATAATAAAAATTAGGGCGGAAAAGAAAGCAATGCTCATTTCTAAAATTTGTAACAAATATTTTTCCAAAGTTATTTAGCCTGTGTGTTTATCATTTACCAGTAGTAGTCAACTTATTTATCTCTGTTTAAGTCTTTATTTAAGCTAAATGTCCATATTTTCTCCAAGGGCAATGATGACATAGGACCAAACCAAAGATTAGAAAGGACAGGATGGCGCTGGGTGTGGTGGGACACGCTTATAATCCCAGCATTTGGGAGGCTGAGACAGAAGGATTGCGGTTCAAGAACAGCCTCAGCTACTTACTGAAGTCCTCCCCAACTTAGTGAGACCCCCGTTTCAAATTAAAAAGAATAAAGAATAGGGCAGGGAGTATAGCTCAGAGGTCGAATACCCCTGGGTTTCATCCCCAGACCTGAAGAAAGAGAAAGAAAGAAAGAAAGAAAGAAAGAAAGAAAGAAAGAAAGAAAGAAAGAAAGAAAGGAAGGAAGGAAGAAAGAAAGGAAGAAAGGAAGGAAAAGGACAGGATGGTTTGTGTAGTTTTTAAATGAGATTTTAAATTTAGAATAGGTTTAGATTTTTCAGAAAATTTGCAGAGATAGTACAGAGTTCCCAGGCAGCCTGCATTCAGTTCCTCTCAGTCTTAACTTTCTTACCACGGCATATTTGTCCTAACTAATAAACCGGCATCAATGCGTTACTGTGAAGTAAAGTCCAAACTTTATCACATTTTATTTTGTCCTAATGTCCTTTTTCTGTTTGAAGATCCCATCTAAGATATCACTTTACATTAAACTGTCATGTCTCCTTAAGATACTGTTGGCTGTGGTCTTTCCTTGCATTTTCCTTGGTTTTGAATCACCTTTTGTTTTTTTATATTTTTATTGATGAATTGTAATTACACAAAATAGTGGTCTTCATTGTGATGTATGTGATGTATTTGTACTTGTACATAGTGTGTGTGTGTGTGTGTGTGTGTATATATATATATATTTTTTTTTTTTGGCGTGTCTGGGGATAGATCCCAGGGGCATTAGACCTCTGAGCTATACCTCCTGCCCTATTTTTTATTCCTTATTTTGAAACAGGGTCTCACTAAGTTGCAAAGGGCCTCACTAAGTAGCTGAAGCTGTCCACAAACCGCGATCCTCCTGTCTCAGCCTCCCGAATGCTGGGATTACAAGCTTGTGCTACCACGTCTGGCTACAGAGCACAATTCGGTCTGTTTCATTTCCCTGTACCTCTGCTTTCCCTCCCCTTCTACTTCCCCTTCCTCATGTCCCTTCTATTGTCTTTTTTTCTCTCAAGCTCGAACCTGTGAGAGAAAGCATATAATCCTTGACTTCCTGAGTCTATTTATTTCATTTAACATGATGCTCTCCAGTTCCTTCTCCTTTCCTACAAATGACATAATTTTGTTCTGTTCTCCTTTATGGCTGAGTAAAGCTCCATGTGTGTATATACCATATTTTCTTTGTCCATTCATCTGCTGATGGGCACTTTCTTTGGTTCCATAACTAGACTATTGTGCATTGTGGTGCAATAAACATGCACATGCATGTATCGCTCTAAGTATAGTATCGCCTTTGATTCTTTTTTAACACACTTTTATTGATGCACTGTAATTATACATCATGATGCTAGAAATGCACACGCACGCAGCACTTGGTGTGTTTCAGTCTGGATCCCGTCCCATTTCCTCCCCCTTCCCAAAAATCTTATTGAAATTGGAATTGGTAACTTTATATATGTATATAGCATTATTTGAACTGATTTTAATCATTTTGAACAAATACCAAGGGGTGGCTTAGCTGGTTCATATGGTAGTTCCATTCCTAACCTTTGAGGAAATTCCATACTGATTTCCACAGTGACTCACCTTGACAGTTGTGAGTAGTACTGCTCAGATATTTTTGAGACTCTTTCTCTCTTTGGATTTGTCTAATGTGTTTCTCATGATTATACAGAGTTTATGTTTGGAGGAGGAAGACCACAAAAGCCAACCGACATTTTCATCACATCCTATCAACGATGTATGCACCCAACATGCCATTACTGCAGACGGTGCCATGGATTTGCTGACTGGGCAGTGCTTTAGACTTTTTCACTTCAAGCTACTTTCTCCTCTCATTTCCACACTACTCTGGAACAAAGTTACTATGTGAATTCCACACTTACAGAGGGGAGAGTTATGTCCTTCCTCCCCGAGGTCATATACCAACATCAGTTATGTGCCATTCCTCTGTACAGAAAATACATTTATTTTCTCCATATTTATTCTGTATTCAATTATTTATTTGTACCCTTATAGACCATGAATAGTTGTTTTGTGTGTTAGCTTATAATTCAGTGCTGTTATGTTATTATTTGTTGTTCATATTGTTCCAGCTACACCATTGGGACCACCTTCTTGTGTCCCTTTGACATAAACTTAATTTTGATTTTTGAGTAATTCCTAACTCTATGGTGCTAAAAGGCATTCCAGGTTTGTATTTTATATTTCTTGCCTTGGCCCTACAGTCAGCCATTTCTCCAAGGAGTCCTGGTTCTATTTATGGAGAATTGTATTAGAATGGAATGGTTTATATTTTAAATAAGGTCTAAGCATGGGTAGAGGAGTCCCATCTTATTTATGCAGTTTATTAAGACTCAAAAATATGTGGGCTAAAAGTTTATATCTAGTTAAAACTATCAAATAAACTTTCTGTTTAGCACCTATACTTCTTTCTTCCTTCCCCCAAATGGTGCCACAGTTAGTAATAACCAAGGCTTCCCTACGCATAGTACTCTGCGTTCTTTTTCATCCCCATTCATAAAAAAAAAGCCCTGAGGTTCCATCCACCTCACCATCAGAACGTCCCTTCTGCTGTATCTCGAACACCAGGAGCAATCCACATGTATGCACAAGAAAAACACTACACCTGAGTTTAGACTATGAAGGCTGGTGAAAAAAAGAAATGATCTGAGAGTTAAGGACTTTTATACTCAACACAGAGTCATTAGTTTTTATCTAGTTGGCCAATTTTATGGGTAAGGAGAAAATATGAAGTTAAGAGTTATATGAGCTACTCTTAACTCAAGTGAAAGATGTGACGTCTCTGTCATGTCCCTGGAGCCTCTGGTAGGGCACTGCCCTGCGCCTAGAACCTGTGCAGTAGCACAGACTCCATGTTTAGAAATGCCTCATCCTTCTTAATGCTTTGGTGGTGTTGACTTGAGATTCTCAATAATTTTCTGACAGATAAAAGGTCTCTTACATTTTCATTTTTTGCCCTGTACAGCAAATTACATAGCCAGTTCTGACCTGTGATCAGGGCAGTCCTGGGTGCCTTATCACCTTGAGACTTCAGACCTATCATTTGGGGAAACTAGGCATGTCCATATTCTACAGATGGTTCTAGAATTCACAGTATTTTATATATGTATTTGTGCCAATAACAGTACCAATACTGACTTATTCAGTTCTTACCAAGTGCTGGTCATTGAATTGGGTAAAATATTGTATCAAATTACAGATTCCCCCAGATTCATTCTGCCTAACTTTCTTCCTGGGCCTTTGGCTATTTGCTCAATAGAGAGTCCAGCATCATCCATTGGCAAAGCTAGGTGTCCACAGCCTCTAGGGTAACACTGAGCTCTGATGTGGCTATGATCGGTCCAACAGCAAGGTCCAAGCTAACCAGACCCATGAAGGTGCTGGCCTCTCGCACCATTTCTGGGTTCAGAGAATTCATCACAGAGTAGGCTTTCCCAGTCACAGCCTAGAGGGACTAGTGAAACAAATGGCAGTGTAAAGGGTCAACGCGTCACAAATTGCAGATTAACTAAGGAGAGGCAGAAGACCAGAGTGAGCCCATAAAGTCCTCTCCTTACTTCCTCTGATGGACAGTTCTGCCCACTTGCAGATGCAACACATAACCAGCTGTGTTTTCTCTTGAAGCTCTAGCAAAGTTGATTATACTCCACCTGTATTTCCTTTCATCACTTTTCTTTTTCCTTTTTTTTCTTCTGCCCTGAGATGACATCTCCCAATGAAATGTTAGTATATAAGCTTTATTCCAGGCTCTAAATTATAGAGAATCTATAGAAGGCTAAGGACTTTACATTTAATATACATCTAATATTCATGCATATATATGTATATATATATATATAAACTTCATATATACATATATATATATAATTTCATCTAATCTTCATGTTAATCTACTTGGAATAATATATTGTGCTACATAAGAATGATGGAATTGTAAGATAAGCATGTAAGAGCAACATTAGGAATTAACTGTGGTGGTACTGGGGGTGGAACCCAGGGGCCTTCTACCTCCGGGCTACACTACCAGACCTATTTTATATTTTTTTTGTTTGGAAACAGGGTCTCTTAAGCCAGTGAGGCTGGCTTCAAACCTGTGCGATCCTCCTGTCTCCACCTCCCAAGCGCAGGGATTACAAGCGTGCACCACCATGCCCAGCTTAACTTGATTTTTAAAACAACTGCAGGGAAAAGTTCCTAGCAAGTTAGGGACTCCAAAGGATTCTTTAACATAAAAATGTCTGCAGTGCTCTAGAGTCAGAGACTACGTTCTGGAAGAGACCATGACCTGACTTAGAGACAGCAGCAGTTACGGGTATATGCTGTAGCCCAGAGTTAGCAAACCTACATTTGAATCATGACCCCACAATTTTAGCTCTGTAAACTTGCCTAAACTATTCCTCTCTCTGTGTCTCTGTCTCTGTCTCTCTCTCTCTCTCTTTCTCTCTCTCTCAGTCTCTTAGTCTTCGTCCACACAAATGGCTTAATTACACATATGGCATAGGTATAGGCGTCAGGAGGTTAATTAAGTTCATGCATTGATGGGTTCAACAATGCCTACCATAGAGCAAGTAGTCTAGAAATGCAAACTGTTATCATTTGCCATAAATGAAGTATATAAGGCCTGGAGATGTCATGTAATTTACCCAAGTGACTGATTAAAATTCATGTCTTTCAGCTGGGCATGGTGGCACATGCCATTATCAAACTTCAGCAACTCAGCAAGACCCTCTCTCAAAATAAATTAAGGCTGAGGTGATCCCCACCTGGGGTCAACCAAAAAAAAAAAATCATCTTTCACTCCAGGTCTCCATTTCTATACTGTGGAATATACAAAGGTTTGTTTAGGCATAATCTCTAAATTTAAGGAGCTACAGAATAAGTATGGTATACAGGGAGGAATATATACTTTTGTTATAGAGATGAGGTTAAAATTCCAGAACTATTCCTTATAGCTATCTATCTGCTATGGGTCAGGTATGTTTTTAATGTAGTTTCAATTTCTTTATTTATACATGCCATTCATAAGGTTACTGTCTCTGTCTAGTACACATAGTACGGGGCACATGGTGATCATCAACCCATGGTTTCTATGAGAGGAAAAGTAAAACTGGATTCACATCATGACAGCCCTCTTTCACCTCTCCCTTGCCAAAAATACGTGGAAAGGAGATGCTCCAAGACATAGGCTATGTTTACACAAATAAAGTTAATTTAAAACATGTTTTAAAACAATTTTGTAGGATTGCATAATTGCTTAAAGTAATAGAAAGTACTTTGAGATGTCACAAAACCACAGCTGGGACATGCTGGCCTCATTCAAGGAAGCCCTTCTCAGTAAATGACAAAGAAGCCCGCCTACCTACACTACAGATGTTGCCTTGTGATCCATCACAGCCCGACAGCCCACCCCATGGGGCCCGGTGGCATGAGCTTCACAGCGAAGGTCAACCCCTTAGTTAAAACGAGGCAGGAGCCGGGTGTTACCAAAAAAAAAATAAAATAAAATAAGAGGCTGGTAGCAATACGATTTTCAGATTATGATATTCAAATATTAAACCCAAAAGTATTATTTAAAAGTGATTCACTTGTTCTCAATTGTTCATAATAATTGGGACACACAGACACAAAAGATATTCAAATATTCAGATACAAGTGAATAAATTCTATTTTAGTGGTTTGTTTTCACCTCCTCCCATCAGCCATTTGTAAGCTAACAAGGGGGAAGGCATTCATTTTGACTTCATCTCCTCTTTTTCTCTTTCCTCTTAAGAAGGCTCAAAAGCAACAAAGCAAAGAAATAAAAAGCAATAAAGCTAAGAAAGAAAGAAAATATGAGGTAAGAGGCAGAGAGTTTGAGTAGGCAGATTAGAAACCTAGATCTGGGAATATGTAGCATGGGGCATTTTAACAACGTGTCATCATTGGCTATCCTGCTAGTCAAGAAAAGAGAAAATGGCCCTGGATATTCACTAATGCTAAAATTTTAGGGAGTAACTTCTTCTACTCTATTCTTTACATTTTAATCCCTGAGGCACTTATTGATGTTCTCATTCTCTCTCTCTCTCTCTCTCTCTCTCTCTCTCTCTCTCTCTCTCTCTCTCTCTCTCTCCTAAAGAATTTATTTTTGGAAATTACACTTCACATTAATGGTTCTCCTTATTTTTCATATTAATAATAGCCCCGAGGAGCTGGAAAAAATACAATCACTATTGCTTTTCTACCAGTTCTGATGGATTAGCCTTTAGCCAGCTGTCTACAGTTCTCATCAAGCAGAGAATTAAACCAATGCTTGTAGTATTTGATCTGTTTTCCATGATTGTTTTGGGACAGTTTTTAAGCCTTCCTTCATTTTGATAATGCAGACTCTATCTCTTATGTAGCTTCTTCTCCTGGTCAGAAAGTATCTCTTTATCCTCTCTTAGCCTGGATTTTGATCTGTACTAGACTTAATTCCCACAAAGATTTTGTTTACTAAATGAAATGTTTCCAAATATCCACTCTAAAGAGGAAGGTAACTGAATAAAGGGAACTCGTTTAACCACAGGACAAGTCACAAGTTCATCCTGAGCTTTCAAAGCCCTGGGTCATTCCAGTCTCTAAGGCTGGTGAGGGGGAGTCAGAGAAAAATATGGGTCATCCGACAAAAGAAACTAAAAGGCAAGACTAGTGATCCATATAATGTGGCACGTGTTTTGCAAAGGAGTGAACCGTACAGGCCCTTTGAGCTGGAAACATGTGAGGGAACATTGCTTCGAGGTGTCCTGGTGAATTTTATAATTCTGAAGGTGTGTGTGTGTGTGTGTGTGTGTGTGTGTGTGTGTCCTTCAACTATTTGTGTCTCGTTTGTGATGAATTATTCTGAAAATGCAGGTTCTTTGTATATGAACAGTAAGTACAGCCAGAGGCTTGAAAAACAAAGGCCTTTATTTTACAAGACTTTTTTTAAGGAGTACGTATGAAATGGGTTATTTTGAAAATAGAACCTGAGCAGTTGTAAAGATTAGGTTTTGCCAATGAAATATCTAGATAAGGGGTTTTCAATGTAACTGTCTTGTGTTTTGAAATATTATTTTGTGTCATGCAATTACAGACACAAGCCTGTAATTCCTGGAGTCTGAGACAGAAAAATCACACGTTTGAAACCAGCCTCGGCAACTTAGTGAGACTGTCAGAAACTTAGTGACACTGTTTCCAAATAAAATAATAATAAAATACAGCTGAGGATGTAGCTCAGAGGTAAAATGCCCCAGAGTTTAAATCCCAGCACCTAAAAAAATATTTTTGTATTTTTTAACTTAAACTATTACTTATATTTACTTGCAGGCTAGGAAAACCACCAGTTTAAGTCTAAACAATGTTCATAGCACTCAAAAGCATCGCTAAGTGATTATATTGCTTTGTTTTTCAAACACATTATATAATTTTGTGTGAATATATGTGTATGTGTCTGTGTTGATATGTGACTAACAGCCCTTCTTATTCTAAACATGAATTTATTTCTCCAAGTATTGCACCTGAACATAGGATCCTAAAAAATGTAAATGACTCGGTTTCATCTTTTAGATCCTCCGTCCTGGCACCATCACTGTTGGGTAAATGTTTACTGACTGTTGGAACTGAAGCCCACATTGAAATATCTATGAATCACTGCGGCTCTTAGAGATATGTTTTTGTTGTTTCCATCTGAAGAGATCACCATCGCTTCTAGTGGGTAAGGAAGGTCCTCTGCCATGACTGCCTCCCAGTTATCAGGTGGGCTGTCTTACTGTAAGCTGTATTTTGTTGTCTTACTGTAAGTTGTATTTCACAGAATTTGTAAACCATCTCTCCCTCCCTGGCTATCAATGTTTTAAAATAGTTGCAAGATCAGTAGGAAAGAAATCTGGCAGGAATTATGCTAATAAATGATTGTGTGACCTCAGTTTAAGGGTTGAAATATACAACTTCAAAGAAAACACAGACAGAAAGAAAAACTTGGAGTGGGGGGAAGGAAATATGTAGATGAAGGGCACAGGGGCACTTGGGTGGCACGTGGCTCCTGAACTAGTGCACTGACCTAATGAGGAAAGCATACAAACCACGTTCGTGTACATTCCTTCACAGCAACTGAATGAAGCAGAGCTCTTACTCACTCAGAGATGAGAAGAGGGGCCCAGAAAAGCTGAGTGATTCGCCCAAGTCACACAGCTAACACACAAGTAGTGGCTCTGGTATAGAACCTCTGACTTCATCATCTTGATCATCATCTTTTTCTTCTTACCAGGACAGCATTTTCTCTCTGACCAACCCATTTCCTATCCCTTTGTCCAGTGTTTGCAGCCACCACAGGCAAGTACACATGTCCAACTTCTGCTTAATCAAGGATAAAATGTCAATAGGGACGATAGAGGAACTTTCTAGTTGTTAGAAAAATTATCATGATTTTTTCCTCAACTATGAATGATGTATTATAAGCTCTATTTAGTAATATTACACTAACATTCTGAAATCTTTCACAATGTGTAAAGATTGTTTAAAGCATAAAATAATAATGACAGCATTGATGTAGCAAGGCAGTGTGCCAGGCCCCTTGTTTGTGCTTTATTTACACTCTGTGAGGTAGGAAAGATCACCCCTTCCTTGACACATGAGGAAGCTGAGGCACAGAATTCAGTGACTGGCTCAGAGCACACAGAGAGAGAGAAAGTTAGTGGGGGAGAAAGGAAATATGTAGGTTAAGGCACTTGGATGGTACGGACTCCTGAGTTGGAGCTAGTACACTGAACGCAGAGCATCCTGGCTCTAAGTCTTCCTGAGACCACTACACCATAAAAATTTATGCATCAATTTTTTTTTTTTTGCAGTACTGGGGATGGAACCCAGGAGCATTCTACCTCTGAGCTATACCCCCAGTCCTATTTATTATTCTTTATTTTGAAACAGGGTCTCACTGAATTGCAAAGGGCCTCACTAAGTAGCTGAGGCTGTTCGTGAACCCGGATCCTCCTGTCTCAGCCTCCCAAATGCTGGGATTACAAGCATGCCCCACCATGCCCAGCTCATCAATTCTAAAAGAAAAAATTTTAAAAAAGGAATTCTAGGTTATTTTATTATTAGCTTACTCACTTTAATTATATGTGTTTATTTTTATTATAGATTAATCCACTTTTATGCTATGTTCTTGATCAATTCTTGAAAATGATTCGAAGGCACCATTTCCCTTATAACAATTAAAAACACTTCTTGCATATATTTTTGTTCATTAAAGTGAATAACCCTTGTTTAAAAAAATGGAAACTAATATATCACAGCAATAAATAAAAGAGTTACAATCCTTTGTAAATTTAGCTGCTCTCCCCTGTCATAAATAATTTGGTTACCATCACCAACTCACTTAAAGCCATCTTAGTTATAATTAACTCACTTAAAACTTGAGTCCCAAACTTTGAGCAATGTGTATTTGCAGTGCTCAGTCAGCTATACCCACGCAAGGCTTCTCCAGCAGGACAGACCTGGATGAACGCAGTCAGCACTCAGTGCTTCATCAAAGGCTTTGCTAACCATCCCTCAGGCTGCCACGAGCTCCCCCGACTCCTGGGTATGGTCAATGGCAGAGCTGTGCCAGGTAGTTTATGGTGCTTGCTTCAACTTCCTAAGGGGAAGGGAGAAAGAGACAAATGAGAGGAGTCACCTGCAGCAAAGGTGAGAGAGAGGAAGGAAAATAGCAGACAGACCAAGAAAGAACAGCCTCACACTCTTCAAAGCAAATCCAGAAGGCCAGTGTCTTTTGTTTGGGGGAAATTGGCTCTAAAGACAATTCCATAGGAGAAACTCCCAACATATCGGTGAGGGTAAATTCATCCAATACATATTAATTATCATCTACTCTATCCCAGACACCGAACTATTAGACACATTTTCTGACTCATAATGCTTACAATATAATGGGAAGACAGGTGTTAATTAACTATAAACATGAATGTATGTAAAATTAAAACTGTAATAATAGCTAATAAGAAAAAATAACAGTAAAAATGATCTCACACAGATGACTAGCTTGCTGTGTGCTTTGAGTATCATTGTTTTTTAGTTTTTTAGGTGTTTTTTTGTTTGATGTTTGTTTGTTTGTTTGTTTGTTGCGGGTCTGGGGATTAAGCCCAGGAGCATTTGACCTCCAAGCTACACCCCCTGCCCTATTTTTTATTCTTTATTTTGAAACAGGGTCTCACTAAGTTGCAGAGGGCCTCACTAAGTAGCTGAGGCTGTCCATGAACCACTATCCTCCCATCTCAGCCTCCCGAATACTGGGATTACAAACATGCGCCACCACGCCTGGCTAGAGTATCGTTGTTTTAAAGATAAACATCATCCCATCCTTTATATAACTCTGTAAATAAAGGGAAGAGTGGTGCTCTTGTGACACATGTTGACAAGTTAGAGAAAAGCACAGCAGACCTGTGACAGACTTGAATTTGTGGATCCAGGGCCAAAAGCAATGCTGATAGCCTTTGAATTTGCCCATCTTTCAACCACAGCTTCCTGGTACTGATAAATAACAACGCAGAGAAAGATCAAAGGGTGGAAAATGCATGGCAAATAATGTTTGGATTGGGCAATTTAAAAGTCTGATACATTTTTCATAACATCAGAGAACAAGATGAAACTGCCCATTTTGAAATGACAGTTGGAGAAGCTGCTATCAGAATCACAAGACTAGCTATTTGATTTCCAAGACTTGGACCTGATACAGGGAAATTATGGGCAAAGGGCCAGCACTACATCAGCTTCTCCAACGCCCTGAAGGTATTTATTCCCTAAGGAAAAGCCTTTCTAACCATGCCTGTTAAGAGTCTATCCACAGCTACTCACCTGATTCACTACAGGAAAGGATGAAATTTATATCTACTGATGACTTTGAAAGATTATGTTACAATATATAGATACAACTGAGTGAGTGATTGGTTTGCCGTGCTATTTCTATTCATTTAAATTCATTACCGTGGTCTGCACACTGTACAGAGTATAGATATTCCATTTACAAGCATTTTACTTTTTAAAAGCTAGCATCAAGTTGTTCTATCACAACATTTCACAAATTTTTTTTTTCTAAGAAAATTTTTTTGTGTTTCTGCTTGAGATTTCTAACCTGGAAAGGACTCCTTAAAGATAAGTCCCCAAACTTTCTAAAATTTCACATCATTGGATATATTTTTAGGAATCTCCATAGCTTTCATTAGATTTTAAAATGTGGCCATGACCCAACATTTGGAACTTTTGAACTTTCCTCAGAGATGTAATATAAGTACAAAATTTGCAGAACGAAGGGCAGTATAAGTATGTAGAAGTATTTTCTTCATGTTTAAGTATGTTTAAATGCATATGCAGAGTAGAATGCCATATATGTGTGAGTATGGATACGCATATAGTGAGAGAGATGGGCAAGAATAAGTGTAAAATAAATGTAGCTATGGCCGGGCGTGGTGGCATACACTTGTAATCCCAGTACTTGAGAAACTGGGACAGGAGGATCACAGATTCAAAGTCAGCCTCAGAAACTTAATGAGGCTGTCAGCAACTTAGTGAGACCCTAAGATTAAAAAAAATAAAAATAGGGCTGGGGATGTAGCTCAGAGGTAGAATGCCCTTGAATTCAATCCCCAGCATAATAATTAATAATAATAATAATAATAATAAATGTAGACATATATGTCATTAGAGCTTAGATCTAATATCTAAAAGGTCCCCCAAAGATTTATGTGTGAAAGGCTTGGTCTTCAGCTGGTGGTGCTATTGGGAGGTAAAACTTTATAAGATGAGGCCTGGTTGGATAGGTGAGTCACTTGGGGCTTGCCCGTGAAGGGTTTCTCTTTCTCCTGCGTGCTCGAGCTCTCTCGCTCTCCTTCTGAACAGCTTTGCTCCACCATACCCTCTACAGTGATGGTATGCCTCACCATACACCCACAGAAATAGGGCCAAAAGATAATGGACTGAAACCTCTGAAACTGTGAGCCAAAATAAACCTTTCCACCTTTGAGTTGTTTTGCTCAGATGTCTTGTTATAGCAATGCAAAGTCAACTAATACAAATGTCGTGTAAAAATAGTATAATGTGGCATACTTGCCTTTATGACTATGAACAGCTACCCCTCAATAATGGTAAAAAAAAATCATGAGAGTAGAAACTATGTTTTATTTATCTGTTATTATAAGCACCTGGCCTAGCACACAGTGATTGTTCAATTAAATGATTGTTGAAATAAAGTTAATTGCCCAGTAGATAATAATATAGCTAAGAAAAAATAGAACTGGTTCATGATACTTTGATTGTGATATCAGAAAAAACATGAGAACCAAGAGAAAACTGTTTATTTGGTAGTAAGTTTTAACATCTAACTTTATTGAAATATATTAATAAAGATACAATCTGGGCCTTTTTGTTAAAAAAAAAAAAAGTCAGTTTGCAGCCAGGCATGGTGGCACATATCTGTAATCCCAGTACTTGGGAGGCTGAGACAGGAGGTTTGTAGGTTCACGGACAGCTTCAACAAGAAGTGAGACTCTCATCAAACTATTAAGACCCTGTTTCCAAATAAATAAAATTGGGCTGGGGAGTGTAGCTCGAAGGTAGAACACTTCAATCCCCAGTCTCACACACAAAAAAGTTATTTTGGTCTATCATATAAAAAATGTATTGGGAGAATTACAGACAATACAACCATTATTCAACTGAAAGAAGAGTATAAGTTTAAAAATAATCTAAAATGTTTATTTTCTCATAATATTTGCATTACTAAGGGTAACTTAATAAACCAGAAAATTCTGTTTAGTCCTCCAATAATTGAGTTTTGACATGTGATAGACAATAAGTCCACTGGGGTCAAAAAGTCCTCCTAGGCTGAGGTCAGAGCAGGAGAGTTCAGAGGGTGGGGTTAGGAAAGGTCACGCTGTCAGCTACAGGAGGGTAAGGCTGTGCCCCTCCTTTACTTCTCAGCGATCAACAACACCCATTTCCTTTCAAGCAATATATTTTTCAATCCATGTTGTTTGAATCAATGGACAGAAAATGTGGAGGTTGAACATAAAAAATATTATTTAAATCAGAGAAATGGGAATGTGCATATTTAGGTGATTAAAAATAGGTCAGTCTAGCACAGAAGGCTTGAATAAAGAAGTATTGGGAGTTGACCTGGGAAAGTTGGCACTCTCTCTCTAGACTATCGCCATCAAGGGCATCTTTCACTGTATTCCATCATATTGTTGAAGTCTAACAAATACACCAAAATTTTATTCAAGATAAAAAGAGCCCCACTACCTAACTTAATAATTTTTATAACTCTGTCAAAGTAAGCATTAGCCCACATGAGGGAAACAGGTCACATCATGCCAGCGGACCCTGTTTCAGAATGAGAAAACAGAATATTCCAATATTAACTCACCCTAAAATTCTGATATGAAAAGAAAAGAATGTTATAATTCCCCAATAAAAGCACATTAAGAATAAAAAAATAAAATTAAGTTTCAAAAATAATAAAAAAGATCTAGATCACGAAAATCTACATTTTTAAAGAGCCTTAACTGGAGTAGTGTTTAAGAATCTACATAAAAACTTCTTTTTCCCTTCAGAAAGTACTTCCATGACCCAATGACCATCTAGCTCCAAAGCTGACCTAATCAAAACACAGTTACCAAGGTTTAAGAAGCAGAAATCATATTAAAGCCATCAATTTTGCTTTCTATTCACTCTTCTTTCCAAAGTCAACATGCTCTCAGTAAATCTAGCCTGAGAATGAAGAGCTATTCTATAGAATCCATCTATGCAAAAGTTGATGTTTATATAACATTTACTATGTACTGAATTAGGGACTGGATTAAACATTTAGTGTAATTAATTGCACTTCATCCTCAAAACAACTTTATGAAGTAAGCATTATTGTCCTCATTTTAAAGGTAGAAAATGAGACTCAATAAATTATTTGCCCAAGCTGGACATGGTGGCGCATGCTTGTAATCCCAGAATTCAGGAGGCTGAGACAGGAGGATTCAGGTTCGCGGACAGCCTCAGCTACTTAGAGAGGCCCTTTGCAACTCAGTGAGACCCTGTTTCAAAATAAAGAATAAAAATTTGGGCTGGGGGTGTAGCTCGGAGGTAGAATGCCCCTGGGTTCCATCCCCGCCAAAAATGTTTAAAAATTTAAAAAATGATTTGCAAAATAAAAATGATTTGCCCAAGTTCACACCTTATAACCTATAGAAGCATGAAGTTAAAAATCTTAAAATGCAAACTCCTGAGTTACAATAGTGGTCGCACTCATTAATGGCAGTGAGTTCCTAGACAATTCACTTACCTCCTGAATCCTGGCTTCCTCATTTAAAATGTGCAGGCAGTATAGCACCAAAAAAAAAAAAAAAAAAAAAAAACTCATAGGAATTTTGGGGTATTATACTAAGCACATAAATTGGTAAAATGCCTGCAACTGTACTTGGCATATAGTAAGTATTGTGATACACACACACACACACACACACACACACACGTTAGCTATTAAAACAATTATGACCTACCTTTCAGGACTGTTACAAAAAAAAACATAAAAGAAACATGCAATCAGAATATCCAATGTAATGAAAATTTATTGTTAGTTTACAATTCAATGATAATGAGACCATGAGGTAATAGAAGACATTAATAAAAGCTCTACTACTATCAACCTTCTGTAGAAGTCACCAAATGCCTGCAGACACATGGTTTGTAAAAAGGCCCAAATAAATTCACTGAGATTCTTCCTACCACATTAAGAATTTGGTTTTTATCTGTAGCACTCTGTGTGTGTGTGTGTGTGTGTGTGTGTGTGTGTGTGTGTGTGTGTGTGTGTACTGGGTGCTGAATCTAGGAACATTCTACCTTCAAGCTACATCTCCAGTTCTATTTTTTTTAAAACAGGATCTTGTGAAGTTGCTGAGGGTCTTGCTAAATTGCTGAGGCTGGCCTCAAACCTGTGATCCCCTGGTCTCAGCCTTCCAAGTACTGGGATTACAGGCATGCATCACCACACCTGGCTGACAGTGGCTTTTTATTCTAAAGTCAGCAGCAGTTTGTCCTGACCCCAGGTGAGTTTTTACACAGTGCAGGGATGCTCAAAGTTTCATATGGCACAGATTGGCAACAATGAACACCTGGTTCCCTCCAAGCCTCCACAATTCAAATATTGCCTCAATTGCAAAGATATTTCTCCCACATGGGAGAGTTCATCTGCAGAATGCTACTGCTGGAGAATTAAGAATAGGATCCCAGCTGTATGCATCTTGTAAGTGGGATTTGTGTTCAGCTGCTAGTAATAGAACTTCAGAAAACAATGGTTTAAACAAGTGCCTGCTAAGGGGTCCCCAGGGACCCTTCCAGGGCTGGTGCAGCAGGCTCATTAAGGCATCAGGCACTAGTCTGCTCAGCCATCCTTAGTGTGGAGAGAAACACTAGGATTATGTTTGGATTTATGGATGAGAGGATGCCAGGCCCTAGATTCCATCACACTCAGTCCTTGTACTTTGATTTCTTAATGCAAGTGAGGTCATGTGTGTTCATGTCAAAAATGGGCCTTTGAGTCTCTTCTGGATTTGTTCCACTAAGGGCAGTTTCTTCCAACCTAAACCTTGAACATTCAGCTAAAACAAGCTGGTACAGTCAAAAAACTACAAGAATAACTGCCAGATTCCTCTTACTGTAGGGCTTTGGAAGCCTGCTTAAATTTAGCAAAGAAAGGATCAGTAGTTGTCGAGCCATAGAATTTAATAGTACAATGAGGGTTTCCATTCATTGCAAACTACTGTGTGCCTGGAGCTTTGCATGCTTTTGTTCTAACACCTAATGCTTACAACAATCCTATGAGGTAGGAATTCTTGGTCCTTTTTTATAGATGCTCAGATAACTTCCACGATGTGTCCAAAGTCACAATGCTAATGAACACTGGACTTGTGATACAAATCCAGTCCTAGTCTAGTCCCAGTAAAATATGTATGAAGAAGGTACAAATTCCTTGTCACAATGGCGGGATGTCACTCTTTGCCTTTCTCGCTGAGCCTTTGCTACAAGAATGTGAATCCCACCTCTGAATTTCCATCCATGGTTAAAAATCACTTTTTAATACAAGGGTGCAGCCCAGCCTTGTTCATTCATTTGCTTGTGTTTACCTATCCTGTACTATATTTATAAAAACAGCTCTGTTGGCACCAAATCCATAAACTTTCCTTGGCTTCACATATCCCTCTAATAAATCTACTTAGTTCATATTCAAATATAAAAAGACCTTCAGTCAAGTAAGAAGGTTATCTTGACTGAAGGGTGTTTTTATACTTGAATATATATCACTAGACGTGCCAGAGCTTCAAGTCAGAGAAGCCCATGCACTTGGCAAGTGGGAAGGAAGCATGGCCTTCCCAGAAGGAGGTGATAGAGCAGAGGCAGTGCTGGGGGGTGGGGGGAGGGTTGATGAAGCCCACCTCTAAATTCTTATCCATGGTTAGAAACCACTTTTAATAACCTCACAGTCTCTGGTCTAATTTCTAAGTCTTTGATCCATCTCAAGTTGATTCCTGAGCATGGTGAGAGGTAAGGATTTAGTTCTATCTTTCTACAAATGGATAGCCAGTTCTCCCAGCATCATTTGTTGAAAAGGCTGTCTTTTCTTCAGAGGATGAGTTTGGCCCCTTTGTCAAAGAACAATCGACTATAGGTGTGTGGGTTTGTTTCTGTATCTTCTATTCTGTTCCACTGGTCAGTCTGCCTGTTGTTGTGCCAGTACCATGCTGTTTTTACTACTATTGCTCTATAGTGTAATTTGAAGTCAGGGATTATGATGCCTCCTGCATGGTTCTTATTGCTGAGGATTGCTTTGGCTATTCTGGGTCTTTTCTTTCTCCATATAAAATTCATGACTGATTTTTCTAGGTCTATGAAGAATGTCATTGGTATTTTGACAGGAATTGCATTGAATCTATAGATCACTTGTGGCAGAATGGCCATTTTGATGATATTTATTCTGCTCATGGGAGCAAGGACATATTTCCACAAAATAAGAGATACAAATGGTGAATAGATACATGAAAAGATGTTCAACATCTTTAGCCATCAGGGAGATGCAAATCAAAGCTACGCTGAGATTCCATCTAACCCCAATCAGAGTAACAAGCATAAAAAAATCAAATAACAACAAATGCTGGCAAGGGTGTGGGGAAAGAGGAACTCTTACACTGTTGGTGGGAGTGCAAACTAGTTCAGCTGCTCTGGAGATCAGTGTGGATATTCCTTAGAAAACTAGGAATAGATCCACCATATGATTCGGCTATACCACTCCTGGGTATCTTTACAAAGGGGCTGAAATCAGAGAGCTACAGCAACATGTGCATACCCATCCATGTTCATCGAGCACAATTCATAATAGCCAAAATATTAAACCAACCTAGGTCTCCATCAATAGATGAGTGGATTGCAAAATTATGGGAAATACCCACAATGGAATTCTACTCAGCCATAAAGAAGATAATCATGTCATTCGTAAAAAGATGGAAAGACCTGGAGAATATTACGTTAAATGAGATCAGCCAGACACAGAAAGAGAAGGGACATATGTTTTCTCTAATATGCCCAAACTAGGGAGTATTAGGAATACCAGAGGGACTCCAGATAATGGAGGGAAAACCTCAGCAAAGCTAGAATGGAAAGATAGGAGAGGAAGAAGGCTAAGGTTGATTAATGGAGGAGCTACATCTGAATACGTGTAAAAGTATGAATATAACCTGGACACTCATTGTTGGGAGGGGGAAGGGGAAGTAGGGTATGGGAAAGGGCACCAAGCACAATCTAAATGTATGCTATTTTCAATATGTTCCACATAAAAATAAAATTAAAAAAATTAAAAAATAAACCACTTTTTAATAGTAGGGCGCAGACCTAGGGCATGGCCAGAGTCTTGGGCCTCCCAAGCCTGTTAGGTCCAGACCAAGTAGTTAGGAGAAAATAAAAGTGAAGGCTCAGGCCAGTATCACTGCTAAACACTTCAGTGAGAAGACAAAGCGACTAGCTGTCAAACCTTCACAATCCAATGGCAGGGAAGAAACAGTGACAGGCAAGGCCAGGGACCCCTCCATGATGGGGACAATCTAAAATGAGGACCCACATAATGAACACTCCTAGGTATCTTTCCATAGGGACTGAAACAAGAATGTTATACCGATACATGCATAGCCATGTTATAGCAGCATCATTCACAATAGCCAAATTATGGAAACAACCTAGGTGTCCATCAACAGATGAATGGATTATAAAATTATGGGATATATACACAATGAGATTCTACTCAGCTATAAAGAAGAACAAATTTATGCTATTTGCAGGAAAATGTATGGGCCCAGAGAACATTGTTAAGTGAGATTAGCCAGTCACAGAAACTGAAGGGTCATATTTTTTCTCTCTTATGCAGAAGCTAGGGAGTAAGTAGGATACCAGAGGGACTTTAGATAATTAAGGAGAAACTCCAATGGAGAGGGGAAGGTGGTCTAAGGGATGGAGGGGAGGGGAAAGGAAGAATTAATGAAGGAATCACTTCCATTGACATTCTGTCCATATGTGAGAATACCAATGCCAGTCTCAATATCCTGTGTGGGGAAGGGGAGGGAGTGGGAAGAGAACAGGGGGAAACTCACCAAGGGCCCTGTGTGTGTATGTCACTATCGCTGTGAACTACATTGTGATGTGAGACCATAATGCACCAATAAGAGTACAAAAAATTTTTAAAGAGAAGCTACAGGGAAAGCATTATCAACCTGATGTAGCAGCCTACATTGCACCCCGAAGGCTGACTTGTGCCAGTGGTACACCTTGTCACCAGGTGCTGACTGTCACCATGGCTCACGGTTTATCTGGCCATCACCACCTGAACACGGACCTGTGCTGTGTAGTCCTAAAGTCAGTATGGGCGAGCCAGAAACTAGTTTTCAGAATTTTTGCCCTGAATAATTCTATGTTTGCCTTGGCTGAAAGAAAAGTGAGATTTAGAGGACAGAGTGAAGTAGCCGCTACTGTTCCCCAGAGGTCTTTGTGGTCAGATAGAATGACCAGCAGGGGTGCCCAGTAGGTTCCAGTGTGCCCCCACTCTCTTATGCTCCCCATTCAATTCTTCTTTCTAACTTCTAGCCCTGCTACTTAATAGAGGCCTCACACCCACCATTGGAAACATCGCTACCAATCCACAGAGGAGGTAGTTAGATAGAATCAGCAATTTCCCAAGAACACCCCTTAGTGTTTGGACTCCAGGGTCAGGAAGCCTGTGACTTCTCATCTCTTCCCTGCATCCTGTCCTGTGCACCCGCACCAGGGCACTGGGAAGGCTGATTAGTTCCCCTAATTCTGATCTTCACTCCGCCTTGTAGACCTTTGCTTTCCCAAATCTCTTCACAATTGTAGAAGCTCTTTCATTCCATATACTCATGGTGATTGTGCTTCACTGACTAATAAACTCTGTTCTGACCTAATGGGCTGTTGCTCATCTAGGAAGTAGCTCTGTCTCCCTCCGGCCAGGCTACCTCCCTCATCCATCTTGCATCCCTCCTGTGTGCACAAGGAGGAGGGGGAACGATGAAGGCTGGGAGGCAGCTGAATTCCCCAAGTCAATGAGTTTATAGATTTTGACTCATTCTCGGATACACAGAAATCCCATGATAGAATTCCCTACATTTATTATAAGCAAAGAGTCAGTGACTTTCGTGAATCTTCTATGCAGAATAAGTAGCATCAGCCTGGTTTGCCCTGGCAAGTAAGGATGGGCACAGCCATTGTTGAGGTGGAATAAGAGAATGTGGTCTATTAGCAAGGGACAGTGTCAGAATAAGAAGTTTGTCGGGATTTATGGCAAGTTATACATTCCAACTGAAGGTAAACAAGATATAACTTGTTATTTTATATAATTACCATATACAATGATGAATCCTCTTTCAAGCATAGCTGGATACAGAGGCTCTCCTTTCCTTTCTTTCTTTCTTTCTTTCTTTCTTTCTTTCTTTCTTTCTTTCTTTCTTTCTTTCTCTTTCTTTCTCTTTCTTATGTGTGCTACTGGAGTTTGACCCCAGGAGCACTCTACCTCAGAACTATACCCCCATCTTTTTATATATTTTATTTTGAAACAATCTCAAGTAGACTGTTGTCTAATGGTAAAAAAAAAAGGTAATTATAAATGCGCATTCTACAAGTTAACCATTAATACAAAAGGAATAATGTAGCCAATGTTGGCATAAACATTCAACATTGAGTTTGGTCTCAAGCCAGCTCCTAAAACATTCATTGTGTCCAGCAATGGGATTAGAACTGAGTCATGCACTGTGTCTTCTAAAGCAAGGCTACATTTCCATTGCAGAGGTTTGAAACATCATGGAATGGCTTTAAGAAAACAGAGGCACACTTCCCTCTCTCCTGTTACAGCTGCAGACAGCAGGGGCAAGGAGAGTAATTATGCCCTCCATATCCGCTTGGCGCTGTTTGTTGCAGGTTCATTCATCGGAAGTTCCAGCGGTTGTGCAGACCCGCGCTTGCTACATGTAGCTCATTGATCAGAAGTTCTGTCAGGCGGTTATGCAGACGCCAACGTGCTTGGCGCTACATGTCATCAGGTGGTTGAGCAGACCCCAACATCCACTCCTGGGTTGGTATATTCTATGGTTAGATATAGAATGGCCCCTTGAAGAGCTCATAAATTGGTGTTTTGAGTTGATATAATTGTGTCTTAAGGGTTGTAATCCCAGCAATGGATAATGGATTTATCTGGGTGGTGACCTAGGCCACTTGGGTGTGACTGGAGGTGTCCTCCAGGGTGCTACCTTGAGGATTATATAAATGCCTCCTCCTCCTCCTCCTCCTCCTCCTCCTCCTCCTCCTCCTCCTCCTCCTCCTTTTCTCTCCCATTTCTGACCTCTGTGGTGTGAGGAGCATAGTGCAATAGTGCATGGGCTCTCTCTCTCCCCACCTCCCGCTGCCATACCCTGAGATGCACAGTCTCCAGCCTCACGTGGACTAAACTGGAAATTGTAAGAAAATAATCTTTTTTCCCCTAAGTTACGAGGTCAGGTCTTTAGATTATGGCTGTGAGGAATGCGGACCAGAACACTGTGGAAAAACTGTTGCAGGGAACCTGGGGCCAGTTGCTATTGTGAAACAAGATAAGCACAGAGGATCCAGTGTCAACAGTGAGGGGCCAAAGACAGAGTTCTCAGTAATACCTGAGCAGGGACAGGGTGGGAAACAAGTCACAACAAAATGCCCTCGGTGCTTAGACTCCACTGGCAGGAGATGAGCTCTGGGCTCAGGTGTCATGAATCCCACTGCACCTTATAAGGGTGGGAAATAATAGACCATTTTGTGGGAAATTAATTTGGCGACTGAGGACTAGTGGTGAAACTACAGCAGACTGGCATACTGATTTTTTCTATTTTATTAAACTTTAATTAATTGAAATTGAAATTAAAAAATCAGATCAACATAAAATATTTTCTATTAGACACAAATATGCTATCTCAGTAAGTCTCGCTATCTCTTTTTTTAATTTTTTATTTTATTTTATTTTTTTTATTGGTGCACTGTATTCATACATCATAGTGGGATACAAACTTTTGTAGACATACATGCACACAACGCCCAGTCAGCTCCCACCCGATCTCCACCCCATTCTCTCCCCATCCCTCCCTCCCATGCTTGGCTTAGTGGTTGACATCTAGTATTATAGCAATTTATCCAAAATTAAAAATGATAATCTCACATAACAGTTTCATTTGTCTGATACCAAGCTTTTGATGACTTAAAGATAACATTTCAATATTTCTTTTTGCTTTCTTTCTTACCAGAGAATATTTTTTTCTATTTTTTAGGTGAAACTATCATATATTTATATATTTATTTTTCAGAAAAAAAAATCTATCCTAATATGGAAAATGGACTCTAGATATCCAAAACGATCTTGAAAAAGAACAAAGCTAGAAGATATATATTTTCTGATTTCAAACCATATAAAGCTACAATAATTGAAACAGTGTAGTACTATTCTAAAGGCAGATATATAAACCATTGGAGTTAAATAAAAGCCTAGAGCTAAATTCTTCCCTATATTGTCAAATTATTTTTGACAAGGTTTCCACGAACATTTGGTGGGGGAAATAATAATTTTTAACAAAATATTGTTGAAACAATAATAATTACATGGAAAAGAATAAAGTTGGACCCTTACCTAATCCCATATACAAATATTAACTCAAAATACATAAAAGACCTAAATATAAATCTTAAGACTATAAACCTTTAGGAGAAAATCTGGGTCATAAAACCTCGCAACATTGAAATTGGCAGTGATTTCTTGGATATGATTTCAATGACACAGGCAACAGAAGAGTATACAAACTCCCTAAAAAATAAAAAAATATTGTATATCCAAAGACAATGTAAACAGAGTTAACAGTTACTAATAGAATGGGATAAAATATTTCCAAATGCTATATCTGAAGGTATATTAATATTCCAACTAGAAATCCTAAAAATTAACAACAATAAAGGCAAACAGTACCATTTAGAGATAGGTAAAAGACTAACATAAATAATGAATCTCCACAGATAACCAATCTTAGTTGTCTGTTGGATGGAAACTCTTGTTTCTCTGGTTCTGGTGTGTGTTACCTATTTCTTCTTTGTAGTTAATCTCTTTGAGTATTTTCTCTAGTGCTGGTTTTGAAGACATAAATTCCTTCAGTTTCTGTTTGGCATGGAAGCTTCTTATTTCTCCATCTAATTTGATAGAAAGTTTTGCTGGGTAGGAAATTTTTGGCTGGAAGTTGTTTTCTTTCAGAGTTTGGAATATGTTACTCCAAGCCCTTCTGGCTCTCATGACTTGGTTTGGGAAGTATGGAGTGATTCTAATTGGTTTGCCTCTGAATGTCACTTGGCCCTTTGTTTTTGTTGCCTTTAAGATTCTCTGCTTGGCTTCCAAATTGGTCATTTTGACAATTGTGTGACGTGGGGATCCTCTTCTCCGATCCTGTCTAAAGGGAGTTCTATAAGTTTCCTGGACCTGTGTATCAACCTCTTGCTCTATGTTTGGAAAATTTTCTGCTATTACATCCTTGAAGAGATTGTTGATCTCTTTGGTTTCACTTTCTTTTCCCTCCTCTATTCCAATTATTCTTAGGTTAGCTCTCTTAAAATGGGCCCATATTTCTTCAATATCAGATTCCTGCTGTTGGATATTTTTTTCTAGATTAGAAACTATGAGTCCATTTTTGGATTGCTCATCTTCTAAGAGCGAGATTCTGTTCTCCATGTGGTCCAATCAGTTGTTTGTGCTTTGAATTGAGGTCTTTACTTCATTAATTGCATCCTTTATCTCTTTTTGGCTCTCTCTCAGTTCTTTTCGAAGCACCTCTATTATTTCTACAGCTATTTTCCTGATTTGATCTTCTAGAAATCTCTGATTTTCTGTTTTATCGGGTTCTGATGTTGTGGGGTTGTGGGCATTCATTGCTCCAGTATTATTCCTCTTTCCCATGATTTAGGAAGTGTGTGCCTTCTCTGGGTTCTTCCCTTGGGTCACTATGACTTCACTTAAGGTGTTCTGGATCTTGAGTCTGTAGTATCTCAGACCCCACTACTCCTTTACTGGGTTGTATCACAGAGTCTCCGACCCAGAGAGTCGATAGAGGCTGCTTTAGACTGTGGGGGGTGCCAGGTTGCACGTTCTCCTATGGTGTGATATCTCTGCCACCGCCCCTCCCCCACTGGGTCAAGTCCCAGGGAGTACAGTACTGGGATTTCTCCTCTGTGGCCCTCAATTTGACTCACTGTTCTTGAGTACGCAGATGTAGCTGTACTGGATTCAGTGAATTCTCTGCTGCTGCCGCCGGTGGCAATATGGCGCCGCTGCTACGCCCTTGGCCGTGAGGCTGGCTTATTTCTTCTTGGTTTTGATTTCCACTCTGAATCCCTGCAGTGTGTGTTGAGCTCAGCCACTGGGAGCTTTAGATTTTACCTGCGGCGAGAAATCCCACCTGGCTGTTCCGCAGCGGCTCACCTCGGCTTGCTGTAGCTGTCCGGTGAATTCGCTGCTGCCACCGGCAGTATGGCGCTGCTGCCGCGGCCTCAGGCGTAATGCCGGTATATCTCCTCTGTGGCTCTGAGCTCTGTTCTCAGTCCGCTTTCTCTCTGGAGCCTGGTGATTTTTTTGTTTCTCTGGTGATGGTGTTTTCTGGCTATGAAAGGCGCTGATTTTGTGGTAATGGAGATTAGTTGTTAGCGGGGCTCTTAAGCCCCGCTTTTTCGGTCGCCATCTTCCCGGAAGTCTCGGTATCTCTTTAACCACTGAATAGTTCGTATTTGAATTGAGTTGTGGTCAGATGTAAAACCCATTCTGGATTTTTAAAGACTTGGTACAAAGAAACAAAGTGTAAAATATCTTTGATAATTTTGGGGTTTTTTTTTTCTTTTCTTTTTTTTAAACGGGTCTGAGGATGGAACCCAGGGGCATTCGACCTTCGAGCTACAACCCCTGCCCTATTTTTTATTCTTTATTTGGAAACAGGGTCTCACTAAGTTGCAGAGGGCCTCACTAAGTAGCTGAGGCTATCTGCAAACTGCAATCCTCAGGTCTCAGCCTCCCAAATGCTGGGATCACAAGCATGTGCCACCACACCCGGCTCCTCTTTGATAATTTTTGTATTGATTAAATGCTAAAACACTATTTTGACTATAACAGTTTAAATGAAATTGTTAAAGTTAACTGATTCATTTTACTTCTTCTCAATGTGGCTAGTAGGAAATGCAAATTTGCATGTGTCACTCCCATTACATTTCTATTGGATGGTGCTACTTTCACATCTTTCGAGTAAGATCTGTTCCTCAAATCAGGAACTCACTTCCCAGGTCACTGAATATGTCCTCAAATGCCTTCCAGAATCTCGAGAAATCACCCAACTATGGATAAAAGTAGAAAGAAAAACAATTTAAAAAAAGGAAGCCAATCAAAAGCCCATTAATTAGCATTCTTTGGAACTTGAATAATTTGTTTGAACTCGTTTTCACTTTGCCTTCCTCATACAAATTAGAACCTGTCATCAAAAAGTAATATGCTTGAACTTTTCAGGAATGCAGAAAACTCACGGGCTGTGCCTTTTCTCTTAGTAAGGCAAGATCAAACAAATTTTCATCCAAAATAAGACAATAAAATCAAGATCTAAGACACTTATTAAGTTAAAAAGTTATTGCTTTTCAAGCTTAATCTCCAAAATAGCACTTTAATTCTTTGGTTTGTCTTTATATTCAGACATTAGGTAAATTTTAAAACAAAGAAGTCAAGGAGATTGGAAAGGCTATTTATATGAACTACTTGTGAGCCTGACATACCAAAATTCACCCATTTGTTTCGAGGAACCATTTGGGGCCAACATTTAGGGACCTTCTAGAGTGAGCCTCCTTGGAGCCCATGCGCATACTTGAAGCCATGCTTGTAGGACATGACCCCGCCCCACCTTTACCCTGCTAACTGATCAAGAAGTTTATATATAGCCAAAGATGGCCAATTAGAATCTGTTCTTGGAATTTAGCACCAGAACACAGAAACTAGACTGCTCTTGATTTCTGATGAATACTTTAGCTAAGAGACCCAGAAAAGCAGAGGCCCACATGAGAGTTCAAATCTGGAATGTCTCCCAAAGGCCCATGTGTTGGTCTTCAGTTTAGCACTATTGGAAAGTGATAGAAACTTAAGAAGTGGGACCTAATGGGAAGTGTAAGGTCATTGGAAGTATACGCTTCCAGGGGTTATTGAAACCCCACCCCCTCTCTGACAAGCTTTCACCACCCACCATGCACTACCAACCATTACCTGCTACCTCATCACAGGCCCTAAAGCAGTGAGGCCAATGGGCGTGGACTAGGGCCTCTAACTCTGTGCCAAAATAAACCTTTCTTTTTTTTAGGTTAATTATCCCAGGTATTTTGTTATAGTAATGGAAAGCTGACTAAAAAAAAAAACACATTTATCTTAGAGATGAGGCTATTGAGGACCAGAGAAGGTGCATAATTTTATCAAAGCCATAGTGTTGGTTGTAGAGTGGGGACTGAATTACAAATCTCATTTTTAGTCTAGCTCTGCCATATAGAAAATGTTTTTTTTTTTCATTTTAAGTAGTTATATCTAAAGTTCATATACAAACTCTCCCAAACCCTGTGTACCTTAACAGGAAGGAAAGACAAAGAAGGAGATGGTCCATGTACAACCTTCCAGTTATGAAGGATGCTAAAAGCTCCCAGAATTACATAGCTGAATAATTATTTAGCTGAGACTATTTGAAAAGCAAAATTATGAACAATTAACGTTGTTTGGCCACTGAAATATATTTGGGATTTTGAGACATAATCTTTCCTGATATGAACACTATTGAAATTCAATAATGTTGTTTCATTGCTTTTTATATTCTTCATGCTTTAAGAGTTTCAGGAAATCTTCTGTACCTCAATGACTCTGATTTCCAACATCCTCTTCTAGAACCATGACTCCACTCTGGGTCTTCTCCCTCCCTAGGGTTGATTTTATCCTCCATTCATACCAAGGTTGCCTGACATTCCCCAGAGAAGTAAACCATTCTTCTTTGCACATAATTTTTTAAGTACTGGGGATTGAGCCAATAAATAAATATACTATCTCCAGACTACAACCCAACCTTTTTTATTTGTGTGTGTGTGTGTGTGTGTGTGTGTGTGTGTGTGTGTGTGTGTGTTACTGGAGATGGAACCCAGGGGCTTTCTAACTCCAGGCTATACTCTCAGACGTATTTTATATTTTATTTGAAAACAGAATCTCACTAAGTAGCTGAGGCTGCCTTCAAACTTGCACGATCCTCCTGTCTCAGCCTTCCAAGTATAAGCGTGTGCCACCATACCCGGTTTACAACCCAACCTTTTAAATTTTTTATTTTGAAACAGGGTCACACTAAGTTGCAGAGAGTCTTGCTAAATTGTTGAGGCTGGCCTCAAGCCCGTGGTCCACCTGTCTCAGCCTCTCAAATACTGGGATTACAGACATGTACCATCACACCCAGGTTTCTGCACATCATTTTAATTTCCAAGTAGTAATTTAGGACCTGTAACAATAAACAGCAGTCCTCTGCCTCACTCCTTTACTGTCATTAATGTCCTAACTTCTTATATTTGAAGTATAAGAACAAAATTTCCATAATTTAGCACCACATCTCATACTAATAGCACCTGTACTAACAGTGTGGGAGAGCTCAGAGGAGGCCGGGCCCCACCTGTGCACTAGGCCCTGTTCTCTCCATCTGCTTTAACGATGTGCTCCCAACAATTCTTCCCCTTCTTTTCTGCAGCACCTATTTATTCCCTCTCTACTGAATTACTCCCGTTGGCATGTAAGCATGGCATTGCTTCTCCCATTCAGAAAATATAAAGCTCTAGATCCCCGGGGACCCCTTCAGGTCCCATTGTTTTTCTCTTCCTTTCAACACACACCCACAAATATTTCCTGGAAGTGTCAATATCTTCCACTTCCCTCCTCTCACCAATCTTGAACCCACTGCAGTGAACGAAACTGCTTTCATCAGGGTCATAATGACCCTCTGAAGCCTCTTCCTTTCCTGGCTTGTCCTGGAAGTGGCACTGGGCCTGGCAGACCCCTTTCCTCCTGGAAACATGGTCTTTACTTAGCTGCCAGGATGACACGCTCTCCTGATTTCTCATCTCCCTCCTGTACCTATTCCTTCTGAATCTTGCTGCTTCCTCCTCATCTCTCTGACCTTTAAATGTCAGAATTCCTCTGCTCAGACCTCTCGTTATAGTCCCTAAATGAGTCCCTCCCAGTCCCAAGGCTTTAGGTTCCATGTCAATTGATGACAACCACGTTTATCTTTCCAACCCAGACCTCTCCCTTTAAACTCCAAACTCATCTCTATTCAATTGTATCCTTGCCTATTGTATTGTAGACTCTGTTGTATTTTTTTTTATTCAGTACTAGGATTGAACCCAGGGGCATTCTACCCTCTGAGTTACACGCCCAGTCCTATTTTTCATTCTTTATTTTGAAACATAGCCTCACTAAGTTGCGGAGGACCTCACTAAGAAGCTAAGGCTGAGCCAGGCTTGGTGGAGCATGCTTGTAATCCCCATGCTTGGAAGGTGGAGACAGGAGGATCGCACAGGTTCAAAGCCAGTCGCGCTGGCTTAAGAGACCTGTTTCCAAATAAAAATATAAAAATAGGTCTGGGAGTTTAGCCCGGAGGTAGAAGGACTTCCAGGAACCCAAGTACCACAAGAAGAAGAAGAAGAAGAAGAAGAAGAAGAAGAAGAAGAAGAAGAAGAAGGAGGAGGAGGAGGAGGAGGAGGAGGAGGAGGAGGAGGAGGAGGAGGAGGAGGAGGAGGAGGAGGAGGAGGAAGAAGGAGAAGAAGAAGAAGAAGAAGGAGAAGAAGAAGAAGAAGAAGGAGAAGAAGAAGAAGAAGAAGACTGAGAAACTCAACTAGGGTTTTCTTCTCCATTATCTGAAGTCCCTCTTGCATATGAAAGAAAACATATGGCCCTTCACTTTCTGTGACTGGATAATCTCACTTAACATGATGTTCTCCAGGTCCACCTTTTTTGTTTGTTTATTTTTGCAAATGATGGCGATTTTTTCTCTTTTATTTCTAAGTAAAATTTCATTGTGTGTATATCCCATAATTTTGTAATCCATCTGTTAATGGATACCTAGGTTGATTTCATAATTTAGCTATTGTGAATTGTGCTGCTATAAACATGGATATGCATGCGTGGAATCAACCTAGGTATCCATTAATATTCTTATTTCAGTCCTTTTGGGAAGATACCTAGGAGTGGTATAGCTGAATGATATGGTGGATCCATTCTGTTTTGATAGATCTCCACTTCCACGCTAATCTCCATAGAGGCTATACTAATTTGCAATCCCACCAACAATGTGAAAGAGTTCCTATTTCCCCACATCCTCTCCAGCATTTACTGTTGTTTGTATTTTTGATGTCAAATATTCTTTATTTTAATTAGTAATAGCCCCAAAGTGCAAAAGTATTGTGATACTGGCCATTCAGATACACCAAAGAGAAACTGTAAAGTGCTTTGCTTCAGTGAAAAAGTGAAAGTTCTCAATTTAAAGGGAAAAAAATCATATGCTGGGGTTGCTAAGATCTACAATAAGAACAAATCTATCACTGACAACAAGAAATGTGTGCTAGTTGACTGTTGTTGTACCTCAAGTTGCAAAAGTTACAGCCACGGTGCATGACAATGCTGTCATTCCCCCACTTCATCTCTTCACAGGGACCTTGAATCACCTGACATCATCACAGGAAAAGAACAAGAAGAATGGGGAGTGAGGCACAATAAGATATTTCGAGAGAGAAAGCAACCACATTTTTATAACTTATGATATCATCTACCTACTTTATTATTAGTCATTGTTATTAATCTCTTACTGTACTGAGTTTTAGACTTACCTTCAGGTTTTATCCAGAAGTTAGCCACTTCTCACCAGTCTCACTGTCATGTCTATGGAGGGATTAAACTTAATTGGAGGACAAATTTGACCAATTCTAAACCCACTTCACAGCAAATACTTACCTGATATCAGAATATGTAAAGTCCTAATTTATCTCACTTGGAATGAATAAATATTTGTATCTTCCAGTACAAAGCAAGTTTTAATGTGTCTTATTATGGGATGTCCCTTAGACTTCACTAGTAGTATTGTGTGCTATTTGCTGTATGCACTGGATGACTGCTCAAAAATCCAGAGGAAGCTGGGCGTGGTGGCGCACGCTTGTAATCCCCACACTTGGGAGGCGGAGACAGGAGGATCACGCAGGTTCGAAGCCAGCCGTGCTGGCTTAAGAGACCCTGTTTCCAAAAATAAAATAGGTCTGGGAGTATAGCCCAGAGGTAGAAGGGCTTCCAAGAACCCCAGTACCACCAAAAAAAAAAAAAAAAACCACAGAGAATTTTGAACACTCAACAAAGAATTGTGGACCACGATAAGTGAACAAAAAAGAGAAGAACATCTGTGGATGATCCACTTGACCCACTCTGCGTGCCTGGAAATTCTAGAAGGAGAATATGTTTTTTATAGATGAATCATAGGGGACCTTTGCAGAGATCATTTATAAGGCATGGAATAGCAAGAAGCACAGAATGTGTTATCCCTGGGCCCGGACTGCAGCAGGAGGGAGCTTGCAGGTCTTCCTCTGTCCCACTGCCCGTGACATGGTTCCTTGCATCTAAGTTCCTGGCATCTCTTTGTGTCTCAACTGAAGACTGCAGGTTCTAAGCTGGGCATGGTGGCACATGCTTGTAATCCCAATGCTTGGGAGGCTAAGGCAGGAGGATCACACGCTCTAGACCAGTCTCAGCAAATTAGCAAGGCCCTCAACAACTTAGGAAGACCTTGTTTCAAAATAAAAAATAAGGGCTGGGATGTAGCTCAGTGGCAAAGTGCTTGCCTGGCAAGTGTACCACCCTGGGTTCGATCCCCAGTCCAAATAGGAAAAAGAAAAAAAAAGGACTCCCTTTAAAAAAAAAATAAGCTAAGAACACAGAATAAAAAGTACTGGGGCTGTCAGGTGTGGTGGCGCATGCTTGTAATCCCCGCGCTTTGGAGGCAGGTTCAAAGCCAGAAGCACTGGCTTAAGAGACCCTGTTTCCAAATAAAAAGTATAAAATAGGTCTGAGAGTGTAGCCCGGACATAGAAGTGTTTCCAGGAACCCCAGTACCACCAAAAAAAAAAAAAAAGTACTGGGGCTATAACTCAGAGATATGCCCCCAGTTCAATCCCCAGTACTAAAAATAAATGTGTATTCTAGAGTGAGAAGCTTAAACCCATCCTGAGTCACATTCTCTGTGGATGGGGATGAGGTGGAACAGTACAAAGATGTCTCCTTTGATTGACAGTGAAGATGGTACCTCACCAAGGGAGGTAATGCTGAGGTTGGCGCAGACATGCTGCACCAACTAGAGAATACTGAGAGAATACTAAGTCAGTATAATACTGACTTAAAGAATACTAAGTGTATTTTCTAAAGTCATCTAAGAGCTTGCCCTCAACTGTTCTTGGTACTTTAGAAACAAAGATTTTAAGTTAAGCTCATCATTTTTAAGATAATATTTTCATAGTTTTTATAATTAACGTAAGCTGCAGAGAATGCTGGAGCTGGAGCAGGGCCTGCTGGGCAGACAACAATAGATGTCACCAATGTAGGCGACAGTGCTGACCTGACTCTGTATCTGCAGACAACCTGCCTGTTTGTTACTGGGAAAATCTTTAATGCCCTCTGGGCCTTGTTTTCCATCTAGGGAGAGAATGGGAACCCTTGGTTCCCACAGGTGTAACAGTTCCCTGAAAGACTAGATGCAACGTCTCTCAGGCTGAAAGTGCATGTGAATCATCTAGGGATCTTGTTAAAAATACAGATGCTGACTTGACAAGTTGGGGTGACTTACACAAACAACCAGATGATGCTGAAGGTGCTGGTCAACCACCAGAGCACCATGATGCAGGTGATGAGACCACTCACCCACAGTGAGCAAAAGTTGACTTCCACTTTTGAGCTTACTTTTTAATAATGATGATTCTGCTCAGAACTTCACCCGTGACCCAATCTACTACATGCATTTAAAACACAATCACTGCTATTAATAGAGTTGATCCATTAAGGCAAAGTGTTTTGATTTAATCATTAACCTGATCATTAGTAAACTAAGTGTATTCTCTAATGTCATCTAAGAGCTTGCCCTCAACTGTTCTTGGTACTTAAGAAAAAAAGACTTTAAGTTAAGCTAATCATTTTAAAGATAATTATTTTCATAGTTTTTATGATTAATGTAAGCTGCAGAGAATTCTTTGGGACTGTAGATCAATCCACTGTCCAATAAGACCAAGACATTAACCAACAGAATTTAGCTTGGAAGGCCCCTGAGGAAGGGCTAGGTTTTTATGTATGGCTATTCAGAGTCAAGTACGCAGATGGGCTCCAATAAATAATTAATAATAATGGAACTGGGGTCCTCTAAAGTGAATAGAGTACAGCACTAAAAGTATCACAATGAGTTTACCTAAGGTTATGTCTACATTAGGAAGTCAAATCCCCCCTCTGATGAATTTGATGTTGTTTAGTCTACATTAGGTATAATTTTAGAAGTATTCTCATGTCAGACATTTTCCAAATTACACTTTAGACTAGAAACCACATCAGAAACCTGAGTTGGTTGAGATATTAATTATCTCAAGTTAAACATTCCCCTCTTCTACCAGTTTTCCTCCATTCTGGGTCTATTCTTGGGAACACAGGATACTGGGTGAGCCACACAAGATACTACCTGCATATTGTTAAAAGATGGTGCTTTAGACAATTTAAGTTATAATTCACCTGAAGGACATGATACAATTGGATTTTTTCAAAGCCTTCAAAGACAGTATTCTGTCCTATGCAGGGAGCTTTGAACCTCAGGTGCCATGTGATACTAGACAGTGAGCGCTTAAAAAAAAAAAAAAAAAAAAAAAAAAAAAACCTAAGAATGTCTAAGTATTATGAGACAAAAATAAATAATAGAATACATTGTGTGTGAGGTGAGGGCAATAGGGATGGAACCCTGGGCATTCTACCTTCAAGCTACACCCTCAGCTCTTTATCTTTATTTGAAACACAGTCTCAGTAAGTTGCTGAGGCTGGCCCTGTCTCAGCCTCCCAAGTACTGGAATTACAGGCTTGTGCCACCATGTCTGGCTTGAGTAGATATTAATATGATATGTGTTAGTTAGGAAATTCAGGGCACACTAAGCCTGAAGCACAGCTTGCTCCATTTAAAGGTGGAAAGACAGGGCCGGGCATGGTGGCGCACACTTGTAATCCCCGCGCGTGGGAGGCCGAGACAGGAGGATCGCACAGGTTTGAAGCCAGCCTTCCTGGCTTAAGAGACCCTGTTTCCAAGTTGAAAAAAAAAAAAAAATATATATATATATATATATATATATATATATATATATATATATATATATATAGTCTGGGAGTGTAGCCTGGAGGTAGAAGGGTTTCCAGGAACCCCAGTACCACCAAAAAATAAAAAATAAAAACAAAAAATAAATAAAGGTGGAAAGAAAGACAGGCAAACCCTCTGCACCTGGCCCAGCAGGCACTCTGGAAGGCCAGCGATAGTACTGGCAACACAGTGGAGTCTTTCTAGAAAAGAGACGCAGCTCCAGCCTGTTAAGAGTGGAGGGAGAAAGCTGGGCATGGTGGCACACGCTTGTAATCCCAGCATTTGGGAGACTGAGACTGGAGGATTGTGGTTCGCGGACAGCCTCAGCTACTTAGTGAGGCCCTCTGCAACTCAGTGAGACCCAGTTTCAAAATAAAGAATAAAAAAATAGGGCAGGGGGTGTAGCTTGGAGGTCAAATGCCCCTGGGTTCCATCCCCAGACCGGCATAAAAAAAAAAAAGAGTGGGGAGAGAGCTGGGGTGTAGCCCAGTGGCAGAGCACCTGCCTAGGAGGCATGAGGGCCTGGGTTCCATCTCCAGCAACACACACGCGCGCGCGCACACACACACACACACCCCATCTAAAAATGTAAAATGCAAACATCTACTTTTCAAAATGCTTTCTTCATGGAGTTTCTTCCTAAAATCTGTTACTGACTATTTAGATTCTGATTAGAACAACTCAACTATTTTTTAAAAATGCTTTAAAGCTTCTGGGGAAACCTGAATGATACTGATTATTAGATAAAACAAGAGATGTTAATATTCTTAGCTGTGATTGTAGCATTGTACTTGTAAAAAATGTCCATATTTTCTGGAGATACATACTAAAGTATGTCAGGTGAAGTCAGGTGGGATTTGTTTAAAATACCTCAGCAATAAGAACAACAACAAAAACAGCTGAAATAATGTGGTGAACTATTGATAAATGCTGCTTTCCATTTTTCTGTATATTTAAATTTTTTCAGGTTAAAAAACATTTGAAAATATCTGGATTTTGTTAAAACATCACTTCTATCTTGAATAATGGACAGATTAAGCACCTATCTAAGGAGGTTTTTACTAACTAATGGAAAAATGGACTTTCAGTTTCCTATCTGGCATGTAAAGAGCTTATAAATCACCACACCCATAATAACAAGTAAAAAGGCTGAATAAACTGAAAAAAAAATCACTAACTCTTCCTAAGTCAGTAAAAGAATCGAAATCACAGAGAAAATCACTGCAGTCCAACACAGACAGGTACACAGGACACGCAGGACCCCACCTGAACACAGGAGAAACCCACACACAGAAACCTGGGCAGAACTCAGCGCCAGGGGAGAGGAATCTAAATCTTAATGATGGGTTTGCCCAAGGACAGTGAGCACAAGTCTGAGAGTTAAAAACTCCAACCCAGGCATGGTGGGGCATGCTTGTAATCCCAGCATTTGGGAGGCTTAGACAGGAGGATCACAGTTCAGGACAGCCTCAGCTACTTTTGAAACTCAGACCCTGTTTCAAAATGAAGAATAAAAAAAATAGGCTGGGGTGCAGCTGGGAGGTAGTATGCCCCTGGGTTCCATCTTCAGTACCAAAAAAACAAAAAACAAAAAACAAAACTCCAGGGGGTTTGCAGCCTTGGAAGGGGCTCGCTTTTGTGTTTTGTCTGTAAAAACTGTCAGGTGCACACAATGAAAATTGGAAGAAAAAAATTCCTCATGCTTCCAGCAGGGGGAGGGAAAATAGCCATTTTGAAATACACCAGAACCTCTGTTCTTGACATGGTTAGCCCTAAGGAGAAACTACTTAAGTAGAGCCTAGCCTACTAGGCGTCAGTCAGAGCTTAACTGACTGAGAGAAGGGAAAAACCAACTCCAGCCGACTCTAGCGGCACAGCTGCACTACCCTGGGCTTGGGGGACAAAGGGGTGCGAGAGGGAGAGGAAAAGAAAAGAGCTGCAAAGGACCCAAGAAGCTCAGCCTGGAGATACAGACTCCTTAAAGATGGAGGCCTAGTCACAGAACTGCAGAACACATCCCCTCCCTACTCCTCACCACCACATTCCCGAAGGACTAGGCACAGCAGTTCCCTACACCAAGAACAACATGTCTGTCTGCCTTGCCAGAAAAGAGTATGTGGCATACAAAAAGGCAAAAAGCAGTCCAAAGAAGCATGGCAAGCATCGGAGCCGACTCAAATATAACAGGGATGTTGATGCTGTCAGGCAGGGAACTCAAAACAATCATGACTAATATGCTCGAGGCTCTAATAACAATAGACAGCATGTAAGAACAGATGAGCAATCTAAGCTGAAATGGAAGCTATAAGAAAGAATCAAAAAAGAAATGTTTGACAGTGAAAAAAAAAAACAACGAAAAAAAAACAAACCCCACTGTAATAGAAATACAAAATGTCGTGTTTCAGTAGAAATTTCCAACACTGAAAGCAAAGTGAAAAAACAAGAATAAAACAGCAAAGAAGCTGTGGCACAACTGCAAAAGCTATAACATACAAGTAATGGAAATAACAAAAGGAAGAAATATTTGAAGCAATTAATGTTGAGGATAATAATACTACTGAGAATTTTTTCCAAATCAATACCAAACACCAAAGTGCAAATTCAAGACAAGAGTAATTTCTTCTTGGAAATTACCAGAGTAAGTGAGATGGGCAAGACACACACCTAGGCATTCATAGTTAAATTGTAAAAAAAAAAAAAAAAAAAAAAATCAAAGATAAAGAAAATTTCCTGAAAGTAGCCAAAAAAAAAAAAAAAAAAAAAAAACAAAGAAATTACATCCAGCCAAGCATGGTGGCACATGCTTGTAATCCCAGTATTTGGGAGACTGAGACAGGAGGATCATGGTTCACGGACAGCCTCAGCTACTTAGTGAAGCCTTTAGCAACTCAGTGAGACCCTGTTTCAAAATAAAGAATATTAAAAAATAGGGTTGGGGTGTAGTTCGGAGGTAGAATTTCCCTGGGTTCCATCCCTAGTAATGCAAAAAAAAAAAAAAAAAAATCCAACTTCTCCTCAGAAATCATACAAGCAAAAAGAGAGTTGAGAGAAAGATTTAAAGTGTTGAGAGAGAAAATCCAACAACCTAAAATTCAGTATATGCTGAAATTATCCTTCAAAAGTGAAGGAAGAATAAAGACTTGGAAAGACAAACAAAAATTAAAGGAACTTGTTTTCAAGAAATTGAAGATCTACCTTTCAAGAAATGTTGAGTTATTCTGAGAGATGGAAAATTAGATGTCAAACAGATGTATCTATACAAAGAAAGACAGTGTAAGATGTAAATAACAAACCTCAAAGTTTCTTATTCTTATTTGATCTAACAGATAAAAATTTGTTCAAAATTATCTAAACTATAGCATTCTGTAGCATTCTATTCTGGCCCCCAAAAGCCCATGTTCATCTCATAATGCAACATGCTTTCAGTCCATCTCCAAGAGTCCTCAAAGTCTTAACTGTTCCAAAAGTCCAAAGTCTCCTCTGAGACTCAGTGCAAACTCCGTCATACAACCAAGACGTGATGCAAACTTGACGGTCGTCCGCTTTCTGTTGCTGCAACAAAAACCTGAGACAAGTCAGCTTACAAGGAGGAGCTCCTATAAAAATCAAAAGAACCAGTTCCACACTTCCAAGTCGCAATGACACAGGATAAACGTTCTCATTCCCAAAGGGAGAAGTAGGGGTAAAGAATGGAAAGATCAGACCGAAGAAAGAACACAATTCAAAAGAGCAAATATTTAAGCCTAATGCTCCACGTGCAGCATCCAGGCACATGCAAGTGTGAATGAGCTTCAAGGAGCTCGGGGAGCCTTGCCCCTGCAGCTTTGCTGATTGCAGCTCAGGTGATTTCTCTCTGAGGCTGGCTGGGCTCCCTGCCTGCAGCTGCCCTTGACAGGCTGCTGGTCCACTTTCGTGGCAACCCGAACTTCCAGAGTCTCCAGTGCAGCATCTGATTCACTCTCACAAGTTCATGCATCAAAATGCCAGGCGGCTGCTTGCAGGGACTCTGGATTTGCCACACACTGTCTGACCTCCTGGGCTGTCCTTTGAAATCTTAATGGAAGCGCCCATGATCCTGTGGAGACTCCAGGACAATTTTGCATGCCTGTGAAACTGGCATCGCATAGACAGCATCCATCTTCCACTGGCACAATCTATACGAAGGGCCACTTAAACCGTGGCCCCAGCAGCCTCTGAGCACATTAGTGGCAGAACACAGGGAAATGAATCTCAGAAAAGTGTAACTGAATATACAGTCCTGTGCCACATAACGTCAGACTGCATGAATGATTATGGTCACATAAGATTATAATAAAGCTGAAAAACTCGTATCGCTTTGTATTTTTATTATATATTTTCTATGTTTAGATTTCCCACCGTATTCAGTACAGTACCATGCCTAGGAGCAATAGGCTATACCATAGAACTAAGTATGTAAAGTGCGATACCATCCAGGTGTGTGTAAATACACTGTACAATGTTCACATGACAAAAATCACAGAAGAACACATTCTTCAGAAAGGCTCCTTTTCATTAAGCGATGTGTGTCATCATTGAATATGTTGAAACATAATTGATGCACCGATTATTATTTTGAACAAACTGTTAAACTGTTAGGTCAATTAAGAATAAGATAAACATTTTTATTTTACTTTCATTTATACCTTTTCTTTTTCTTTATGTAGATCTGAGTGTTTGGCTTATATAGTTTTCCAAATAGCTCCCATGAACTAATTCCAAAGGCTCTTGAAGCCGGGCGTGGTGGCGCACGCTTGTAATCCCCGCACTTGGGAAGCGGAGACAGGAGGATCACGCAGGTTCGAAGCCAGCCGCGCTGGTTTAAGAGACCCTGTTTCCAAAAATAAAAAAAAAATAGATCTGGGAGTGTAGCCCGAAGGTAGAAGGGCTTCCAGGAGCCCCAGTACCAAAAAACAAAACAAAACAAAACAAAAAAACAACAAAAAAAAACAAAGGCTCTTGAATCATCGTCAGCTGTAGTCAAAGCAATGACCCTACTTCCTGGTACTATTTTTTATGTTAGCCAGCTTTCTGTTGCTGCAACAGATACCTGAGAGGTTTTTGTTGGATCACAGTTTCAGATTTTAGTCCACAACTGGCTTCATTGCCTTTGGACCTATGGCAAAGCAGTAGTAAATTATGGCCAGGAGTGCATGATGAAGGAGGCTGCTTACTTAATGACATCTGGGAGGCAAAGAGAATGACAGGGAGGGTTTGGGGTCCTAATATCCCCTTCAAGGGCATACCCTCATGACCTAACTTTCTTCTACAAGGCCTCATCTCAAAGGTTTTACCACCTCCAGTAGCAAGATAGGCCAGGGCCCAATCCATTACACATGAGCCTTTGGAGGGCACTTATCCAAACCACAGCATAAAGAAATACTATAAAAACTCTATTTCCACAAATTTAATAACCTAGATGAAATAGACTAATTCTTTGAGACAACTGATTAACTCACACAAAAAAGGAGACCATCTGAATAGACTCTAAGGAAATTTAACCAACAATTAATAACCTTACAAAATAGAAAGCACCAGACCCCTACATGAGTTCATTAAAAAGTCTGTGGGACTAAAAGGAGATACCTTGAGCTGAAGCCCTAGGAATACTCTGTGTGTGTGTGTGTGTGTGTGTGTGTGTGTGTGTGTGTGTGTGTGTGTGCACTTTAACTACCAGGTATAATTGCAATGAATTATTTGAAATTACATAGGGTTGAAATTCTAGCTACATAATAATAGGCATTAATATACACACAGGCTCATTGGAAAGCAGAAAAGTCTCTTGTTAGTTGTCTTAATTTTTTTTCTACTACAAAGTAAGGATTCACTGGGTACAGTAGTGTATGCCTATCATCCCAGCTATTTGGGAGGCTGAGGCAGAAGGATTGCTTGAGATCAGGGGTTCAGGGCTAACCTGAGCAACAAATCAAGACCTCATCTTTTAGAAGTAAAAAGAAAATGAGGACTCAAATATTTGTCTTAGAAAATGTTTCAGCAGTACCTATCATATGCCAGTCTTTACAGAACACTCGCTAGTAGGTGAAAATTACTCTATCAGCTCACAGAAAGATTAAAAAGTACTTGTATCAGACCTTAATTTAGATGGCTTGAAAGACAGGCCCATGCCTCCAATGTCTGCCTACAAATTTTCAAAGAGAACTATGAACATAAATTTGTGAATCTTCACAATACCCACAACTGGAAGGAAGGTGGCAAAAAAGCAAAATAAAGGCATAAAAATAGAACAGGTATGTTATTTGCCACATCTCATAGCAATCAGCAATTCCAAATAGTTGTAGTACACGAGATCTGCTCCCCTTCATACCTGAGTATTTATGGCAGGAGATGAGAGTTGTACAGTACATAAGCATCTCCACTTTTACTCAAGTCTTTTCAAAATCTTCTGCTATGTTTTGAATATGGTTTGTCCCCCAACAGTTCATATGCTGAAAACCTGATCTCCAGTATAAGGTTGTTGGGACATGTAAGAGCTGGGGCTGTGTAGGAGGTGCTTGGAACATGGGGACTCCACCCTCAGAAAGGTTTAATGTCATCCCACAGGAACTGGTTGGCTCCCAAAGCTGGATTAGCTACCCCAGGGCTGGTTTACAAAGCAGGCACCCCCTTATCTCTGTCTCCTGTGCGCCCCCTCTTTGCACATGCTTGCTTCCCCTTCCACTTCTGTGCTCTGCTGGGACACAGCACAGGGCTCTCAGCAGAGGCCAAGTAGGTGCTGGCACCATGCTCTTGGAGTTTCCTTCTCCAAAACCTCCAGCCAAAATGAACCTTACTTCATGAATCACCTAGCCTCTATGTTACAGCACCACAAAATAGACTAAGATATCTCTCTGCTTCTACCAGAGAGGGTTAGCTCTACCCTGGGGGAAGCCTCGAGTCCAGCCTGGACCATGACCCAGTGGGTAAGTTTAAGTGTATTATTAGGAAGATCATTGGCTACCATCCAGAAAGCCATCATATTTCAATCTAGTATGTATTATCAATAAAGCTCATCTTTTCTATCTCAACTTACCTAACCTCTCTGTTTGTGTTTATTTTTTCACTTGGTCTTAATTCAACAACAAATAAAAGGGGAATGGTTTTATTAGAACCCTTTTCCTCTCTTACTTTTCCTAGTGTTTCAGGTTTGGGAATGATGCTCGGTGGTAGAGCATATACTCAGCATGTGGGAGGCCCTGGGTTCACTCCCAGCACCACATACACAGGCACACCCCACAGTGTTAATACATATTATTTTAAAAAGTAATTTGACTTAAAAAATCCTGTTCTTTTGGGGATTCAAAATTCTCTAAAATCCAGGCAAACTTCTCCAAAGCATTTACTCTACTCACCCCTACTTCTGCTCCAAGGTCACAGATAACCTTGTCCTCTGAGTCTCTTGCTCCCCAGTCCACCTGACATGGCCTCCACTCATGTTTCTCCCTCTCTCTTGAATACCTCTTGCTGCTCTCCTATAAAGCCTGGAAGGCTAGTTTGATGATCACATATTCAAACTGGCAATTGCTGGAAAACTATACAGAATGGTCAAATAGATGAGGCTACAGCCAATGGGGCAGTGAGATCATAAGAAAAGCTCAGAAATGGTTTCCTTCCTCAGGGGATCCCTTAACTACATACAGTAACTGGTGCATTTATGAGAACTCTGGAGTCAGAAGTTCTGGGGCTGCTGGGGTAAAGCCTTGCAATCTGTTCCCAGCAGTGGTTCTTAAAGAGTAGACCTGAATCAACAGCTTTGGGGTTGCCTGAAAACTAGTAAAAAAAATGGAAATATTTCAGGCCTCATTCCAGACCTACTGAATGAGAACTTCTGGTGACAGGACCCTGCCATGGTGGCTCTGCAAGCCCCGCAGGTGATTCTTGGGCATCTCAAGTTTGAGACATAGTGAGCTACAATAAGATAAAAAGAGTGAGCTGAGATGTTTAGAAACAGAATCTGTTTCCAGCTATTTATTTTCTCAAGAGGAAGGGGAAGTGTCGGAAGCTGTAATATGGACTAGGCTATTATGTCAGTTGTCTATCATGGACAGCTGACATAATTGTTCATGATGGAGAATGGCACAGAATCTGAGGATGAAACAGAATCTGTTTTTAGCTATTTATTTTCTCAAGAGGAGGGGGAAGCATCGGAAGCTGTAATATGGACTAGGCTATTATGTCAGTTGTCTATCATGGACATCTGACATAATTGTCCATGATGGAGGATGGCTCTGTGTGCCAGGCCCATCTTTTTGTATCAGTGAGAAACCCCTCCTCTGTGGATGTGAGGCCCTTTCAGAAGATGAATGGATATACAAATTGTCACTTGTATCTCATCAGACCCCTCTCCTCCTCTATGTCACATTGTACCTTTCAGATATGTCTAGGTTGTCATTTTCACAATATTGTAGCTAGTTATCCTCTCCCTAGACTGAGACCTCTTCAAGGGCAAAACCCCACACCATTCATCTTTATATCCTTAGTACCTGGCACTGGGTATGGTATGGTTAGATCGTTGCATAATATTTGTTCAAAGAATAAATGGAAACAAGGCATTAGAATTTGTGTGCGAGTCCACTGCTTCTGCATCTCTCATTTCCCCATCTCTAGGTTCATCGCTCACCCTAAATGATAGTCACAAAATCTCTCAACTCACTTTGTGTAAAATGTTGCTCAAGTTTCAGCACTCTGAAACACTTGTCCTGCATGCACCATCATCTCCATAATGCTTTGTTTGTCCTTGTCTGGACCTAGTCTCCAGAAAAAATCTTAATTATTTCTGTATACCCTATGAACCAGAAAGTGTTTCTGTCTTCACTCTCTTCTCTGTGTATTTCCTACACTTCGTTGCCTCTGGGCACTTTTCTAAATACAGTGACTATTTATTACCATCTAATGATGCATCACAAGGTTAGGAGATAAGGTTGGTGTCCTACTTACCACCCATTGTCATTTCAGATGTACATCCTACTCCCTTTGATTAAAAGTTGCTCTTTTGAGGTCTGTAACCCTTGTAACTTCCCTCTTCTCTTTGTTGACATCTACTGATAACCTTCTCACTCTCCTTCAGTCACTGAAGAGTGTCACTTTGCCTAGTGTCTCTCCATTCAAGACCTATCTTCATTCCTTAACCTCCCATCTGTAAACCATCCACTCTGAGAGTCAACTTATGGCACATGTAGTCCACCTAATTCCAGCATCCCTCTTTTGTGATGAGCCCTCTATTTCCATAATTTATTATCAGTTATTTTCCTTCAACTATTCTTTGATGTTATCAGAATCTCCAGATCTATGGCTTCTTCAGCTTTCACCAAACCAAATGTATTTTTCTTTACTTGCTTCCTAATCTCTTCTCTTTACTTTTGCACTTCCCTGTCTTTAATAATAAGGAAAAAAAAAACATAAACTTTCTCCCTTCCTGGACCCAAGGGCATATTTCTGCTAGAGACAATCACACTACAAATTTAAACTCACCAGTTTCACTGGGCCATCAGCACTGAAGCAAGCCTACTGCATATCGGTGGTCTACCCACTCCCCTGATCCCCACAAGAAAATCTTCACGATTCTTACATCTTGTCTAATCTTTGAGTCCCCTTCTCCCTCTTAAAAAGTTACTTTTCTTTTTACTTAACAGATAAAAGAAAGTCCTCACATAGGGATGCTGCTAAGGGCTGAGCAGCATATGTTGAGAATTTGTATGTTGAAGTCCTAACCCTTAGTATCTCAGAGTGTGACTGTACTTGAAAATAGGACCTTTGAAGTGGTAAAGTAAAATGAGATGATAGGGGTGGCCCCTGAAGCAGTATGACTGGTGTCCTTTAAAGAAGAGATTATTAGAGCGAAACAAGGTGGCACATGCCTATAAACCTCAGTGCTTGGGAGACTGAGACAGGAGGATATCACAAGTTTGAGGGCAGCTTCAGAAACTTAGCAAGACCTGCTTCCAAATTAAAAAAAAAAAAAGGCTAGGTTCATAGCTCAATGCTAGAACCTCCCTGGGTTCATTTCCCAGTATGAAGAGGAAAAAGGAGGAAGAAGGAGAAGGAGAAAGGGGGAGGAGGAGGAGAGGGGGAGGAGGAGGAGAAGGAGGGATCCATTCACACGCAGAGGGAATATCACATGGAGGCACAAGGAGGATGACCATCTCCAAGTCAGAGAGAGAGCTTAAGAGAAAATAACCCTGCCAGCTACTTGATCTTGGGCATTTTGTCTCCAAAATTATGAAATACTAAGTTTCTGTTATTAAGAACCCTCGTCTGTAGTATTTATTACAATAGCCTGGCAAATTAATACAAATACCTTTCCACCAACTATGGTGTTAAGCTACCTGCACCTACACCTATTCCATCTTTTTTTCTTCCAGATCTGTCCAAAAGAGGTACCTTCACTCCTTTGGTTCTGCCTTGGACCTCACCCTGTCTACTCACAGCATACCCAAAGCTCCTCACAAACTATCCAATATCTCACCTTTATCCTACAGTTGATATTTCTTCCAACGAACTTTCCCAATTGCCCTATAAGTCTATGAAAGTATTTCCAATTTAGATATGAAAATAACCTCTCTTAATCTCATATCCCCCTCCAATTTCTACTTTGTACATTCTCTTTACATCCCAGTAGAATCAAAACTAAATTTAAAAAACTAAAGTTTTTCTTAATTTCCTCATCGGCCATTCACAAATCAACCTATTCAAACCTCACCCTTATCACCCAAGTTTCTAAGAACACCAAGGACCTCTGTGATAAAGGCAAGTTATTTTAGCCGCCCCCCTTGTTTGGCATCTCTATTGACCACTACTCTTAAAACATGCTTCCTCTGGTTTTCTTTCTACTTCTCTGGCTATTTTTTCTCTTCTTCACTTGATTAGCATTCTCTTGTCTCCATTCAGTAAAACTCAAGAGTTCCTCAAAGTTCTGTCCTGGGCTGTCTTCTGCCCCAGTAGTTTTAGCCAAGTTCCTTTTTAGATGAAGCCTAAATATCTCCCCATTGCTCACAAAAAAAGTCAGTTAGGTGGGCCTACATTCAATGCCACCCACTGCCGGCTGTGTTGTTCCCTCTCAGAACTGTCATTTTTTTTTAAATCCTATAATTTAATGCCCTAATGTCTTTCCACAGGATGTTCCTTCAATCTACAAATACCCTTTCACTTCCTCTGACTTCCTTATGTCTGAGTCCTACCCATTATTTAAATTCAAACTCAAACACCACCTCCCTGAAATCTTTCTCATCTTCCTCCACTATGAGTATTCTCATCTTCTGTGAGTCACTGGGCATTTTGTTTGAATTCCTACACCATTTTCTCAGAATAAGCCCACAAAGAGCTAGATTTTTATACTAAAAATCACCATGGAGAGTGTTTTACACATAGTTGGAGTAAATGACTACCAGGCTCTTCATGTCAGGCCATGGTGAATTTTCCCACTCGGAGCATTTATAATATTTATTTCATATCAGGCAGTCATATGTGGCCCTGCATTATTATGTTTTGGGCTCATGTATGTTGACTGTCCCCTACTTAATGTGGATGCTTCTCTTAAACAAGATAATATTTTGTCCTTTTACATACAAAGAATTCTGAGTGTGCGTGCACGTGTGTGTGTGTGTGTGTGTGTGTGTGTGTGTGTGTTACTGGGACTAAGCTTTTTTTTTGCTTAGAAATAGAGAAATAAGCCGGGCGTGATGGCACACACTTGTAATCCCCGCGCTTGGGAGGCGGAGACCGGAGGATCGCGCAGGTTTGAAGCCAGCCGCACTGGCTTAAGAGACCCTGTTTCCCAAAATAAAAAAAAAGTATAAAATAGGTCTGGGAGTGTAGCCCAGAGGTAGAAGGACTTCCAGGAACCCCAGTACCACCGAAAGAAAGAAAGAAAGAAAGAAAGAAAGAAAGAAAGAAAGAAAGAAAGAAAGAAAGAAAGAAAGAAAGAAAGAAAGGAAAGAAAGAAGAAATAGATAGAGTCTTGCTAGGTTGCTGAGTCTCACTAAGTTGCTGAAGCAGCTCTCAAACCTGCGATTTTTCTCTCTCAGCTTCCCAAATACTGGGATTACAGGCAGGAGCCAGCACATTAGGCAAGAATGCTTTTTTTTAAGCAGATCAATTTGTTTATTTTTGCATATTGAACAAGTATAATTTTGGAAGTACTATTTGACAAATTTCAGTATCAACTGCCAACTCTAGAGACATGTTAACATAAAAAAGGCAGTTACTGTTGGTCCTTTTAATACAGGCAAACTGTTCTATTGCATTACAAAAAGTAGAGATTCAGACTCTGGGCCCCAGGCCGAACTGCGCATAGCACGCCAGATCCCTGGAGAAACCAGGCCCAGTAAGACGCTGGGTCCTGGGCGGGGGTCGCGGGCTGGGCACGCCAGCTGGGGCCCGGATCGCGGGACTCTGGGCCCCAGGCCGAACTGCGCATAGCACGCCAGATCCCTGGAGAAACCAGGCCCAGTAAGACGCTGGGTCCTGGGCGGGGGTCGCGGGCTGGGCACGCCAGATGGGGCCCGGGTCGCGGGACTCTGGGCTCCGGCCGAACTGCGAGTAGCACGCCAGACCCCTGGAGAAACCAGGCCCAGTAAGATGCTGGGTTCTGGGCGGGGGTCGAGCACAGGGCATGCCAGCTGGGGCCCGGATCGCGGGACTCTGGGTCCCGGCCGAACTGCGAGTAGCACGTCAGACCCCTGGAGAAACCAGGCCCAGAACAGAAAAAGATAAAGAAAAATATCGGAGAGGTGGTAAGAAAGCCGTCATGGATGCCAGGACACTGGAGATGCAGAAAAAACTTATCTAAATGCACTGGAACTTATGGAAAAATTCGCCGTGAAAGAGGACTGCTATTTCTCTATATTGTTAAGAATCTCAGACATCACATATAAGGAGAGAGTTTAGCGGAGACCAAGGAGAAATGCGGTGTTGAAAGAGTTCTTCGCTATGGTGGTGGAGACTTGTATTCAGGAGAAGCAGAAACCGGATCTTACCAACTTTATTTTTTTGGAGAAATTACACCAAATGTCGAATGCTACCATCACGCATGCTTCGGAACACTGGACAACATTCAGAGTGGAAAAAGAGCCTGAGAAGGATTTGAAATGGTGGAGGCAGTGGCAATGCCAGTGGCCAATATTCGGGGGAGGCAGAGATCTGATACATTACAACTGGAACCTTTGAAATAATAACCACAGAGACAGTGATCGGAACCTGCTGAGGGGTTAGGCGGGCGCCGGGGCCAGTGGCCGACATCGGAGCTTGCTGTGAGGCAAGGCCACTACTGAGGCCTCCGTGGCCGGGATTGGAACCTGCAGAGGGGTTAGACAGATGCTGGGGCCAGCGAGGCCGGCATTGGAGCCTGCCATGATGCAAGGCTTGTGCTAGGGCCTCCGAGGTCGGGTCCGGAACTTGCTGAGGGGTTAGGCCGGTGCTGGGGTCAGCGAGGCCGGCATCGGAGCCTGCCGTGAGGCAAGGCCAGTGTTGGGGCCCCCGAGGACGGGACTGGAGCCTGCTGAGGGGTTAGGCCGGTGCTGGGGCCAGCGAGGCTGGCATCAGAGCCTGCCATGAGGCAAGGCCGGTACTTGGGCCTCCGAGGCCAGGATAAGAGCCTGCCGAGGGGTTAGGCCGGTGCTGGGGCCACCAAGGCCGGTATCGGAGCCTGCCTTGAGGCAAGGCCGGTACTGGGGCCTCCGAGGCCAGGATAAGAGCCTGCCGAGGGGTTAGGCTGGTGCTGGGGCTAGCGAGGCCGGCATCGGAGCCTGCCATGAGGCAAGGCCGGTACTGGGACCTCCGAGGCCGGGATAAGAGCCTGCCAAGGGGTTAGGCCGGTGCTGGGGCCAGCGAGGCCGGCATCGGAGCCTGCCGAGGGGTTAGGCCGGTGCTGGGGCCAGCGAGGCCGGCATCGGAGTCTGCCGCGAGGCAAGGCCGGTACTCGGGCCTCCGAGGCCAGGATAAGAGCCTGCTGAGGGGTTAGGCCGGTGCTGGGGCCAGCGAGGCCGGCATCGGAGCCTGCCTTGATGCAAAGCCAGTGCTGGGGCCTCCAAATCCGGGATCGGAGCCTGCCAAGGGGTTAGGCCGGTGCTGGGGCCAGCGAGGCCGGCATCGGAGCCTGCCTTGAGGCAAGGCCGTACTGGGGACTCTGAGGCCGGGATCGGAGCCTGCCGAAGGGTTAGGCCGCTGCTGGGGCCAGTGAGGCTGGCATCGGAGCCTGCCGTGAGGCAAGGCCGGTACTGGGGCCTCCGAGGCCAGGATAAGAGCCTGCCGAGGGGTTAGGCCGGTGCTGGGGCCAGCGAGGCCGGCATCGGAGCCTGCCTTGAGGCAAGGCCGGTACTGGGGCCTCGAGGCCAGGATAAGAGCATGCCAAGGGGTTAGGCCGCTGCTGGGGCCAGCGAGGCCGGCATCGGAGCCTGCCGTGAGGCAAGGCCGGTACTGGGGCCTCCAAGGCCAGGATAAGAGCTTGCCGAGGGGTTAGGCCGGTGCTGGGGCCAACGAGGCCGGCAGCGGAGCCTGCCGTGAGGCATGACCAGTGCTGGGGCCTCCGAGGCCAGGATCGGAGCCTGCCGTGAGGCAAGGCCGGTACTGGGGCCTCCGAGGCCAGGATAAGAGCCTGCTGAGGGGTTAGGCCGGTGCTGGGGCCAGCGAGGCCGGCATCGGAGCCTGCCTTGAGGCATGACCAGTGCTGGGGCCTCCGAGGCCGGGATCGGAGCCTGCCGAGGGGTTAGGCCGGTGCTGGGGCCAGCGAGGCCGGCATCGGAGCCTGCCTTGAGGCAAGGCCGGTACTGGGGCCTCAGAGGCCGGGATCGGAGCCTGCCGAGGGGTTAGGCCGCTGCTGGGGCCAGTGAGGCCGGCATCGGAGCCTGCCTTGAGGCAAGGCCGGTACTGGGGCATCGAGACCAGGATAAGAGCCTGCCGAGGGGTTAGGCCGGTGCTGGGGCCAGCGAGGCCGGCATCGGAGCCTGCCGTGAGGCAAGGCCGGTACTGGGGCCTCCAAGGCCAGGATAAGAGCTTGCCGAGGGGTTAGGCCGGTGCTGGGGCCAACGAGGCCGGCAGCGGAGCCTGCCGTGAGGCATGACCAGTGCTGGGGCCTCCGAGGCCGGGATCGGAGCATGCCGAGGGGTTAGGCCGGTGCTGGGGCCAGCGAGGCCGGCATCGGAGCCTGCCGTGAGGCAAGGCCAGTACTGGGACCTCCGAGGCCAGGATAAGAGCCTGCTGAGGGGTTAGGCCGCTGCTGGGGCCAGCGAGGCCGGCATCGGAGCCTGCCGTGAGGCAAGGCCGGTACTGGGGCCTCCGAGGCCAGGATAAGAGCCTGCCGAGGGGTTAGGCCGGTGCTGGGGCCAGAGAGGCCGGCATCGGAGCCTGCCTTGTGGCATGACCAGTGCTGGGGCCTCCGAGGCCGGAATCGGAGCCTGCTGAGGGGTTAGGCCGCTGCTGGGGCCAGTGAGGCCGGCATCGGAGCCTACCTTGAGGCAAGGCCAGTACTGGCGCCTCGAGGCCAGGATAAGAGCCTGCCGAGGGGTTAGGCCGGTGCTGGGGCCTGCGAGGCCGGCATCGGAGCCTGCCGTGAGGCAAGGCCGGTACTGGGGCCTCCAAGGCCAGGATAAGAGCTTGCCGAGGGGTTAGGCCGGTGCTGGTGCCACCAAGGCCGGCATCGGAGCCTGCCTTTGGCAAGGCCGGTACTGGGGCCTCCGAGGCCAGGATAAGAGCCTGCCGAGGGGTTAGGCTGGTGCTGGGGCTAGCGAGGCCGGCATCGGAGCCTGCCATGAGGCAAGGCCGGTACTGGGACCTCCGAGGCCGGGATAAGAGCCTGCCAAGGGGTTAGGCCGGTGCTGGGGCCAGCGAGGCCGGCATCGGAGCCTGCCGAGGGGTTAGGCCGGTGCTGGGGCCAGCGAGGCCGGCATCGGAGTCTGCCGCGAGGCAAGGCCGGTACTCGGGCCTCCGAGGCCAGGATAAGAGCTTGCCGAGGGGTTAGGCCGGTGCTGGGGCCAACGAGGCCGGCAGCGGAGCCTGCCGTGAGGCATGACCAGTGCTGGGGCCTCCGAGGCCGGGATCGGAGCATGCCGAGGGGTTAGGCCGGTGCTGGGGCCAGCGAGGCCGGCATCGGAGCCTGCCGTGAGGCAAGGCCGGTACTGGGACCTCCGAGGCCAGGATAAGAGCCTGCTGAGGGGTTAGGCCGCTGCTGGGGCCAGTGAGGCCGGCATCGGAGCCTGCCGTGAGGCAAGGCCGGTACTGGGGCCTCCGAGGCCAGGATAAGAGCCTGCCGAGGGGTTAGGCCGGTGCTGGGGCCAGAGAGGCCGGCATCGGAGCCTGCCTTGTGGCATGACCAGTGCTGGGGCCTCCGAGGCCGGGATCGGAGCCTGCCGAGGGGTTAGGCCGCTGCTGGGGCCAGTGAGGCCGGCATCGGAGCCTGCCTTGAGGCAAGGCCAGTACTGGCGCCTCGAGGCCAGGATAAGAGCCTGCCGAGGGGTTAGGCCGGTGCTGGGGCCTGCGAGGCCGGCATCGGAGCCTGCCGTGAGGCAAGGCCGGTACTGGGGCCTCCAAGGCCAGGATAAGAGCTTGCCGAGGGGTTAGGCCGGTGCTGGGGCCAACGAGGCCGGCAGCGGAGCCTGCCGTGAGGCATGACCAGTGCTGGGGCCTCCGAGGCCGGGATCGGAGCATGCCGAGGGGTTAGGCCGGTGCTGGGGCCAGCGAGGCCGGCATCGGAGCCTGCCGTGAGGCAAGGCCGGTACTCGGGCCTCCGAGGCCAGGATAAGAGCCTGCTGAGGGGTTAGGCTGGTGCTGGGGCCAGCGAGGCCGGCATCGGAGCCTGCCTTGAGGCATGACCAGTGCTGGGGCCTCTGAGGCCGGGATCGGAGCCTGCCGAGTGGTTAGGCCGGTGCTGGGGCCAGCGAGGCCGGCATCGGAGCCTGCCTTGACGCAAGGCCGGTACTGGGGCCTCAGAGGCCGGGATCGGAGCCTGCCGAGGGGTTAGGCCGCTGCTGGGGCCAGTGAGGCCGGCATCGGAGCCTGCCGTGAAGCAAGGCCGGTACTGGGGCCTCCGAGGCCAGGATAAGAGCTTGCCGAGGGGTTAGGCCGGTGCTGGGGCCAGCGAGGCCGGCAGTGGAGCTTGCCTTGAGGCAAGGCCGGTACTGGGTTCGAGGCCAGGATAAGAGCCTGCCGAGGGGTTAGGCCGCTGCTGGGGCCAGCGAGGCCGGCATCGGAGCCTGCCGTGAGGCAAGGCCAGTACTGGGGCCTCCGAGGCCAGGATAAGAGCCTGCTGAGGGGTTAGGCTGGTGCTGGGGCCAGCGAGGCCAGCATCGGAGCCTGCCTTGAGGCATGACCAGTGCTGGGGCCTCCGAGGCCGGGATCGGAGCCTGCCAAGGGGTTAGGCCGGTGCTGGGGCCAGCGAGGCCGGCATCGGAGCCTGCCGTGAGGCAAGGCCGGTACTGGGGCCTCCGAGGCCAGGATAAGAGCCTGCCGAGGGGTTAGGCCAGTGCTGGGGCCAGTGAGGCCGGCATCGGAGCCTGCCTTGAGGCAAGGCCGGTACTGGGGCCTCTAGGCCAGGATAAGAGCCTGCCGAGGGGTTAGGCCGGTGCTGGGGCCAGCGAGGCCGGCAGCGGAGCCTGCCGTGAGGCATGACCAGTGCTGGGGCCTCCGAGGCTGGGATCGGAGCATGCCGAGGGGTTAGGCCGGTGCTGGGGCCAGCGAGGCCGGCATCGGAGCCTGCCGTGAGGCAAGGCCGGTACTGGGGCCTCCGAGGCCAGGATATGAGCCTGCCTAGGGGTTAGGCCCGTGCTGGGGCCAGCGAGGCCGGCATCGGAGCCTGCCTTGAGGCATGACCAGTGCTGGGGCTTCCGAGGCCGGGATCGGAGCCTGCCGAGGGATTAGGCCGGTGCTGGGGCCAGCTAGGCCGGCATCGGAGCCTGCCTTGAGGCAAGGCCGGTACTGGGGCCTCTGAGGCCAGGATAAGAGCCTGCCAAGGGGTTAAGCCGGTGCTGGGGCCAGTGAGGCCGTCATCGGA